>NC_059218.1:28263817-28567317 GCF_020615455.1 Coregonus clupeaformis | reverse complement strand
ACGGTCAGATCAGCCGTGGTCAAGGCCTGTTGACTGATGAACCGTTTTGCCTCATAAGGCAGGGCGCGTAGGTAACGATCCACCACAACGGCCTCCACCACCGCCGCTGCTGTATTCCTCTGCGGATCCAGCCATTTCCTTGCGATTCGGACAAGTTCATGCATCTGCGCCCGAGGAGGTTGGTCTGGTTGGAAGGTCCAGCTGTGAAAGCGCTGGGCCATACCAAACTTTGTGAGTCCATATCTGCTGAGGATCTCAGACTTCAGGGCATCATAGTCAGTAACCTGGTCAGGGCCCAGGTCCCGGACAGCATTCAGCGCTTCCCCGGTTAGAAAGGGGGCTAACAGACCAACCCACTGTTGCTTGGGCCAGGCTTCCCTAGTGGCCGTGGCCTCAAATGCATGCAGGTATGCCTCAATGTCATCGGTAGCTCCCATCTTAGATATAAAGTCACTTGCCTTTATTGGGCGGGTATTTTGGACCACCCTCTGTCTCTGCAACTGCAATTCCTCTGCCTTCAGAAGGTTGGCTTTCTTTTGCTCCTCCAAGAGAGCCACGTTTGCTTGCATCTGGGCTTGCTGGCCAGCAACAAGGGCTTTCAATATGTCCTCCATTTCAGTCGGGCGGGGAGCCTCACGGCCAACTTGGAAAACTGGGTGATCAAACCTTCGGTATCCTCCTCTGACATGCACTATTAATGCTTGAGCGTGCCTGTATTCTCCACCATCTGTGATGTCACGAGAGGCTACACAGCTTTCAGCGGGATTGCTCAAGTAGTGCAAGGAGACCAGGTTCAACCAAAACAAGGATTTTATTAAAGGTCTTGGGAAACTAACGAAAGTATAACACAATTCTGTTCTCTGGTGGCTCTTAAGGGTTAACAGTTCAGGGATGTCTCTTCCACATCCAAAATCATAACTCTCCCTCGCTCAAATAACTTTTCCCCAGCCTTACTGTATTCCACGTTGCCGCTAGTGGCCAACCCAGCAAAACGTCCTTCCAAATGTCCCACACGTATTTCCACAGGTGCATATATCCAAAGGTGAGTATTTCCCAAAGGTAAGTATCTCCAAATCCTTATATTCCTCATGGAAGTGGACGTGCAGCACTCTTGTCCTCCAGAGAGCCCAGCTTGGAGACTGTGTCTCTTCCCTTCCCAAACCTTCAGCTCATCAGCTCCTCATTTGTTTCAGCTGCGTGGGAAGATTGGCCATAGAGGGGTGGAGTTCCCGACCATACCAGCAGATGGAGCCATAGCTGTCTGGGTTTGCAGCCACCTCAGGGGGATGTAACGTCCCTCCAGGACACAGCCTCTCGTGACATCACACTGGGTATATTGATACACCATCCAAAGTGTAATTAATAACTTCACTATGCTCAAAGGGATATTTAGTGTCTGCTTTTTAAAATGTTTACCCATCTACCAATAGGTGCCCTTATTGCGAGGCATTGGAAAACCTTCCTGGTCTTTGTTGTTGAATCTGTGTTTGAAAGTCACTGCTTGACTTAGGGACCTTACAGATAATTGTATGTGTGGAGTAAAGAGATGCAGTAGTCATGATTCAAAAATCATGTTAAACACTATTATTGCACAAAGAATGAGTCCATGCAACTTATTATGTGACTTGTTAAGCACATTTTTACCCCTGAATGTATTTAGGCTTGCCATAACAAAGAGGTTGAATACCTATTGACTCAAGACATTTCGGCTTTTCATTTTTAATAAATGTGTACAGAATTTGAAAAAACTAGGCACACTTAATGGATTCAGACGGCACTCTATCCCCGCTCTTCTAAAGAGAAAGTTACATATTTTTTAGTTCGGTGTAGCAATAGAGCGGTGTTTGAACTTGGGCTAAGATTACTATTGAGACCACAAACTGAGACCGAAAAAAAGTGGTTAATTATATACTACACACAAGGAAGAGAATAAAGGGGTTGACATACTGTACAGTAGACACACACATCCATTTAGTGACCATACACGCATGATCTATAGTGAGACATATGATAGGATAGGAATCAACAATCATATCTTTGCACTATAATCAGTGGTGTAAAGTACCTAAGTAAAAATACTTGAAAGTACTACTTAAGTAGTTTTTTGGGGGTATCTGTACTTTACTATTGATATTTTTGACAACTTTTACTTTTACTTCACTACATTCGTAAAGAAAATAATGTACTTTTTACTCCATACATCCCTGACACCCAAAAGTATTTGTTACATTTTGAATGCTTAGCAGGACAGGAAAATGGTACAATTCACACATCCCTGGTCATCCTTACTGCCTCTGATCTGGCAGACTCACTAAACAAAAATGCTTCGTTTGTAAATTATGTCTAAGTGTTGGAGTGTGCCCCTGGCTATCCATAAATTAAAAAAACTAAGAAATGGTGGTGTCTGGTTTGCTTAACATTAGGAATTTGAAATTATTTATACTTTTACTTTTAATGTTGATACTTATGTATATTTGAGCAATTACATTTACTTTTGATACTTACAGTGCATTCAGAAAGTATTCAGACCCCTTGACTTTTTCTACATTTTGTTACATTACAGTCTTATTCTAAAATTGATTAAATACATTTTCCCTCATCAATCTACACACAATACCCCATAATGACAAAGTGAAAAGTGTTTTTGAAATGTTAGCAAATTTATTACAAATAGAAAACAGAAATACCTTATTTACATAAGTATTCAGACCCTTTGCTATGAGACTCGAAATTGAGCTCAGGTGCATCCTGTTTCCATTGATCATCCTTGAGATGTTTCTACACGTTGATTGGAGTCCACCTATGGTAAATTAAATTGATTGGACTTGATTTGGAAAGGAACACACCTGTCTATATAAGGTCCCACAGTTGACAGTGCATGTCAGAGCAAAAACCCAGCCATGAGGTCGAAGGAATTGTCCGTAGAGCTCCGAGACAGGATTGCACAGATCTGGGGAAGGGTACCAAAACATTTCTGCAGCATTGAAGGTCCCGAAGAACACAATGGCCTCCATCATTCTTAAATGGAAGAAGTTTGGAACCACCAAGACTCTTCCTAGAGCTGGCCGCCCGGCCAAACTGAGCAATCGGGGGAGAAGGTCCTTGGTCAGGGAGTTGACCAAGAACCGATGGTCACTCTGACAGAGCTCCAGAGTTCCTCTGTGGAGATGGGAGAACCTTCCAGAAGGACAACCATCTCTGCAGCACTCCACCAATCAGGCCTTTATGGTAGAGTGGCCATACAGAAGCCACTCCTCTGTAAAAGGCACATGACAGCCACTTGGAGTTTGCCTAAAGGCACCTAAAGGACTCTCAGACCATGAGAAACAAGATTCTCTGGTCTGATGAAACCATGATTGAACACTTTGGCCTGAATTCCAAGTGTCACATCTGGAGGAAACCTGGCACCATCCCTTCGGTGAAGCATGGTGATGGCAGCATCATGCTATGGGGATGTTTTTCAGTGGCAGGGACTTGGAGACTAGTTAGAATCGAGGGAAAGATGAACGGAGCAATGTACAGAGAGATCCTTGATGAAAACCTGCTCCAGAGCGCTCAGGACCTCAGACTGGGGCGAAGGTTCACCTTCTAACAGGACAACGATCCTAAGCACACAGCCAAGACAACGTAGGAGTGGCTTCGGGATGTCTCTGAATGTCCTTGAGTGGCCCAGCCAGAGCCTGGACTTGAACCCGACTGAACATCTCTGGAGAGACCTAAAAATAGCTGTGCAGTGACGCTCCCCATCCAACCTGACAGAGCTTGAGAGGATCTGCAGAGAATAATGGGAGAAACTCCCCAAATCCAGCTGTGCCAAGCTTGTGGCGTCATACCAAAGAAGACTTGGGGCTGTAATCGCTGCCAAAGGTGCTTCAACAAAGTACTAAGTAAAGGGTCTGAATACTTATGTAAATGTGATATTTCCATTTTTTTATTTTTAATAAATGTGCAAATATTTCTAAAAACCTGTTTTTGCTTTGTCATTAAGGGGTATTGTGTGTAGATTGATGAGAAAAAAAACAATTGAATCCATTTTAGAATAAGTTTGTATTGTAACAAAGTGTGGAAAAAGTCAAGGGGTCAGAATACTTTCCAAATGCACTGTACATGTCTATGAAGTACATTGAATGTATGATTGAAGATCATCCTAAAAATGATGTAAAGGCTAACAATAAAGGACAATTTGCGGTATCAATTTAAGTAGGCATTCCTTATACGGTTGCACCTTATTCCAAATCATATCAAAATTCACATTCAAATGCATTTTCTTCAGTTGAGAAAATTGTTTATGCAATACAAATGAAAGCACATCTCACATGACTGCAAAAACTGTTGATATTAAAGTGGAACTGACATCGTTTTAGCAACATTAAATCTTATTAAAATCTATTCATATACACCCCCAGGAAGAATATGACACCTTTTTTTACATTTCCTGACAAGCGAGCACTTAGATATGGTCATTTTCACGCTTTCATAAGTTCATAGAATGTTTGGGAATGAAGTAAGGCATTTGTGAAAATTCTATAGCAATATAGAGTGGGAAAGCAGCCTTGCGTTTGGACAATTAATAGACACTGCAGTAAATAAAACCTAATAAAAACATCGGTCTTGTCCAGGACCAGAGTCTACGCAGACCGGTGCACCATAGCCAGTCAGAGCTACAGTAGGCCTATATGCAAATAATTAATTTACCACACGGGCCTGCCATCATTCACTTTGAACTGGACTGTGTGTTTACAGGTGGCAGCAACAGCGCGACATTAGATCATTAGAACGCATTCACCAAAAGCCACAAAATACACCTGAATGGATTTCTGTAAATATGTAAAAACCACAGGAGCCCTCTTACATTTTGGGAACTTCACAGTCCAATTGATCAAACAACCATGAAAAGGTAGGCTCTCTCCCTCAGTTTCCTATGCACATCAACAACAACAAGATCAACAACTAATGCTAGCCAGAGCGAGATGAGCTAAAATCTAACAAGGGAACATTAGATAAACCCTCTCAAACTTTTTTGTTCAGCTAGTTGGCTGCAAAATAGCACTGAGAAACGGAATAGTAGCCTGCTCGTCCTTCTGCCTGCCAATGCATACTTGTCCCAACCCACGTTTTGACAACTGCATGGTTACTTGCCTGCCTGCCTGCCTGCCCATTTGATCGATGCCAAATGCATTTGATTGACAACTAAGAGATATGCTAACTGTGGATAACAGTCGTTCAAGTTCAGCATAGCTAGCTAGCTAGCAAAGCGATTCACATTTCTTTCTAGCCAACCAAATGACACCTGGATCTCTAGCTGTAGCCATTGAAAAACGATATGAGGGGAAAAAGTTGTTCACTCACCCACTCCTCCAATGACATGACATCCTCCCAGCAGCTCGCTAGCTAGCTAGAGTTAGGCTCTGTTTTTAGCTCACTAAATAAATAGCTAGCTACATGAATAGATACGCTAGTTCAGGGGTGTCAAACTCAATCAGCGCACAGGCCAGACATCGCCTATTTGTTTTTACAAAGAAACGTGCAACTGCGACTCAAACTGGCTATTGTTTTATTTGAAAAAATATGGCCCTTTACAATGTCAAATTATGTACATAGGATGCTGAATATAAACTCAGCAAAAAAAGAAACGTCCCTTTTTCAGGACCCTGTCTTTCAAAGATAACTCGTAAAAATCCAAATAATTTCACAGATCTTCTTTATAAAGGGTTTAAACACTGATTCCCATGCTTGTTCAATGAACCATAAACAATTAACAAACATGCACCTGTGGAACGGTCGTTAAGACACTAACAGGTTTACAGACGGTAGGCAATTAAGGTCACAGTTATGAAAACTTAGGACACTAAAGAGGCCTTTCTACTGACTCTGAAAAACACCAAAAGAAAGATGCCCAGGGTCCCTGCTGATCTGCGTGAACGTGCCTTAGGCATGCTGCAAGGAGGCATGAGGACTGCAGATGTGGCCAGGGCAATAAGTTGCAATGTCTGTACTGTGAGATGCCTAAGACAGCGCTACAGGGAGACAGGACGGACAGCTGATCGTCCTCGCAGTGGCAGAACACGTGTAACAACACCTGCACAGGATCAGTACATCCGAACATCACACCTGCGGGACAGGTACAGGATGGCAACAACAACTGCCCGAGTTACACCAGGAACGCACAATCCCTCCATCAGTGCTCAGACTGTCCGCAATAGGCTGAGAGAGGCTGGACTGAGGGCTTGCAGGCCTGTTGTAATGCAGGTCCTCACCAGACATAATCGGCAACAACGTCGCCTATGGGCACAAACCCACCATCGCTGGACCAGACAGGACTGGCAAAAAGTGCTCTTCACTGACGAGTCGCAGTTTTGTCTCACCAGGGGTGATGGTCAGATTCGCGTTTATCGTCAAAGGAATGAGCGTTACACCGAGGCCTGTACTCTGGAGCAGGATCGTGTCATGATCGTCGTATACAGAGGAGGACCAAGGCGCAGCGTGGAAGGTGAACATGCTTTTTATTAATGTTACACGAACAAAACAACAAACGATACGTGAAGTCCTACAGTACAAACACAAACCAAAAGGAACAAGATCCCACACCATACTGTGGGAAACAGGCTGACTAAGTATGGTTCCCAATCAGAGACAACAAGCAACAGCTGATTCATGTTGCCTCTGATTGAGAACCACACTGGCCAACATAGAAACACAATACTAGAACGAACACAAATGAAAACTCACACCCTGGCTCAACATACTAGAGTCCCCAGAGCCAGGGCGTGACAGATCGATTTGGCGGTGGAGAGTCCGTCAGGGTCTGGGGGCGGTGTGTCACAGCATCATCGGACTGAGCTTGTTGTCATTGCAGGCAATCTCAACGCTGTGCGTTACAGGGAAGACATCGTCCTTTCTCATGTGGTACCCTTCCTGCAGGCTCATCCTGACATGACCCTCCAGCATGACAATGCCACCAGCCATACTGCTCGTTCTGTGCGTGATTTCCTGCAAGACAGGAATGTCAGTGTTCTGGCCAGCGAAGAGCCCGGATCTCAATCTCATTGAGCACATCTAGGACCTGTTGGATCGGAGGGTGAGGGCTAGGGCCATTCCCCCCAGAAATGTCCGGGAACTTGCAGGTGCCTTGGTGGAAGAGTGTGGTAACATCTCACAGCAAGAACTGGCAAATCTGGTGCAGTCCATGAGGAGGAGATGCACTGCAGTACTTAATGCAGCTGGTGGCCACACCAGATACTGACTGTTACTTTTGATTTTGACCCCCCCTTTGTTCAGGGACACATTATTACATTTATGTTAGTCACGTCTGTGGAACTTGTTCAGTTTATGTCTCAGTTGTTGAATCTTGTTATGTTCATACAAATATTTACATGTTAAGTTTGCTGAAAATAAACGCAGTTGACAGTGAGAGGACGTTTCTTTTTTTGCTGAGTTTAGTATTTTAACATATAAAAAAAAAAGAAGAGATAAATAATATTTGTCCAGCCTTTGCTGCTAAGCTTGCAGATATGCATAATATGCTGCGACCCTAACCAAGAAATGTAATGGTGAATTATATGAATCATGCATTGAACTGTAGCCATCTATTTTGCCAACAATGACTTACTGTATGTCATGGCATTTTGAGTCAAATAAAACCTATTTTTAAAACCTCTTTTAAAGTTGGTTTTGAAGCATTCAACTGGGAATTTGATATTTTTTACTGATATTATGAGTCTGTTTGTTTCATATCTGCAAATTAGTTAAAATGCTGTCAGTTTCACTTTAAAGGGCTAACAAATAGGATTTGTGCAGATCAATAGGATTTGAGTTAATACACGATTAATACTTGATTATTAATGTTTCAATCAAAACATGAAAAATATTAACTATATTCTACATTAACAGATTGTACCTCAATTGCAAATCCTGAATATACAATCACAGAAGGAAAGCTTACTGTGCTCACTGCTCACACAATCTTCTTGTGTTGTTCCTTTCACACCCTTTCTCTCACTATCTCACACTCTACTTGTTGATTGGTTAGCAGAGCAGGTTTTTTTGCACACCTGGTACATTTGCATGTTAACCCTTTGCCTTCTGTCTTACACACACACACACACACACACACACACACGCAAACCGATAAAACACACACAAATGCAAACAACTGCAAACACAAATTCTCAATATATAATATCATATGCTTGTCCCTGAACCACACCCACAGGGAACACTATCTGATTACTCAACTATCACTGATTGAACATTGACCTAAAGGTAATATCTGGATTGATAGTGTATTGTACCAAGTGTAGCCTACTACTTCTGTCTGGGCAAAGATGCAGCCAAACCTTTGTGTGAATTCTCTCTCTCCATTGTCTCTTCATGCCTGAATCAAAGACTGTGCACATGAAGCTACTATGCTACTATGTTACTTTGCTATAATATGGTAAGTATTAACATTCCATCTCAGGTAGGACATGGGAACAGATCCGGGTGTGAAAGGGGGAGTACTGAATCCTTAGGATAAGGTGCTGTCCAAAACGGGATAGAGTGCGGTACTGCCTCAGGGCCAGTAGAGGGACCTGTTCCAGTGTTGGCTGAGCTGTGGCACGTGCCTACACATCCCTCACTGCCACAGTTACACACTTCTAGGCATTACATCATCGGCTCCATGCTTCATACAGAGAGAGTATGCACACACAGGCAAGCACTCTTTCTAGTGCGCCCTCATTCACACTTACACTCCTCGAGTCTCTCATAAAGGGATTATTCTCAATCTCTTGTCCTGTGCTGAAATGCATTATGAGGTATTTAATAGATTAATAGATCTGCACATACACACAACAACAATTCATGTTCTCCCCATATTTTCACTGCTTTGTCCATACATAGACCCCTATATACACCTCACATGCAAACAAACTGCCCCCAAACAAAGTGACTACTGTTATCCCACTACACACACACACACTTCACTTCATTCAAGGCCTCATACAGGCCAGGTCTAGAAGACCCCCAGAGCAGTCACACTGGGCACAGAGGTAAACACTACACTGTAGAATATATTCAATAGGTCTATTTTATCAGAGCTCCCTTGCCATTACCATCAAATTACTGTCCATATACCTAGAACTGACATGTTAGCCCACACTTTTAGTTCATACATTTATATACTCATAATATGTTTCATGACATGTCAATAACACAGTATTTGCTACATCTGTTTGGTAGTGATGTAGGCCTAATAAATCAGCCTATTGCATATGCAAGCTATTCCAAGTCTATTCATGTTAAGTGCCAAGGTAGGTCTAAATTCTACTGTAGGCCATTTGCTCTTGGTCTGTCCATTTATGCTCTCAATATATTCAAAATCATCTTCATTATTTGTGCAGCAGCTAAAACAACCTCCGTCAATCCCTTCACCGCACAGATGTGCACAGGCAGGATGACTGTCAGCGGACGCGGCGATGCTAGAGCGCAATGGAGAAACATCATTCGTTTCTCCATACCAGCGAAAAAGCACTAACTCAACAACGAAGGGCGAGAACAAGAGAATTAACATGATCTACCCATATCTGTATTTCTTTCCGTTCACGCATTCGGCCTGCATAATGTGCGTGTGGGTCAGGGAAAGCGCTCTACTCCACTCGCGGCTCTCTCCCGGTGGGGGAAGCGGAGGTTCGAGCTCGAGCGAGCATCGTAGGCTACAACCCGCGCGCACAACCGCTCACTTTTGCCACATTCCAATCTCGCCGTCTTTACTTTCACTCCAATAAGCAATATGAACAAAAACGGTATCCCTCTCCCTCCATATCGCTCTCCCCTTATCGCTCTGCCACAACAACCTTGGAATCACCCAAATCCTTCTCCCCGTCAGCGTGCAACATGTAAAGCGGCAGGATAATGGATGGCAATGCGGTGAATGGCGATAAATATAGAAAAACGCAGGTGTCGATGTGCGCCGCGCTGCGTCGCCTACTAGGTGCGCGTATTTCTCTATGGAAATGATGGAGCGCTCGGCTCCATCAGCAGCTCCGCACTTACTATTAGCGGCAGAAGCAGCACAGACAACGCCGAATGAAGACGAATTATGTCGCCCCACTGCTCCTCGGCGAGCTGTCCGATTCGGGGTTCGCAGATAGGGACGGACGGTGGAGCGGCTGTATAGCCTAGGCCTACTCGTGTGGCTCCGATCGAGGGAGGCTGCAGCCGCTAGTACTCGTAGCAGAGATCGGGTGATGGAGGCATAGAGAGGATGCGTGCATCAGCTGTGTCACACACCCACCTCCGCCCCGCCCCTTCTGATGACCACAGCACCGCCCCCTTCCCAGACCCGCACCGCGCATGCGCCCACACTTCCAGCAACAAAGGTGTGAATTATTCCTCCACCTCAGAATAGCATACAATGTATTGATTCTGTTCCACACAGAATACGTGGATAACAAATACAGTGGCTACTGCTGGAAAATGGGGACCCCTGCCAATTCTGCAATTTCTCTTTCTGTGTCTATCTCTATGTATATATTCCTTTGAGTACTGTACGACTGAATTACACATGACCGGACAGGATGAGTGTGTATGTGTGTGCATACGTGCGTGTGTAGCTCAGGCTGCAGTTCTTAGTACGGAGGGCAAGCGAGGCCTTGGGCAATCATGATGCCCAGTTCCCAGGGGCAGAGAGAGAGAGCAGAGCTGGCTGTGTTTGTGTAGGGGAGGAACTGGAGCCTGAAATCAGCTTTACTCAGGACTAGTCGAGAGAGAGGAGAGGAAGGCAGGGATAAATTGCAGAAAGAGACAAACGAGAGAGAAAGAGAGATATCAAAGATGAGGAGGGAGAGGGCAGAGAAAGAGAAATTAGCCTATGTTGAAGCTGTAGCAGAACAGAACCTTTAACTTGTCTGTAAATGGATAAGTAGGACTATGTCCTCTCTTCTAAATCTCTGACTGGGTTTACCAAACGAACATGCAGGCATTGAGTTCAAAATCACAGAGCTCACACACAAAATAGGCCTTTACAGGTATTCAAAAATATTACATCATACATTCAAGCAAAACATATCAACCCTTTCATTACCACTGGGGGCCAGTATGAAAAATGTATGCACTCACTAACTGTAAGTCGCTCTGGATAAGAGCGTCTGCTAAATGACTAAAATGTCAAATGAGTATGAGAGATTCTGGTTTCATTTGGAGTAAATCACATTATTTTCACTAGGCTTTCCAATGTCAAGAAATGTGTGACTCATTTCCACTCATAATGCCTTCTTCATACACACTCCACTGTGTGCACACATTCAGAACTACTACAAGCAGTCTTCCACACATAACCCTGTCAACATGATCAGAAAACAGCCATGTTCCTTCATACCAGAAGAGGCAGGTGGGAGGAAATATAGGAGGATGGGCTCATTGTAATGGCTGGAATGGAATAAATGAAATGGTACCAAACACATGCGTAAGTACAATAGCTTTGGTTCAGTTTTTCTCAAGTACTCATTAAATTGTTGCTAGTGGTTGTACTAAATTATCCTCTAATTACACAAGTTGCTTTTGTTTACATTGTGAACCTAGCAAGTCAATGTAGCTAGCTAGCTAGTAGTAGTAGCTTCTTGACTTCATAAATCTTAGTAAAATAACCAGTGGTGTATAGTCGAGGCCATATGGAACCAAAATCTACTTTATTTATAATTATTTCAATTCACAAGCTAGAATGAACGTGCGTGTCAGCCATCAAGAATTGAACCTCAGCTATTCTTGAGCTTGGACGTGATGCAACGCGAGCGCAATAATAATAATAATAATAATAATAATATGCCATTTATCAGACGCTTTTATCCAAAGCGACTTACAGTCATGCGTGCATACATTTTTGTGTATGGGTGGTCCCGGGGATCGAACCCACTACCTTAGCGTTACAAGCGCCGTGCTCTACCAGCTGAGCTACAGAGGACCACACGCAACACGGGCAATGAAGCAGCTTTCATTGATTTCATAGGAAGCATTTCCTCAACGGTTGACGGCAATGCCGGACACCGATGGCTATAGTGTTGCAGGGCCGTAACACAGACCTGCACACAAGCCACTCTCAAACTCAATTCACCACACACACACACGCTTCGCTTTCCCAGTCGTATAGGGACAAACAGGACTGTCAAGAGACTACACACACTAAAGCAAATATATGACTGTTGTCGCCACGCATATGGTGACCCCCACCGGACATTAAAAACACACAAAACGTGCATTCACATTTCATGCTGTACTGATCTACTACTAAACATAAACAGAACACAGGACCACAGATAAGCTACTAAGGGAAGGAACCGCATGCAAGTACGCTAATAAAACAGGATCTGACATCCATCTTGAATAACACCACTGTTCTTTCTCTCCTCTCCCTCCTCTTTTAACATTTCTGAGCAGCCATGGCTGAATGTCACTAAAGAGGAGAAAAGGAGAGACAGAGGAAAACTGAGGAAGAAGAAGGGATACAGAGGAATCTCACAGCTCCACTAGTAGGCTCATCCCTGTCGGTTCTCTCCTAATCCCGCTCTCAACTCCTCCATGTGGAGATGAACTCCACATGCACACTACACACACGCATGACTCAGGAAGCTCTGTTGAAAGGATTGTCCACTTCCTCACAGAATCAATCAATCAATTTTATTTTATATAGCCCTTCATACATTAGCTAATATCTCGAAGTGCTGTACAGACACCCAGCCTAAAACCCCAAACAGCTAGTAATGCAGGTGTAGAAGCACGGTGGCTAGGAAAAACTCCCTAGAAAGGCCAAAACCTAGGAAGAAACCTAGAGAGGAACCAGGCTATGAGGGGTGGCCAGTCCTCTTCTGGCTGTGCCGGGTGGAGATTATAACAGAACCATGCCAAGATGTTCAAAAATGTTCATAAGTGACAAGCATGGTCAAATAATAATCAGGAATAAATCTCAGTTGGCTTTTCATAGCCGATCATTAAGAGTTGAAAACAGCAGGTCTGGGACAGGTAGGGGTTCCATAACCGCAGGCAGAACAGTTAAAACTGGAATAGCAGCAAGGCCAGGCGGACTGGGGACAGCAAGGTGTCAGCATGCCCGGTAGTCCTGACGTATGGTCCTAGGGCTCAGGTTCTCAGAGAGAAAGAGAGAACGAGAGAATTAGAGAGAGCATACTTAAATTCACACAGGACACTGGATAAGACAGGAGAAGTACTCCAGGTATAACCAACTAACCCCAGCCCCCCGACACATAAACTACTGCAGCATAAATACTGGAGGCTGAGACAGGAGCGGTCCGGAGACACTGTGGCCCCATCCGAAGACTCCTGGGCCAGACTACACTCAATCATATGACCTACTGAAGAGATAAGTCTTCAGTAAAGACTTAAAGGTTGAGACCGAGTCTGCGTCTCTCACATGGGTAGGCAAACTGTTCCATAAAAATGGAGATCTATAGGAGAAAGCCCTGCCTCCCGCTGTTTGCTTAGAAATTCTAGGGACAATTAGGAGGCCTGCGTCTTGTGACCGTAGCGTACGTATTGGTATGTACGGCAGGACCAACTCGGAAAGATAGGTAGGAGCAAGCCCATGTAACGCTTTATAGGTTAACAGTAAAACCTTGAAATCAGCCCTTGCCTTAACAGGAAGCCAGTGTAGGGAAGCTAGCACTGGAGTAATATGATCAAATTTCTTGGTTCTAGTCAGGATTCTAGCAGCCGTATTTAGCACTAACTGAAGTTTATTTAGTGCTTTATCCGGGTAGCCGGAAAGTAGAGCATTGCAGTAGTCTAACCTAGAAGTAACAAATGCATGGATTAATTTTTCTGCATCATTTTTGGACAGAAAATTTCTGATTTTTGCAATGTTACGTAGATGGAAAAAAGCTGTCCTTGAAACAGTCTTGATATGTTCGTCAAAAAGAGAGATCAGGGTCAAGAGTAACGCCGAGGTCCTTCACAGTTTTATTTGAGACGACTTTACAACCATCAAGATGAATTGTCAGATTTAACAGAAGATCTCTTTGTTTCTTGGGACCTAGAACAAGCATCTCTGTTTTGTCCGAGTTTAAAAGTAGAAAGTTTTCAGCCATCCACTTCCTTATGTCTGAAACACAGGCTTCTAGCGAGGGCAATTTTGGGGCTTCACCATGTTTCATTGAAATGTACAGCTGTGTGTCATCCGCATAGCAGTGAAAGTTAACATTATGTTTTCGAATAACATCCCCAAGAGGTAAAATATATAGTGAAAACAATAGTGGTCCTAAAACGGAACCTTGAGGAACACCGAAATGTACAGTTGATTTGTCGGAGGACAGACCATTCACAGAGACAAACTGATATCTTTCCGACAGGTAAGACTGAATATTAGGGTTTAAAATAAATACATCATTGAAAAAGAGTGCCATCAACTGGTAGTGGACTCCAATAGAGGTGCCAGTTTAGATATAGGTAGAATTGTCCCAGCACCCCAGTGAGGACGTAAATGACCAGTAGAAGAAAGGGGTACAATTCACACTTTATTACCACACAGCAAACAGGAAGAGGAGACTAATAGAAGTGTAAGTGATAGTGGTTGTGTGGTCAAAGACGCACTAAACACCGGTCAGGAAGTCCAGAGGCTGGATTGTCCATATGAAAATGTCCAGATGTGAGTTGATGTGGAGGACAGGAGTTTACTGAGGTTGTCTCAACCTGCCCTCCTCCTGGAAACAACTAAAGAGTTGAGGGGCAGACTGGTGTCTCAAACCCCAGGCTAGGCCACTGATTGGCTAACCCGGTCATGTGATTCTGGTTACCCTTAGCAACACAGTGTTCCAGGAGCAGAGGTGTGAAAGTTGAGGGGAAGAGTGTCTTTAAACAATGGAAAGCCCATCCCCCCACTACCTCTGCAGGGTAAATAGTGTCTTAAGAGTTGTGTCTCTGAGAGAGGATAAGAGAGGGCCCTGAGAAGTACTCATGGGCAACTGTAAGGGTTTTCTGCAATCATGTTGTTTTGGAAATGTACCATATTCCAGACTATTTACATGAAAATCTGTTCCTTCAGATACATTTCAGTACAGTAATCCAGTGCTAACACATTCACACATGTACCTACATGTGTATGTATGTTGTGTACATGTACACAGGCTCAGACACACATTCACTTACCCATCAGAGCGACACCATCACTAAAATAGGCTCTTCGCCCCCCCCCCCTTTCCTATCTCTCATTCACAAATTCACTGGTGACATCAACAATTTGTCAAGGTTACTATGGCAATGGTTTCCGTCCAATGGGAGAAGGGGGTGGAGTCATGTGACAGTAGAGGGCGCGTTGGGGGGGGCTTTGATAGGAACAGTGCAACCTAGGTGTAAACCAACCTTGTGCCCATCTACTAATAGGCTACACTCAACCATATCCTTAGATTATTTATATTTACCAAGGAGTGGTTTGTCTGCTGAGGTTATTGCTTGCTGACAGTGGGGACATCATGTTCACAGTGAGTCCTGCCTGGCTAACCCTAAAACCTGCCTATGCATTCAGAAAGACTTCAGGAAAGACGTGGGACAGTGCTGAGATGGAGAGGTATATTTAGAGCCATCTGATTGTCAATGAAGAGGAAAGAAGGTTAGCAGTCCCTATACTGAATCTGACATATACCCCAGGATACCTACTGTCAACAACAGACAGGGTTCAGATTTCAATAATGTCCAGGGGTGTTAGACACTCCCATGACAAATAAGAACATCCCCTCACACAAACACAAGCCAGTAACTATGGAAAATATTGATATTGGTCCAGACAACTTTTCTTTGGATAGGATGGGACCCTGCATAGAGTAGTCAGATATACACTATGAAGATATACATATTCCATTACAACAAACATAATCGGGGGACGATCTCATTGTTTTTGGTTTAAGAGAAAATCCCTAGACCTCTACTACTGTAGATGCCTCATTTGATAATAAGATGTTCCCACAGGCTGAATTTGGGTAGCAATTGATTTTATGCTACTGTTTCGACTGGCATTTACTAGGAAAATAGTATGGCGTTAGGTACTTAAAACAATTAAAACACATTTCCATAACCTAGTACCAAATGGTGCCTGTTGTGGGGGCTTATTTAAATGAATCCCAAAGAAAACAAGTAATTCATACTGTAGGTTATTACTGGGTAATTACCATGTAAAGTTAATACCTGGTCATTTGGTACCAGCAAGCAACATCATTTGTTAGATGATCTTGTGGTTTTGGATGAAGATCATTTCCTGATGATGTTGGTTGGAAATTAACCTATAGAGGCAGAGATGACGGACACCAACACATACAGCAGATGAGTGGGAATGAGAGTAACTAGACTGGACACTTCTGTTCTGAAACAGAAAGAAAATGCATTTACACATTTTACAAATACACAAAAACTGTTTAATGAATAAATAGCATCACAAACAACAATACAAAGTCTGATTCATAGAGATGGGACTGTGACCCTGGAATAAGAGAAGGAATGTCTTCCTATGTACCTGAGGAAAAGATTGAGGGCCGGTTTCCCAGACACATATTAAGCCTTGAACTAAAAACATAATCTCCATTGAAAATGTTTCCTAGTCCAGGACTAAACTTAATCTGTGTCCAGGAAACAGGTCTTGAGGGTATAAGCGGATAAGGAAAACCTGATTCTAGGCAGCCATCTTAGCGATCTTAATGAATCAAGTCAATATCCATGGTCCTACCGTCATATGCAACCAAGCACCATCAAGGAGCTTGTCTTATTGGTTGCCTTCAAGTAGGATAAGCATACATACAGTGGTTTGTGCTGTACTGTAGACATCTAAAGATGCCAAACCGGGACATATTTTCACAGTGATCTGTAGTATCTAGTGACCAATAGTTGTGTCTTCATTATATGAAACATTTAAGTACATCAAATATTTAATGCATCATATTTGAATTTGATTAGATATTAAGTCATTTAAAGGCAAGAGCCATGTATTTACACTACCTGCTGTGGAAAGGTAAGACTTCATATCCCCACTCAATCTTTCCTATAGTAGGAAACAACCATGCTAATAAATAGTGCCTCAGTGATTGATTCAAGCTATAGTGGCAATAATAGTCATAAAAGCCAAATGGGCTTTTTAAATTGAATTTCTCAAAGGAAACTCCAGTTTCACTACACTTCAGGTAAATCTTCCATAGAAATCTGTGATTTCTTTCCACCATTTAGGAAACTTAAAGTGTCACTATGGAAGACTGTGCAAAGGGTTTAAGAAGTTAAGATAATGCATACGTTAGAAAACAACCTGTTAAAATAATCAGAAAAACCTTCCTCTAGGGATTTTTATGATAACTAGACAAGGAGAATAGGTGATCGTACAAACATGAGCTATGTTTAGGATCGCAATGTTGTGCAGCGTCTGAACTTCTGCTCATTGAACATATTTTCTGGTTCTGAACCGTTACAAACCATTCGCTGATCCTGAACATACCCCAGTCGTTATTTTGCAGTAATGTGATCAGGGTCAAAGCTTGTTCCCATTGACGAGCAGGAAGGGAATATAATGCCCTGGTCACACACAGACAGAAATCGCTTAACCGTGTTATGTTCTTGTCACACTTTTCCAAATATCACAGCAAGCCAAATAATGATTTATCTTGGTCAAGTCAAGTTTGAGACGCTGGGCATAAACTCCCACAAGGAAAAAAACAAACATTTTTTAAACCCATAAATGGGTTATTGACTTCATGTTGTGCAACTGTACATACACAGACCCGATTGGGCATGTTTTAGGCAGACAAACATTAAAACAACATGAGGAAACGTATCTGTTCTCTTTTTTGGCTCCTGACTGGATTCCACCGGCTTGGTCCAGTGAAGCAATAGGGATCCAAAACATAACCAGGGAAGGCGCCAGCACTGCTGCCTAATTAAGTCTGTTACAGGCCATGTGTGGTCCTGGTTTGCATTCTAGTCCTGAACTAAGCCATAGTTCGCCTTTTGGGCCACACATTCAAACCCCTACCTCTGTAGCGGTCAGAGAAACCCCTTTAACAGTCTCCACTTCCACCCACCTCCCCCTGAGTTAGTTCAGGCAATGCGTCTCCTGCCCCTCCTCTCCGTCAGACTGGCCCACTCCCTGCTCCCTGGGGGTAAGGGGCTCTGTGTCACTGTCGTCCCCCTCCACCACGGCTGTGTAGTCCCTCTGGGTGGAGGTGGGGTCCCCCGGGCCGCTCAGGCTGATCACACCGGCCAGGCAGGAGAAGAGCAGGCCCAGCATGGTGATGTAGAAGCTCTCCCCTGGGTAAGGCTTCATCGCCGTCGCCCCTCCTCCTCCCTGGCTCCTGGAGCCAGACCCAGGCCAGGTCCAGCCCTCTACCCATTCCCACAGTGGCCCAAACTTGCCCTCCTGAAGGTTGCAGTAGATGATGTACAGGCAGGCCCCACACACTCCCAGCACAGACAGGAGGAGAACCACTGGGTAGAGAGGAAGGGAAAGGGAGAAAAGAGAGAGTGTAAGGGTTAGAGAGAGAGAGAGAGAGAGAGAACGAGAGAGAGAGAACGAGAGAGAGAGAACGAGAGAGAGAGAACGAGAGAGAGAGAACGAGAGAGAGAGAACGAGAGAGAGAGAACGAGAGAGTGAGGGTAAAATAAGGGAGAGATAGAGAGAATTACATACTAATTAATCCCAGAGAGAACTGCAGAGAGAGTTATGTATTCTAACATGCCTCAGCAAACATGGCTCTTATGTCATTCTATGAGAGTTCATATTTTATGAGGCCTGTGAGAGGGCATTCTTCTTCAAGTGATGACAGTATTGTGATAAGCCCTCAGTGAGAGAGAGAGAGACAGAAAGAAAGAGATAAGACAGCAAAAGCGGCCAAAGGAGGAAGAGAGAGAAATAAATAAAAATGAGACAGATAGACAGAGAGGTTGGGTTACCTGTGGAGATGTGGAGTGACACCACCAGTCGAGGGTGGGACATCCCAGTCCCCAGGAAGTCCAATAGGAAGGAGGAGCTGGAGAGCAGAACAGCACTGTAGCACAGAGCCGCCAGGGCATAGAGCAGCCACACCCCCCAGCCATTTACGCCACCCAGTGGACCTACAGGGAGGGAGCGCGCACACACTGTAAATGCACACACACTGTAAACACAAATACAAACACTTACACCCACAGCTGCTCACAGACTAGTGCGCTCAAACAGGGAATACACACGTGCATACGGACAATGCAAACATAGAAGAATAGAATACATAGACACACTTTATCAGACATAACGTGAGCACATTTTAACAGTGGCACTTGTGAACTCTCCTACAGTGTCAACATGACACTTGCCCCCCAATCCCCCTTCCCGAAAAAACGTGTAAATATTGGACTATATATTGTGTCTTCGTGTATTATACTTATGCTAAAATGTTTATTCTATTCTACTGATTTACTTTGTTTATATTATTTTATTATTTCTTATTGATGTTGCATTGTCGAGAGGGAACCTGCAAGTAAGCATTTCGTTGGACGGTGTATACCATGTGTATCCCGTACATACAACCAATAAAACTTGAAACTGAAACGTGAAAAGACAATCCTCAGGACAACACTTCTTCCACCTCCAGTCTTGCCCTTACCTGTGTCAGTGAGGTTCTGGGCAGCTTGCAGTATGAAGGCCACACCATAGATGAGCTGTTTGCCTCCGGGGTCAGTGTTGTTCATGACTTGGATCCAGTTGGGGTCGGCGATGGATGTGCACAGGGACACCAGCGTGAAGCACTGGCACACCGCAGCCGGAGACATGCTCAGAGTCATGGCTGGAGGGGAGACACAATGTACTTATCAAGGCAGCCCCACCCATAACACTTTTTACAAATGATGCTGCTTTACAACAGAGAAAGGTTTTTCAACCTCAGAGACTTTGCAACAGTTGCCAAATGCATAGATGTGATGTCAGCATTTAGGCTAGGTGTTGTACTAGTCTGCACTCTGGATTTTCTTACGCACAAAAATCGTATTTCTCTCCAAATGTTGTGCACAAGTTTGTTTACATCCCGGTTAGTGAGCATTTCTCATTTGCCAAGATAATCCATCCACCTGACAGGTGTGGCATATTAAGAAACTGATTAAACAGCATGATCATAACACAGGTGCACCTTGTGCTGGGGATAATAAAAGGCCACTCTAACATGTGCAGTTTTGTCACAACATAATTTGGCAGTACGTCCAACCGGCCTCACAACCTCAGACCACGTGTAACCACGCCAGCCCAGGGCCTCCACATCCTGCTTGTACACCTGTGGGATTGTCTGAGACCAGCCACCCAGACAGCTGATGAAACTGAGGAGTATTTGTGTCTGTAATAATGCCCTTTTGTGGGGAAAAACTCATTCTGATTGGCTGGGCCTGGCTCCCCTGGCTCCACCCATGGCTGCACCCCTGCTCAGTCCTAATGCATTTATTTAAATTTACTGATTTCCTTATATGAACTGTAACTCAGTAAAATCGTTGAAATTGTTGCATGTTTCGTTAATATTTTTTGTTCAGTATAATAATATGACACCAATGTATGTACAGCTAGCGCCTAGAGAGTAAAGAGAGATTATGCACACACAAAAAGCATAACTAAACAGCACAGTGTTCTGGCGCAGGTTGTAGGAACATTGCCACTGTAAACCTAATGTTGGGAAACCTGAAATATGAGAGCTGTTGAATGAAGAGCAACATTTTCTCAGAATCAATAGCTAACATTGTTAGTAATAATAATAATATGCCATTTAGCAGACACTTTTATCCAAAGCGACTTACAGTCATGCGTGCATACATTTTTGGTGTATGGGTGGTCCCGGGGATCGAACCCACTACCTTGGCGTTACAAGCGCCGTGCTCTACCAGCTGAGCTACAGAGGACCATAAAAGGCAATGCATATGGCACTTAACCCTTCACTAACCAGCAGCTAGCCTAATACACTACAAAGTCTGTTGGAGACTAAAATGTACACTCGCTAAAGTTATGTGCTATTCAGGGTTAACCAAGTAAAACAAATAAAAACGTAATGCGACACAACTGAATTGTCTATTGTTCAGCATATTGTCTGAAAAGCAAGCTATACATGATGGGGGTGTAAAATTAGGCATTGCGAAATTTCACATTTCCAACCTTTCTCGTGGCCTGAATTAACTCAGATAATAAATTGTCAATCAAGTAGCTAGGTACTATTTAAAATGCACGCGCACAATAACAACCCTGCCCAGGCTCCATAATTCAGAATTTGGCTAGCTAGCTAGTGGCTAACGTTACTTACCGAGCTAAGAAAACAAGGAAATCCACGAACATATAGTTATTCTCATATATAGTTATTCATATATCAATGACTGACAGGTGTGGCTCAAAATATATGTTTTCTTAGTTGACATAATCACAATCCATTTCAAAGCACGGGATTATCTGATTTGTATTTAGCCAAAGATAATAGATATACTGACAAGATACATGTCTCTCTGCCCTAAGAATGGGAGTTGTTGTCCACAAAGCCGCACGGCGTGCTGTCTAGCTCCCGCCTATCCTTTCTATGCTATGCTATGCTATGCTATGCTACGGCCTAATGCCATGAACATGCATAGCATAGCCATCTCGAGGTAACTCCGATACAACGTGTTTTTTCTCAAAGTTGCCGGGATGTCACGTGTCCTACACTCGTAACAATTTAACCATTACGAACCTTCTATTCGATCAAATAAACCTCACGTAGCATATAAGCAATTCATTTTTTTAGTTGACCAAATTCGACACTCTCATTGACCTCCATACAAAAACGACTTGCTGAGTGGGCGTAACAACGAAAAAACGCAACCTGATGGAGGGACAGATTTTCCGCCGAGTTGAGCCTCTCTCTTCCCTTTCCTCTGGATGACCGGAAATTATAAAACCTATTGCTATTCGGGGTCCTTGGGACGTCCCTCCACCCCAATTTAACGTTGAACTGTAAAATTGTTATGGAAAAGGGGCTGAATAGTCAATCTGAAGTCTGCATTGGCCGTGCAGAATTAACGGTGATACAGCCTCTCCAGAAGTCAGGGCATTCATACTTATTGCCTTCGCCGAGCAGCTTTAAAAGACAATTTATGCTTGATCAGAAAAAATGGTCGGAGGCTCCATATGGAGGGTGTGAAGCAAATGCGAAGCCCAGGAGTCACGCAGAGGCCAAATCGAGCGCCATACCGCATCGCCGTGCACCTCCCCAATGACGATTTTATCATGTAAATCTTGGTGGGGCAAACAAAACAAAAAAATGGGGGGATGCATGCCAGCAACGCCACTACACAACACTAAACAATACATTAATTGCACTATAACAGTGACAAACGGTGCCCACAAACTGTTAGGGCCTACATAAAGCTGTCCCAACAGCAGAGCTTTATTTTCAGCACCATGGAGTGAATCCTTACCACTGCTACACCTGGCTATCAGCGGAGCCTTGTCTGGCAGCGAAACAGTTAATTCAGCCTCATTTACTGCCTTTAAAAAATAACATAGCTGATATGGCTGACTTGCTTAAACAAATGTGGTGTCTACTGACAATTGAGATGTACAAACGATGGTATAAAGTGACGACGAGCAGATGAGGCAATCCGTAATTTCGTTTAAGACATTAATGAGCGAACTAGGACGGACGTAGTCAAAATAACTATTTGTTTGGCACTTTTGAAATGTACAGCGACAGAATTCAGAACATGGGCCGTCCTTACAGTATTCTCCCTGTACACCAAATCAGAACCGTAGGATAAATACAGGTGGCATATAAGCATACAATGAAAACGTTTATCTAAAACAGGCTATAGGCTACATGTGCACCACCGAGTCAGAACAGTAGGCTAAGTTATTTATTTATTTATTTTTATTTTATTTAACCTTTATTTAACCAGGTAAGCCAGTTGAGAACAAGTTCTCATTTACAACTGCGACCTGGCCAAGATAAAGCATAGCAGTGCGATAAAAACAACAACACAGAGTTACATATGGGGTAAAAAAAACATAAAGTCAAAAAATACAGGCTAAGTTATGAGGGGAAAAGGGACCAAATTATTAGGGGGAGGCACATGGGCTACTAACAGCTTACTACACAACATACACTTAGTATTACTTTCTTAGCTACAGTATACATATCTCCCTGGCATATTACATCATTTATGCAGCAGCATACAATACATTTTTGGACTCACCATGCTGTGCTGTGCTCACTTGAACAGGAAGGTGGCGCAGCGGTCCCTCTTGCGGGCAAATTTTGTCATCAAAGTCTAGAGTTATCTGGATTTATGGTGCTTTCAAGACAACTGTGAACTTGGATAAAACAAGGTCGAATCATGACGTCAGTGATCTTCAGGTTGTCCCAGTTGTCTTGAACTCACTGAAGTCTACGATTTCCCAGTACTGAGTTTCCAGTTGTTTTGAACACGGCAGAAGTCATGCTGGATTGACAGCATGGTTAATGTATTCAACCTTTTCTGGCCCATGGTGTTGCATATGAATGTTTATCCTTTTAAGGTTGGAAAAGAGACCCTTAATCCCAGACTTGGACCACACACCCACTGGATAGCAGGCTAGTGATTGCTTTGCAACACTTGCAGTTAGCCACTGATTCCTTCCAAACCACTCATTGTTGAATTTGCGATTTCCAATTTCTGTAATATTTATGTCCAATGGCCGATGAGCACCGATACATTTTATCTATAATTTATCTTCATATGACAAGGATTAAAAAGGATTTGCCGGTAGATTGTCGAGTTGATTCATGATGTTGACTGCTTGCTAGCTAAGATTTTGAAAGTATGATGTTGACATGATCAGTCCAATCAAAGCTACGGTAGATATAACGTGATT
Organism: Coregonus clupeaformis; assembly: GCF_020615455.1. NCBI lineage: Eukaryota > Metazoa > Chordata > Actinopteri > Salmoniformes > Salmonidae > Coregonus > Coregonus clupeaformis. The sequence goes on along the minus strand of NC_059218.1, from coordinate 28,543,478 downwards.
TGAGGTCATTCTATCTGTGGCCAATGACCTTGACCCTTCTTGGATGGGCACTTCTAATGTAACTCTATGGCAGCACCCAAGGGGATTGAATTTTCGACCTCTCCCTGTAGATTTTGCGGTGACGTAGTGTCCCCATGAGTGACAGAACACTGAGCCAATCACGGTGCAACTAGAAAACATTACCAACCCCTACAGTCCATATTTTCCTCTGGCTGCCCCACCACCACAGAAAGCACTGAGCTAGACTGAAACACCTGCATTTTGGAGCTGCCTTACTCAAAGCAAAAAAAGAGACCATGTTTGTATGCGGCTTTGTTAACTCAAATATATATATATATATTTTTACATTGTTTGCAAACTGATATGTGACACGTATTAATGCCAAAATAACACGCAAAACAGGCAACAACATTTTTTATAATAATATATATATGTGCATTTGGAAAGTATTCAGACCCCTTGACTTTTCCACATTTTATTCCATTACAGCCTTATTCTAAATCATTCTAATCAATCTACACTCAATACCCCATTATAACAAAGCAAAAACTGGTTTTTAGAAATGTTTGCACATTTATTAAAAATAAAAAACGGAAATATCACATTTACATAAGTATTCAGGCCCTTTACTCAGTACTTTGTTGAAGCACCTTTGGCAGCGATTACAGCCCCGAGTCTTCTTGGGTAAAACGCTACAAGCTTGGCACACCTGTATTTGGGGAGTTTCTCCCATTCTTCTCTGCAGATCCTCTCAAGCTCTGTCAGGTTAGATGGGGAGCATCGCTGCACAGGTATTTTCAGGTCTCTCCAAAGATGTTTGATCGGGTTAAAGTCTGGGCTCTGGCTGGGCCACTCAAGGACATTCAGAGACTCCTTCGTTGTCTTGGCTGTGTGCTTAGGGTCATTGTCCTGTTGGAAGGTTAACCTTCGCCCCAGTCTGAGGGCCCTGGAGCAGGTTTTCATCAAGGATCTCTCTGTACTTTGCTCCGTTCATCTTTGCCTCGATCCTGATTAGTCTCCCAGTCCCTGCCGCTGAAAAACATCCCCACAGCATGATGCTGCCACCACCATGCTTCACCGTAGGGATGGTGCCAGGTTTCCTCCAGACGTGACGCTTGGCATTCAGGTCAAAGAGTTCAATCTTGGTTTCATCAGACCAGAGAATCTTGATTCTCATGGTCTGAGAGTCCTTTAAGTGCCTTTTGGCAAACTCCAAGCGGGTTGTCATGTGCCTTTTAATTTAATTTTGTAATAATGCTCCAATTAGCACCGTATTGACATGATTGGTTGATGGTAGGTGGGGTTGGGAGGTGCTGTATAAACACAAACTCACATCCTTGACAACTGCTCCACGAAGCGCAAGAAGTATGAATGCCCTGACTTCTGCAGAGGCTGTATCACAGTAAATGCTGCACGGCCAATGCAGACGTCGGATTGACCATGTAGCGCCTTTAAGGTTTATGGTTAGGGAAGGGGTTAAGGTTAGGGTTTAGGGTAGGGATGTCCCAGGTATCCCGGATAGCTGTAACCAAAGTAGAAAACAGGAGTGCAACGGTATGCAAACAAGGAAAGGTTCCGGGACATTGATAAAATGAACTAGCTAATCCAACAAAACAGAAATTAAGGCTTTTCTATACTGTACATACATTTATTTACCCTTCTCTGACGTATTCATATTCATCCCACCGAGAATTCAACAATATGCTATACAATCTGGTACATAAATCTCCTCTAAGGATGCAGTGAGTGGTCTGCAACTATGTGGGGCATACTCAAGGAATATGAGCTATATTCTAAGGGTTGTGTGTGACTATGGCCGTGTTTAAGATACTGAGTATAATGACAACAACCAAGATAATGGGCCAGTTCACTGATAGAGACCCTCCCTCACTGTTTGATAAACTGAGCCACGGCTTTCAGTTCCTCTGGCGTGATGGAGATAAACTTCCCTCTGTCGTTGATCACTCCTGGAGAAAAGAAAGAGAACAAAGACGGTCAGAGGACAGGGAAGCAAGAGTGCCTACTAATTTACTCAGAGGAATTCTATGTTCATTTTAGCACACACTGTATCATTCACTTACCTGTGAGTTCACCATCAGCTAAGAGGTCCTGCAGTCTCACAATTGCATCCTGTGAGAAAAGGTTTGAGGTATGATGATCAAATCATCTCCTTTCTCTCGACCACCACAAAAAAACACTAATATAACCTTGAATGTAGTGTGGAGATTCATCACAATCTGACACACATATTTCAAAATGAGAACAGACCATTGAGACCACTTTCCAGCCATCACCCACCACTCACCTGTGTGCGCATTCCAAAGTGTGACGCCAGGTCTTCCAGCAGTACTACAGTGGCTTGAGAAAGTATTCACCCTCCTTGGCATTTTTCCTATTTTGTTGCCTTACAACCTGGAATTAAAATGGATTTTTTGGGAGTTTGTATTATTTGATTTACAAAACATGCCTACCACTTCGAAGAGGCAAAATAAGCTTGGCACATCTAGCCACTGGGATTTTTGGCCATTCTTCAAGGCAAAACTGCTCCAGCTCCATCAAGTTGGATGGGTTCCGCTGGTGTACAGCAATCTTTAAGTCATACCACAGATTCTCAATTGGATTGAGGTCTGGGCTTTGACTAGGCCATTCCAAGACATTTAAATGTTCCCCTTAAACCACTCAAGTGTAGTTTTAGCAGTATGCGTAGGGTCATTATACTGCTGGAAGGTGAACATCCGTCCCAGTCTCAAATCTCTGGAAGACTGAAACAGGTTTCCCTCAAGAATTTCCCTGTATTTAGCGCCATCCATCATTCCTTCAATTCTTCAATGAAAAACATCCCCACAGCATGATGCTGCCACCACCATGCTTCACTGTGGGGATGGTGTTCTCGGGGTGATGAGAGGTGTTGGGTTTGCGCCAGACCTAGCGTTTTCCATGATGGCCAAAAAGCTCAATTTTAGTCTCATCTGACCAGAGTACCTTCTTCCATTTGTTTGGGGAGTCTCCCACATGCCTTTTGGCGAACACCAAACGTGTTTGCTTATTTTTTTCTTTAAGCAATGGCTTTTTTCTGGCCACTCTTTCGTAAAGCCCAGCTCTGTGGAGTGTACGGCTTAAAGTGGTCCTATGGACAGATACTCCAATCACCGCTGTGGAGCTTTGCAGCTCTGCAGCTCTTTCAGGGTTATCTTTGATCTCTTTGTTGCCTCTCTGATTAATGCCCTCCTTGCCTGGTCTGTGAGTTTTGGTTGGCGGCCCTCTCTTGGCAGGTTTGTTGTGGTGCCATATTCTTTCCATTTTTTAAATAATGGATTTAATGGTGCTCTGTGGGATGTTCAAAGTTTCAGATATTTTTTTATAACCCAACCCTGATCTGTACTTTGTCCCTGACCTGTTTGGAGAGCTCCTTGGTCTTCATGGTGCCGCTTGCTTGGTGGTGCCCCTTGCTTAGTGGTGTTGCAGACTCTGGGGCCTTTCAGAACAGGTGTATATATACACTGAGATCATGTGACACTTAGATTGCACACAGGTGGACTTTATTTAACTAATTATGTGACTTCTGAAGAGAATTGGTTGCACCAGACCTTATTTAGGGGCTTCATAGCAAAGGGGGTGAATACATATGCACGCACCACTTTTCCGTTATTTTTTTTTTAGAATTTTTTGAAACAAGTAATTTTTTTCATTTCACTTCACCAATTTGGACTATTTTGTGTATGTCCATTACATGAAATCCAAATAAAAATCCATTTAAATTACAGGTTGTAATGCAACAAAATAGGAAAAATGCCAAGGGGGATGAATACTTTTGCAAGGCACTGTACTTTGGAATTCTGTGTGAGAGAACCAGAGGAAGAGAGAGAGGGTAAATAACCTATAGGTGTTGAGCGTACACTAGAGTATATGGTTGTGGTTAAGTTCCAGCTCATACTGGACCTTGATGTACTGGATGAACTCTTGTAGTAGGTTGCATGGCTATAAAAAAGAACAGAGACATTTACATAAAATAGGGATAAAACCGGGATCATCTACTAGAAAAAAAGGGGTTCAAGTCGACAGCCACCTAAACCTGTGACTGAACTATGTGAATACACTAGTAAACTACCTCTTCCTCTGTGACATTATCAGCTTCACCCTGCTCCTCAACAACGAAGGACTCTGAGTCTTAGGTACTCCTCTTCCTCCTTCTTCTCTTTGGCCCGCTGCTCCTCTTCCTCCTAACCAAAAAATTATATTTATTTATTTGACAGTTTGCAGGATGAAATCTCTTGAGATGCCCCATCTCGTTTTCAAGAGTGCCCAAATAATAATAATAATAAAAAGTATAGTGAGGGAAAAAAGTATTTGATCCCCTGCTGATTTTATACATTTGCCCACTGACAAAGAAATTATCAGTCTATAATTTTAATAGTAGGTTTATTTGAACAGTGAGAGACAGAATAACAACAACAAAAATCCAGAAAAACTCATGTCAAAAATGTTATAAATTGATTTGCATTTTAATGAGGGAAATAAGTATTTGACCCCCTCTCAATCAGAAAGATTTCTGGCTCCCAGGTGTCTTTTATACAGGTAACGAGCTGAGATTAGGAGCATACTCTTAAAGGGAGTGCTCCTAATCTCAGTTTGTTACCTGTATAAAAGACACCTGTCCACAGAAGCAATCAATCAATCAGATTCCAAACTCTCCACCATGGCCAAGACCAAAGAGCTCTCCAAGGATGTCAGGGACAAGATTGTAGACCTACACAAGGCTGGAATGGGCTACAAGACCATCGCCAAGCAGCTTCGTGAGAAGGTGACAACAGTTGGTGCGAATATTCGCAAATGGAAGAAACACAAAATAACTGTCAATCTCCCTCTGCCTGGGGCTCCATGCAAGATCTCACCTCATGGAGTTGCAATGATCATGAGAACGGTGAGGAATCAGCCCAGAACTACACGGGAGGATCTTGTCAATGATCTCAAGGCAGCTGGGACCATAGTCACCAAGAAAACAATTGGTAACACACTACGCCGTGAAGGACTGAAATCCTGCAGCGTCCGCAAGGTCCCCCTGTTCAAGAAAGTACATATACAGGGCCGTCTGAAGTTTGCCAATGAACATCTGAATGATTCAGAGGAGAACTGGGTGAAAGTGTTGTGGTCAGATGAGATCAAAATCGATCTCTTTGGCATCAACTCAACTCGCCGTGTTTGGAGGAGGAGGAATACTGCCTATGACCCCAAGAACACCATCCCCACCGTCAAACATGGAGGTGGAAACATTATGCTTTGGGGGTGTTTTTCTGCTAAGGGGACAGGACAACTTCACCGCATCAAAGGGACAATGGACGGGGCCATGTACCGTCAAATCTTGGGTGAGAACCTCCTTCCCTCAGCCAGGGCATTGAAAATGGGTCGTGGATGGGTATTCCAGCATGACAATGACCCAAAACACACGGCCAAGGCAACAAAGGAGTGGCTCAAGAAGAAGCACATTAAGGTCCTGGAGTGGCCTAGCCAATCTTCAGACCTTAATCCCATAGAAAATCTGTGGAGGGATCTGAAGGTTCGAGTTGCCAAATGTCAGCCTCGAAACCTTAATGACTTTGAGAAGATCTGCAAAGAGGAGTGGGACAAAATCCCTCCTGAGATGTGTGCAAACCTGGTGGCCAACTACAAGAAACGTCTGACCTCTGTGATTGCCAACAAGGGTTTTGCCACCAAGTATTAAGTCATGTTTTTGCAGAAGGGGTCAAATACTTATTTCCCTCATTAAAATGCAAATCAATATATAACATTTTTGACATGCGTTTTTTCAGGATATTTGTTGTTGTTATTCTGTCTCTCACTGTTCAAATAAACCTACCATTAAAATTATAGACTGATCATTTCTTTGTCAGTGGGCAAACGTACAAAATCAGCAGGGGATCAAATACTTTTTTCCCTCACTGTACTTATACTGAGCAAAAATATAAATGGAACATGTCAAATGTTGGTCGCATGTTTCATGAGCTGAAATAAATGATCCCAGAATTTTTTCAGACGCACAAAAAGCTTATTTCTCTCAAATTTTGCGCACAAATATGTTTACATCCCTGTTAGTGAGCATTTTTCCTTTGACAAGATCAGTGGAGGCTGCTGAGGGGAGGACGGCTCATAATAATGGCTGGAATGGAGTAAATGGGATGGTATGAAACACATCAAAGACACGCCATTGACTCCATTCCAGCCATTATTATGAGCCGTCCTCCCATCAGCAGCCTCCACTGGTCAAGATAATCCATCCACCTGACAGGTGTGGCATATCAATAAGCTGATTAAACAGCATGATCATAACACAGGTGCACCTTGTGCTGGGGACAAAAAAGGCCACTTCTAATGAGATTTTAGGATGGTTAGCTTAAGCTGAATAGTCCCAAAAAAATGATAATACGCCAAAACTCAACAGAGCACGCCACTATGCAGGATATAGGCTATCTTATGCTTTGACTGAAACAAAATACAAGAAAGGCTAATAGTTTAACACCATGTGCTCTAATTTGCTCATGAAACAGTAATTCAAGAAGATCTATATGCATATTCCCATTAAACTGATTGAGATCAATCAAATGATTGGCGTGGAGATGCAGTTTCGACGTTTCACTGGTAAAATGCGAATAACTATCAGTCACGATTGACAGTGATGATGGCCTATTTTGAAATTAGGTAGCCTATGCCTAACTTGGTTAAAAATATATAACATTTTCTTGAGACAATAAGGGCAATGTGGGCATAGGCAGATGTTGCAATTGGAAGATGCATATTCTAGAACGATAGTGTCACGTATACTCCCCCTCTGGCCTCTAGGTCACCAGGTTGCACTTGATTACGCACACCTGTCACCATCGTTACGCGCACCAGCGCCTCATCAGACTCACCTGGACTCCATCACCTTCCTGATTACCTCCCTTATATATGTCACCCCCTTTGGTTCCTTCTCTAGGCGTTATTGATTCTGTTAATGTCTGGCTTCCATGCATCAGCTGGCTCGACAGGTTTTCAGGCCTTGTTTCCGAAGCCGCCGGGGATGCCTCAGCTAGCTCGTCTGGCTCTCATGTCTCAGCTGGCTTGACAGGTTTTCAAGCCTCGGTCGGCTCGTCAGGCTCCCGCGCCTCAGCCGGCTCGACAGGTTCCCGCGCTTCAGCAGAGGTGACCGGTCCGCTCCTGATCCCCGGGATCGTCCCTTTGGTCGGCGTCCTGCGGCTAAAGCCGCGCGTCAGGGAGGGGGTACTGTCACGTATACTACCCCTCAAGCCTCTAGGTCACCAGTCTGCTCTTGATTACGCACACCTGTCACCATCGTTACGCGCGCCTCCTCAGACTCACCTGGACTCCATCACCTTCCTGATTACCTCCCTTATATATGTCACTCCCTTTGGTTCCTTCCCTAGGCGTTATTGATTATGTTACTCTTTTCCTGTCTGTATGCTACTCTTGTTTTGTCCCATGTTTATTTATCATTAAATGCACTCCATGTACTTGCTTCCCGACTCCCAGTGTACATTGTTACAGATAGACTATTCCAATTGCTACATCTGTCGGTACAAACTTTGAGAACATGATGAGGTCATAAAGGCGCTCCTCACCTGAACAAAAAATAGCACTCCACCACTGGAGGTTGATCCATATGTTGTCAACCGGTTACTTAGTCAGGTAGCTAGCTCTGTATTTAGCTCTTGATCATGACTCCGTTCCATTACATTACACATAAGAGTCATTGGATTAAGGCATCTTCTTCTGTGGCGGGGGAGTTTTGTTAAGAGCCCCGACGCTTGGTCTGAACATTAACACGCATCGCTTGCGGTACGGTTTTGGAAGCATATGGACCTTATCTTTCATATCCGCGAGAAATACGTTTAAAAAAAACAAAAGGTTAGGGAGTGATTGTCATTTATATCGAGTGATACCTGGAGGTAATCGGACCGCTTTGAAATGAAAATGGATGGCTCTTTTTAGTAGGCTATCATTGTTGCAGTGGTGATTTCTATCAAATCAATCTGTGGTTGAGAACCACTGCTGTATTCATACCATATTCATGTTACCCACTAGATGGTATTTACCAATTTAAGCTTAAGGGCTGTCCACACCGAGGATGATAACTATAAAACGTTGGTGAGCATCCACACTAGAGGAAAGTTTATTGTTCTGAAGGCTACACCTGTCAATCAACTGATCAAAGCATCCTACTGCACGCTGTAGGCCTATTAATGTGGTAGCACAGACCATTCATCAGTGCTTCAGGGTGTGTTCATTGTCATAGTGACAACTGCAAATAATACTCCAATGTAGGCTACATGTAGCCTAATGAAAAATCTAACATAGAAACTCGTATTTAAATAAAATGTAGAAATTCAACAACAAACGCCTGCACATCTTTTAAATCAAGTCATTGCTTGTCTCGTTGCTCAAGTGGTTTGCAAGTGGTTTCCATTTTTCAAATGGATGGACTCTCTCCACAACTTTCCTGGACTGTTCATTTGGCCTAGGTCTATTTTACATTCAGCAATTAACAAGAACAAGCCTGCTTCTCTCCACGAAAAGCTTATTAGGTCTAATATAAAACATTTAACAACAAAAAATCTCATTACTTTTGTAGCCTATAGGCCTAGCTTTTCCTGGATTTCACGAGAAGAGGAATAGGGGAGAGGCTTGCGTACGGGGCGGTCGGGCACGCAAAGCTCCACCATTGATTAGGCCTACGTTTTTAGACAATAACATTATTCTACAACACAGTTCAATGAGGAATGTATTATTGTTCTCAAGTGAATACACAATTATTGGCTAGGGCTGTAAACTGCAGCGATGTAGGCTAATTTGAAGATTTAAATAAATGAATTGAGGTAGGTCCCTCCCCATTTCGTTTGCTTGTTTAAGAAAAGTTTTGCAACAGAATGCCCCAGTTCTTTTGTTTTCTGTATTTTACATTCAGCAAGCAAGAGAAAACTGTAGTAGTAAATAAAATGCTTGAAATAAATGTACAACTAGCTATTGTAGGCCTAGTCTAGCTTTTCCTGGGAATAATATGAAATGACAGGCAGCCTAGGATAAACATGACTCCTGAGTGGCACAGTGGTCTAAGGCACTGCATCGCAGTGCTAGCTGTGCCACTAGAGATCCTGGTTCGAGTTCAGGCTCTGTCGCAGCCGGCCGCGACCGTGAGACCCATGGGCGGCGCACAATTGGTCCAGCGTCGTCCAAGGTAGGGGATGGTTTGGCCGGCAGGGATGTGGGCTCGTTTCCCACGGGGGGGCAATATGAAAAAAATATGTATACATTCACTAACTGTAAGTCGCTCTGGATAAGAGCGTCTGCTAAATGACGTAAATGTATATCGCTCGAAAAAGAAAGAGAACAACTTGTAGGCATACAATTAGGCCAGCCATCCACATGGACTGTTTGGTAGCAACACCTCCAACAACCGATTTAACCCATTCATTTTTTTATCCGCATTGAGGAAACATCTCCTTTCGACTCCAAAATTCCACTGAACTTTTCTACACTCTCTTCAGCGGACAGAGACCGCAAAGAAACCATTAAATTAATGTGTAGATAACCTTTTTCACGAGCTGTGGTCCTTGCCTAATTATGCGACTCCATGCTTGTTTTTGTGATAAACCACCGTTTTTTGTTGCTTTCAAGACAATTGGGAACAAAACAATAATAAATAAGAGGTGAAATCATGACGTATTTGATCTTCAGGTCAGAAAGTAGGAACTCTAGAAAGATGCTTGAGTTTCTGACTTTTGAATTCCGAGTTGGTTGACCATTCAAAACGATTTGTTTTCAGAGTTCCGGTTTGCTTGAACACACTGAAGTCGGAGAATTCCGAGTTCCCAGTTGTTCTGAACTCAGCATTTCTACCACTGTTCTTGTTGCGCGCTATCTCCCAATGTCATCACTACAAGCGCTATTTGATTCGCCATATATTCTACACGCACACGTTCTGGATATGCCAAGCAAAAAAATTGACTGATCTAACAGCCAATGGAAAGGTAAAAGCGAAATGTCCACCAAGCCAGGCTCAGCGAGGAGAATGAGAACGACAGAGAGAGTGACTGACCCAAACTTAAGGAAAGCTTTGACTATGTACAGACTCAGTGAGCATAGTCTCAGTGAGCATAGCCTTGCTATTGAGAAAGGCCGCTGTAGGCAGACCTGGCTGTCAAGAGAAGACGGGCATTGCGCACACTGCCCACAAAATGTGGTGGAAACTGAGCTGCACTTCCTAACCTCCTGTCAAATGTATGACCATATTAGAGACACATATTTCCCTGAGATTACACAGACCCACAAATAATTTGAAAACAAACCCAATTTTGATAAACTCCCATATCTATTGGGTGAAATACCACAGTGTGCCATCACAGCAGCAAGATTAGTGACCTGTTGCCACAAGAAAAGGGCAACCAGTGAAGAACAAACACCATTGTAAATACAACACATATTTATGTTGATTTATTTTTCCCTTTTGTACTTTAACTATTTGCACATAATATAACATTTGAAATGTCTTTATTCTTCTGGAACTTTTGTGAGTGTAATGTTTACAGTTAATTTTTTATTGTTTGTTTCACTTTTGTTTATTATCTATTTCACTTGCTTTGGCAATGTAAACATATGTTTCCCATGCCAATAAAGCCCTTAAATTGAATTGAGAGAGAGAGAGAGAGCAGGGTTGTACGAAGTTATACATAGTAGAATTCAATACGTAAATTCCAAAATACTGACATTTATAATAATAATAATAATAATAATAATATTTTTAATTTAATCTATTTCTATTACATGATCCTCCCATGGACTAAATAAAAAAATACTGACTGAAATCTAAAAAGTATGACCCACCCCCATTTTCTTCTGGGTAACAACAATTGCCAAAATGTCTACCCATCCCTTAAATTGATACACACCTTTATGGGGTTAGTGTTCCCACATGGCTATATCTCCATGTTACAGCAGAAGACTGAGGGACCACCTGTGGTAATTAGCTATCTAGCATGATCCGAACACCTGTGAAATGTGTTGTCAACTGTGATAAAGCCGGTTAAAACAGTGTACTGTAAGTGTGTATTTTACATTTGTGAAATTTTGATGCGATATGAAAGGAAAGGGTTTTATGTTTCTTGATCAAACAGCCAACCGTATCGCAATTGAGAATCGATTCACGTTTAGATGGAGTATTTGGCTGTTTTGGCTGCCACAGCCAGTCTACCTCTGAAGATAACATAAGGTTATTGGACCTTAAGGAGTAACGGTAACGTTAGGCTCCTGAAAAGCACCTCTTGGGCTAGCTAGATAGCTAATTAGCACAGGTGGTCCCCTCTCTCCTCACAGCACTCTTAGCCACCACATCTGCCTTCTCATTACCCTCCACAACCACATGGGCCAGACCCCAGCAAAAGCTTTTCACCATTCCCATCCGCTCCAAAACCATTAACAGCACCATCGTCTCCACAAACAAGTCTCCCTACTCAACACTGCTGCCGAATCAGAGCAGATCACCACTCCATGGTTTCACCTCCTCCACCCATCTCAAACCTATAATCATGGCCATCAACTCGGTCGCATACACTTACACATAATCAGTTAACCTCTTTCACACTCCAACATTGAAATCTGGAATATACTCCCCAGCCCTCACCCTACCACTGACTGGATCCTTTGAACCATATGTTTATGTCCTTAAAAACAAATACAACCGATTATCTATGTACAGTATCTCTCCACACACTGTCTCACCCCATTTTCTCCTGCCCTCAATCATGTCTACATCTACACTTGGTTTCGGAAACAGTCACGGAGGAACGTTCCCCAATGCAATTACCGGCCCTATCGCTATCGCTCTCTACTTGCATCTTCCTCATCACATATTTCACATTCCCACCTCTCTTCCATACAGCCCCATCATCAGCATACAAGGCCAGACCCACTCCCTGTCCTACCTCCTTAAATACGTCATTTATCATCAGGGTGAACAACACTGGAGTAACCACACTTCCCTGTGGAGTACCATTGTCCATTTCAACCACATTGACAATTCTGACCTCAGCCATATGACTCGATCAAACAGGAAGTCCATGATCCAGTTATACAGACGTCCCCCAATGCCCAATGCACTCAATTTGATCAACAACCCTTCCCTCCACATGGTATTTTAAGCTTTATCAATGTCAAAATACACAACACTCATCACCTATTGTATTGTCAGGGTCTTTTTTTTTTTTTTTGTCATTTAGCAGACGCTCTTATCCAGAGCGACTTACAGTTAGTGAGTGCATACATTATTTTATACTGGACCCCGTGGGAATCAAACCCACAACCCTGGCGTTGCAAACACCATGCTCTACCAACTGAGCTACATCCCTGCAAGCCATTCCCTCCCTTACCCTGGACGACACTGGGCCAATTGTGCGCCACCCCCACGGATCTCCTGGTCGCGGCCGACTACGACAGAGCCTGGATTCGAACCAGGATCTCTAGTGGCACAGCTAGCACTGTGATGCAGTGCCTTAGACCACTGCGCCACTCGGGAGGCTATCTCGCTCTGTGCTACGCTCATCAAACCCCTAACTTCCAAGAAATACATCATCCTACTCACTATCATCTTTTCCATCCATTTACACATGTTGGATGTCAGCAAGATAGACCTATAACTGCCCGCCCTAGTGGGATCTTTACCTGGTTTTACAAACGGCAACACCACCGACGTTTCCACCCGGCAGGTCTCACCCCAGTCCTTCACACCTTATTATACAACCCTAACACTGCTTCCAACACACTGTTCAATGCATGCTTAAACATCACACAACACACACAATTCCCGCCATGCCTCCCTTTTCGCTTTCTTAATCGTTCTTCCCGCCATCGCTCTCTTCCTTTGATACTCCATGGGATTCCTTTCTGTCAAGCCATTCTTAAGTACCCATAGAGCTATATCCCTTTCCCACACCACCTTTGAGCACTCATCTGTCCACCATGGCACCACCCGCCGTCTTCCTACACCCCCAACACATTGGAAAAGTCACATCTGCAGCTGATATACACATTATTTTTCTTCTTCTTCATCTGTGGTCCTCTGTAGCTCAATTGGTAGTGCATGGCGCTTGTAATGCCAGGGTAGTGGGTTCGATCCCCGGGACCACCCATACGTAAAAATGTATGCACACATGACTGTAAGTCGCTTTGGATAAAAGCGTCTGCTAAATGGCATATTATTATATGGCGGTTGGCAACCAAATTTAAAGTGCATTACCGCCACCAACTGGACTGGAGTGTGGACCAGAGACAGGGAAGGTCTAAATACTACCCAATATTCTCGTCTCCCTAAGGAAACGAAATACATAATTAAATACTACACCCCCTGAAGATTTCCCCAGCAGTTAACTTAATCTTGGTTCTTCAACCCCATTACACCTTAAATCTAATAACAATCGCTCCTTTTCCCTCCCATATTGCTGGCACTGAAATAGAACGTGTTCCACTGTCTCCATCTCCTCCTGACAATGATCACACCTCCCATACAGGTGTCTTCCCTTTCCCTCCCTTTTCCACAACTCTTGCCATTTGTTTTTAACCCCTTGGCTTCTGCTTTACTGATTGACAATTCCATCTCAACATTAGGATGTTTAAGAGCCTGCTTGGCGAGAACATCCACCTCCTCATTCCCCTCTACTCCCCTCCACATAAGCTGGTACCCAGAGGAACATCACAAATACCCCATCTGTCTCACCCTATACAAGCACTGCAAAACCTCATCAAATGCATCCTGTCTGCTCTGAGACACAAATTAATTTAAACTCATCAGTGCTGCACAGGAGTCAGAGCAGATGAATACCCTGTCTGGCCTCACTTCCTCCACCAGCTCTGCAGCCAAGAGTATGGCCAGCAACTCCATTGTGTAAACAGAGAAATTATCAGTTGCTCTTTTTGTCACTGATAGCTTAAACTCAGGAACACTAAAAGCTGCACCTGTCCACCCTGTTTTAGGGTCCTTAGATCCATCTGTGAATATATTCAAGAAAGAATAGTATTGTGTTCTTAAATGTTCACTTACAACTGAATCTACTCCTTCCTCAACAGCTTAGTGGGTAAGAGCGTTGTGCTAGTAACCGAAAGGTCGCTGGTTCTAATCCCCGAGCCGACTAGGTGAAAAATCTGTCGATGTGCCCTTAAGCAAGGCACTTAACCCTAATTGCTCCTGTAAGTCGCTCTGGATAAGAGCGTCTGCTAAATGACGTAAATGTAAATGTACCCTCTCAAGCAACCATATATCTGTCACTGGCTGAGGGAGCAACCAAGGTGGAATAGCAAAAAGAACCACAGGGGCTAAACTCCTTCCCAAACAATCCCATCTCTCTCGCTATGCCATTGCCTATCTACCCAAAACTTGTATTCAGATTTCGTTCATGTTCCCAGCACTCAAGGAGTACCTTTTCTGTATGATATGTAACCTTACGTTCTTGTAGATTTACCTAATATGTCATGGTTAGCTTTATGTCTTCTTAACTTTAACGTCAACTCTCCCAACTCTACCTGCATCGCTGCCACCGGGGAGGTCATGAGTGCTCCACAACATATTCTTAGGGTTTGGGCCTGGATTACATCTAGCTTTTTTAAAGATGTCTGAGGTGGTGATCCATATGCTACACTTCCATAATCCAGTGATGACCCTGACAGCGCTATTATTAGTATTTTCAACCCCTTTCTATCTGCCCCCAACTTTAATATTTTATTTCCTTTGACAACTATTCTGTTAATATGCTCCACCCATGTCATTTGAGTGTCAAACCAGACCTCCAGGAACCTAAACACTCCCACCCTCTCCAGATTTCTTCCATACAGCTCCAAGTATATTTCCTCCCAACCTTCCTTCTAGAAAAAAAACACAGTCTTGAAGCCCCACCTTAGGGACCACTGTTCAACTTCACTGATCACTTCTTAAACTCTCCTGGATGTATGGGGAATAGTTCTCCCTCTCTTCCACAGTGCCCTGTCATCCGCAAACAATGACCTCCCAATATCAGGTCTCACCTGGGAGAATACATCGTCAATCATAATGGAGAACAACAACGGACTAATGACACTTCCCTGGGGGATACCATAATCTACCTCATAGCTTTCTGACATAGAGCTCTCCACCCTCACTTGTATTGATTGCCCCAAAATAAAATGCTTTATCCAGTTAAAAACCCTTCCTCCAACCCCCATGATATCCAGCTTGATAAGTAGGGCTTCCTTCCACATCATATCAAATGCGAAAAAAACGGCTACCACCACCTCTTTATTTGCCTGTGCCTTTCGTATGACTGACTCAAGGCACAGTACAGGATCCATCGTTCCCCTGCATTTTCTAAACACACTTTGATCAGGTGACATTAGTCCTCTACTCTCCAGAAAGTAAGTCAGTCTTTCCATTATCATCCTTTCCATAAGTTTACATGCATGAGATGTCAACGCTATCGGCCTATAGCTTGAAGGACTAGCAGGGTCTTTCCCTGGTTTCCATATTGGCACCACTACAGCTTGCTTCCAACTTCCAGGCAGTTTCTCTTCCTGACAAACCTTTTGTAAAGGCCAAATACTTTCCCCATTGCAGTGTCACTGAGATGAGCCATCATGATGTAACACATCTCATCCTTTCTAGGAGATGCTACCACAGCTTTAGCTAATGCTCTCTTCATCTCAGCCAACATAAAAAGGGCATTCAATGCATCCCCCACCATCTCTCTCTGATCCAGGACCCCCGGATGTTCTCCTCTGACCCTCTCTCGCCCATGCTAACTCTCTTCTGTCAGATTATTTGAGCTGTGCACCTTCACAAATGCCTGGGCTAACATCTCTGCCTTCCCCATATCTTTCACTGCAACAGTCTCCCCACTTTTCAGCACAGGGAGATCCAAATCTTGTCTGACCCCTCTCATCCTCTTAATCATCCCCCATACCTCTCCCACAGGAGTGGTCCTGCCTATGTTTCCACAGAACCGGCGCCAACACTCCCTCTTAGCTGTCCTTATGTTTCTCCTTACTACTGCTTCTGCTTGTTTATACAGTATCAGGCGCTGGTAATTATGAGAATTTTTCAACATTCTGAAAGCCCTGTTTTTACTCTTCACAGCTTCTCGACACTCTTCAGTCCACCAGGGAACTGTGTTACTCCTTCTCCCCCCTGTACCATAGGAATCACCTGGCTTGCGGCCCCTAATACTGCTCCTCTTACTCCATCACTCACTGTTTCTATATCTGAATTGAGATCAACCTGAGACTACTCCTGTTCACTCAACTCCTGAAACTGACCCCACTCCGCTTTCCCAAATATCCATCTCCTCAATCCATTTCCTACTGAATCTTCCACCCTCATTCATACAGTACACATGATAGGATAGTGATCACTACCCCCTGTACATTGGGGCTCCCGAGTGGCAAAGCGGTCTAAAACACTGCATATCAGTGCTAGAGACGTCACTACAGACCCTGGTTCCAAACCAGGCTGTATCTAAATCTGGTTCGATTCCAGGCTGTATCACAATCCTGCCATGATTGGGAGTCCCATAGGGTGGTGCACAATTGGCCCAGCATCGTCCGGGTTTGGCCGGGGTAGGCCGTCACTGTAAATAAGAATTTGTTCTTAACTGATTTGCCTAGTTACAGTTGAAGTCGGAAGTTTACATACACCTTTCACAATTCCTGACATTTAATCCTAGTAAAAATTCCCTGTCTTAGGTCAGTTAGGATCACCACTTTATTTTAAGAATGTGAAATGTCAGAATAATAGTAGAGAGAATGATTTATTTCAGCTTTTATTTCTTTCATCACATTCCCAGTGGGTCAGAAGTTTAAATAAACTAAATTAGTATTTGGTAGCATTGCCTTTAAATTGTTTAACTTGGGTCAAACGTTTCGGGTAGCCTTCCACAAGCTTCCCACAATAAGTTGGGTGAATTTTGGCCCATTCCTCCTCACAGAGCTGGTGTAACTGAGTCAGGTTTGTAGGCCTCCTTGCTCGCACACACTTTTTCAGTTCTGCCCACAAATTTTCTATAGGATTGAGGTCAGGGCTTTGTGATGGCCACTCCAATACCTTGACTTTGTTGTCCTTAAGCCATTTTGCCACAACTTTGGAAGTATGCTTGGGTTCATTGCCCATTTGGAAGACCCATTTGCGACCAAGTTTAAGAGACTAGATGACTGATGTCTTTATGTCTTGCTTCAATATATCCACATAATTTTCCTTCCTCATGATGCCATCTATTTTGTGAAGTGCACCAGTCCCTCCTGCAGCAAAGCATCCCCACAGCATGATGCTGCCACCCCCGTGCTTCATGGTTGGGATGGTGTTCTTCGGCTTGCAAGCGTCCCACTTTTTCCTCCAAACATAACGATGGTCATTATGGCCAAACAGTTCTATTTTTGTTTAATCAGACCAGAGGACATTTCTCCAAAAAGTACGATCTTTGTCGCCATAGTCTGTAGTCTGGAATTTTTATGGTGGTTTTGGAGCAGTGGCTTCTTCTTTTCTGAGCGGCCTTTCAGGTTATGTCGATATAGGATTTGTTTTACTGTGGATATACAGTGGGGAAAAAAAGTATTTAGTCAGCCACCAATTGTGCAAGTTCTCCCACTTAAAAAGATGAGAGAGGCCTGTAATTTTCATCATAGGTACACGTCAACTATGACAGACAAATTGAGGAAAAAATTTCCAGAAAATCACATTGTAGGATTTTTTATGAATTTATTTGCAAATTATGGTGGAAAATAAGTATTTGGTCACCTACAAACAAGCAACATTTCTGGCTCTCACAGACCTGTAACTTCTTCTTTAAGAGGCTCCTCTGTCCTCCACTCGTTACCTGTATTAATGGCACCTGTTTGAACTTGTTATCAGTATAAAAGACACCTGTCCACAACCTCAAACAGTCACACTCCAAACTCCACTATGGCCAAGACCAAAGAGCTGTCAAAGGACACCAGAAACAAAATTGTAGACCTGCACCAGGCTGGGAAGACTGAATCTGCAATAGGTAAACAGCTTGGTTTGAAGAAATCAACTGTGGGAGCAATTATTAGGAAATGGAAGGCATACAAGACCACTGATAATCTCCCTCGATCTGGGGCTCCACGCAAGATCTCACCCCGTGGGGTCAAAATTATCACAAGACCGGTGAGCAAAAATCCCAGAACCACACGGGGGGACCTAGTGAATGACCTGCAGAGAGCTGGGACCAAAGTAACAAAGCTTACCATCATTAACACACTACGCCGCCAGGGACTTAAATCCTGCAGTGCCAGACGTGTCCCCCTGCTTAAGCCAGTACATGTCCAGGCCCGTGCTAGAGTGCATTTGGATGATCCAGAAGAGGATTGGGAGAATGTCATATGGTCAGATGAAACCAAAATATAACTTTTTGGTAAAAACTCAACTCGTCGTGTTTGGAGGACAAAGAATGCTGAGTTGCATCCAAAGAACACCATACCTACTGTGAAGCATGGGGGTGGAAACATCATGCTTTGGGGCTGTTTTTCTGCAAAGGGACCAGGACGACTGATCCGTGTAAATGAAATAATGAATGGGGCCATGTATCGTGAGATTGAGTGAAAACCTCCTTCCATCAGCAAGGGCATTGAAGATGAAACGTGGCTGGGTCTTTCAGTATGACAATGATCCCAAACACACCGCCCGGGCAACGAAGGAGTGGCTTCGTAAGAAGCATTTCAAGGTCCTGGAGTGGCCTAGCCAGTCTCCAGATCTCAACCCCATAGAAAATCTTTGGAGGGAGTTGAAAGTCTGTGTTGCCCAGCGACAGCCCCAAAACATCACGCTCTAGAGGAGATCTGCATGGAGGAATGGGCCAAAATACCAGCAACAGTGTGTGAAAACCTTGTGAAGACTTACAGAAAACGTTTGACCTGTGTCATTGCCAACAAAGGGTATATAACAAAGTATTGAGAAACTTTTGTTATTGACCAAATACTTATTTTCCACCATAATTTGCAAATAAATTCATTAAAAATCCCACAATGTGATTTTCTGGATTTTTTTTCCTCATTTTGTCTGTCATAGTTGACGTGTACCTATGATGAAAATTACAGGCCTCTCTCATCTTTTTAAGTGGGAGAACTTGCACAATTGGTGGCTGACTAAATACTTTTTTTCCCCACTGTAGATACTTTTGTACCGGTTTCCTCCAGCATCTTCACAAGGTCCTTTGCTGTTGTTCTGGGATTGATTTGCACTTTTCGCACCAAAGTACGTTAATCTCTAGGAGACAGAACGCGTGTCCTTCCTGAGCGGTATGATGGCTGCGTGGTCCCGTGGTGTTTATACTTGTGTACTATTGTTTGTACAGATGAACGCGGTACCTTCAGGCGTTTGGAAATTGCTCCCAAGGATGAACCAGACTTGTGGAGGTCTACAATTATTTTTCTGAGGTCTTGGCTGATTTCTTTTGATTTTCTCATGATGTCAAGCAAAGAGGCACTGAGTTTGAAGGTAGGCCTTGAAATACATCCACAGGTACACCTCCAATTGACTCAAATGATGTCAATTAGCCTATCAGAAGCTTCTAAAGCCATGACACCATTTTCTGGAATTTTCCAAGCTGTTTAAAGGCACAGTCAACTTCTGACCCACTGGAATTGTGACACAGTGAATTATAAGTGAAATAATCTGTCTGTAAACAATTGTTGGAAAAATTACTTGTGTCATGCGCAAATTAGATGTCCTAACCGACTTGCCAAAACTATAGTTTGTTAACAAGTTTTAATGACTCCAACCTAAGTGTATGTAAACTTCCGACTTCAACTGTAAATAAAGGTTAAATAAAAAAATAAAATGGATTTCTCCAAAACCTTCCAACTACATCTGCCTGCCATTGAACTCGAGATCAGAGTAAGATCCAGAGCAGATTAATTTAACCTTTATCAATCCTGGTTCCCCGGCCATCATTAAGACTCACAAGCCCTTTCTCGTCAAGTAGTTCCACCAACACTTGTCAATTTACATCAGTCCGTGACCCTCCCCAGAGCATACTATGAACATTAAAATCCCCACACCACATTACCTGTCTCCTATCTTGACCTTCTACACTCCCAAGGCCCATGAACTCTAGTCTCTTATACGGGTTGTAAAAGTTCACTATTACCATATTCCCCCCTCCCAACCACACCTCTACCACTACATAATCCTATTCATATATTTGAGGTGTATGTTTTTTTGGGGGGGGAACTAAAGAAATTAAAGGTGGGAACTGGGAAGGAACTTGTTGTGGGAGAGAGTTGAGTTATTGACTAGACTGGTGGGGGTCGGGGGTCAGGCGTGCAGGCTGCTCGGGCTGGCTGGTTGGTCTGCTTGAAATTTGATATAGAGGATGTCTTAATAAAGACAATCAAAAGTCTGTATTTTTTCAAGAGTTATTCATTTGTTAGGCTATTGGTTAAAGGTGCAACACACTATTTATTATTGAATTACCTATGATCTAGTTCAGTCTTATTAATCACTTAAACATATGTAATAATGATCTCTTACCTAGCTTGATAACTGTGGGCATTTTTGCTTACTTTTTGTTCTAAATAGAGACGGCATATTGGTTGTGTAAAAATGCAGGAAATAAGCTTTACATGCCCAAATAAATTCAGGGGGATGACCACCAGACCCCCTGCCTGGTTATGTCCTCCAAACTTCTAAAACCAAAGTGGCGCTCCTGCATCCTTTAAATTTTCCCATGTCAGTCATGTAATTCCAAGATACTTTACTGCCTGCTCCTCTATAATCTGTATCTTCTTAGTCTTAGATTGTAATTTTTCTGTGCAATTGATTGCAACTGTCACAAATGTAACAACCTTCCTCATGTCTACTACCAGTCTTCTGTTCTCCCCCATTCTGCTACCTACATCACGTTCAACCTGCATCTCAATCTGCCCTGGAATACCTGCTCTTCTAGGTGTCCCGCTTGTTTCTGCTTGAACTACCTTCACTGCTTCTGCATGCGAGATTTTACGCTCACTCCTCACCTGCTGCACTTCCCTACTCCAGCAATCCATGATAGACACGTCTGTTATGCTGTGCTTCTGAGACCTCTGTCATGTGATCAACTTCCATTTTGTAAAGTGAAATACCAACACTGCCACTGTGTGGCTAGATGATAACATAAAGACCAATCAAATCCTCATTGGCCTAATCATGGGAGCTTGGAGCTTGATAGAATGTGACAGTGAGAATAACATACCAGTTTTTATGTTAAAGCCTTCGTAGATTAGAAACACCCGCATATATCATAAAGTAAGGGTTTTATTCCCCATTTTACTACTATGCTCTGTCATCGAACAGCATTTACTGTAGGCCTACTGATAGATTAATTTGTATTTTAAGAATAATGACTAAAGGATTTCACCCCAAATACAGTATAAATGTGTGAACGATGTTAGAGTTATAATGTAGTGTCAACCCACTGACAGAGGGGGGAAGTTAGAAACTGTTGAGAAAGCATTCCAGGGTGAAGGGGACTAAGAAACGGTTTAAAGGTGGGCGGAGCAAAGTGCCTTTGTGTGTCAAGGGGTATAAAAGCTGTATGTATGTGTTTTGGCGCCAGAGCTCTCCATGATTAAAAATACAGATCATTCTTGCTGGTTGCGGACCTTTGTTTAATTCATGATTAAACCAGAGAATTTATACCCTCTGGGAATTATTCAGAGCATTAAGTTTGATTAATTAGAGATAGAAATTCTCGTGACAAATGGTCCTACGAGCGGAACTCAAAATACGTCTTTATCGTTCTGAGGACACCGTAAACCGTGCACGGGCGGATGATAGCATCCGTATAGAATAGACCTGGCCTTCGACGTTAAGGTTATAAACAGGCCGGTGATGAATCTTATGAACGATAAAGACGTTAACGAGATTTGAAAAAGCATTTAAATCCGAACTGCAAGGAGAAGGTCAGTAATTTTTATTCATGGATTTTGGTGTAATTATTTGAACTTGTATGAGAATAGTAATTCTTGTGGAGGGCAGAGAATAGTTACCAAAATCTCATAAGATAATTAAAAGGGAGGAAGGGGGTCTGAAATGACTCAAGGTGAATGGCCATTACCAAAATAAACTAGTTAATATTGAGATTGTACGGGGTACAGTGTTTACAATATAAACAGGAAGGGAGATAATTATCATTGTGTGAGATAGATACATTAAACAAGTCAAGACGTGTAAGACCTAATGATCCCATCGAAATACGTGATAATTGTTTCAAGGAAGGGAGTAAAATAGGTCGCGTGAGAAAAAAATGATTGTCCCATCCCTTTCATGAAACTGGGGTTTAAAAAAACTCTGGGTTACGGGTTGGATCATTTAAATGGTTAATTACAAAACAGATCATAAACATTGGCTCAAGAGTCGCACCAGATAATATGTCCCAGTAAAATAATTCTGGATTGAATTATTACTAAACGGAGGGATTTCTTATTTTTCCACCATGAGAAATAAATATTCTAAAGAGGTCCGAGAATTAACGGGGGATGAAAGATATATGTTAGGAAGGGATCGAAGAAATATGTTTTATGGATCCATTTGGGAGAAGAGGTATGGATTTATTGGGCATTTCGATGTGGATAAATTAGAGGCTAAACTGTGGAACGGATTTGAAGAAACAGCGAGGGGAGGGGCTAGACCCAGCGAGAGTATGGCTTTTGGAGAGTCAGGAAAGACTAGAGAATTTTGCCAGAGAGTGTAAGGCCCCGTGTAAATACTGTAACAAAACAGGTCATAACCATCGCGACTGCAGAGCTAAGGGAAAGGGCAATGTCCGGGAAATGACAGTCTATTTTTTGGTTCCACGGGTAAAATGTTTGAAGAAGTGATTTGTGTCGATTAAGAATTGGCTAAAAACACCACGAAGCGATTATTTGAGAGGTACCTATACATTTCTAACGATATATACGTATGAACTTTCTCACCCAAACGTAGACGTACGTCATGGGTGAGAAAGTAGAGAATATTTAAATTTGCATTTTTGGTCATTTAGCAGACGCTCTTGTCCAGAGCGACTTGCAGGAGCAATTGGGGTTGGGTGCCTTGCTCGGGGGCACATCGGCAGATTTTTCGCCTGGTCGGCTCGGGGATTGGAACCTGTGACCTCTCGGTTGCTGACACGGTGCTCTTGGTTACTGGGCTACCTGCCGCCCCATATGAGTTTAAGGTTGTGCCGTTGTTTGATTATGTGATAAGGTTTCATGGGTAATCGGACCATAACTAATGTGGTTATAGAAGTAATGTATGAATAGTAAAGAGCCAATAGAGGGTTCCATTGAACTATTATGTTTTGTTGGGCATTTCAATGGCATAAGGTGAAATCTGTGTGTATGAGTGAATTCAACGGCTGGTATGAATGGTAACCGGATACTACTGAGTATTTGGTTTGTTGATGTTGAATGGAAGATTTGTAGCGTGGTTGGGGTTAAATAGAAAGACTCACTTATTCAATAGGGAATGGGTGTAGGGAGAGAGAGTTTTTGTGTTGCTGAATGAGGTGAGAGCTAGTGCGATTTTCATTTGGTGACGTCACTTGCTCTATGAACTGGAAGTAGTTGCTTTGAAAGAATCGTTGTAGAGTGACTGGCGATGTATGTAGAGGGTCCCGGGTTCGAACCCAGGTAGGGACAGTGGCTAAAGCTTTCGCATTGGGGCTATGGACCTAGATTACTACGTGTATTAAAAGTTGAATTAGATAGCTTTAGAAGTATTCTAGATAGGTCTATGAAAATATGTTACAAGTACGAATGACATTATTTCCTAAGAAGGAAAATGATTAGGGCAGGTCCCCGCGCCTCCCCCGTTGTGTAGGAAGGAGCAGGGGGGGCGGGGAGGGGTGAGAGACAGTACATAGTTCAAATGATAGGAATATCATTAAATGTATGCTTATCAACGATATCAAGTATTTGTTTTATTAATTAGGGCCGAATCAGAGAGAACAGTTAAAGAAATTGAATAGCGAACTGAAATGGCGATAGAGCTGTGAAAATTGAGTTGAGGACAAAGGAGAATAATTTATGGCTCTGGTTAGCGGGGGAAAAATAGAGACAGTCCAGCGAGTTAGATTGAGCTGTAAGATTTCAAGTAGAGGTCTAAATACTTGACTGGAAGGCAGTGCTTTGAGAAATTCTAATGGTTATTACTTTATTGTATAGGTTGGGTAACACCAGTGGTGTATGAAAATAAGTGGTGAATTCTAAAACGATAATTTGGTTTCGTTACGTGAACAATGGGATATCGTTTTTACTATTAGGATGATGGATTGAATAAACATTGGTTATAAGTATTAAGTTATTAAACAATAGGTTTATATTTTAAAAACATCAATGCAACAGGTTGCAATGATTAAATTAATAGAAAGGGGTTATAGGGTTATATTAGAAGGTGTAGTGAACTTAATGAAACGTGGTATTATATAGTGTCTTCCAGGATTGATGGAAGTCTCCTATAGCATTATGTTAAGGGGATGCCTGGGATAAAATATAATGTCTTACTTACACTGAGTATGTGATTGTATTGGCTAATGAATGAAATATGACATTTACAGGGGCGAAAGGAACAATAGAAGGGGAGACAGATTTTCCTATGGTGTTGGTAAAATAATTGATAATGGATCATTTGAGATGAGATCACATGGAGCAGATTTAGGGGTTCAATAATCATTGTGAGATTAGTTATGAGGAATTAGATTGATACAAACGATTATTGATGAGTTAGGACTGGGGATATCTGTATCATGTTTTGTGTGTTCTTACCATCTTTAGATTACTGATGGTAATGGAAGGTTGACAAAATGTATAACCAGGAGAAAGAGATTAGTTTATCTCATTGGAATGTTGCCCAGGGCTAGGGGGAGCAGTAGTGAAGTTAGGCAGTATTTAGGTCGTAAAAGGGAGCTACCAAATTAAGTGGGGCCTGGCTATCTTTGATTGTTGTTTTTCAATTGGGTTTTTCAAATAAAAAACAACACACCTAGTATGATGTTTATAAAGGGTTGTTATGTTGAATTTAGGGGATTTTCAACAGTTCATAGGTGGTGTTTACTATGCTGTGGGATGGAACGGTTTGTTGGGTGATTTCAATGGCCTCTGGGCCCTGTTTTGACTTTCTGGTGTTGATTGGTCATCCACACTGGTGGTTCTGGGGGCATGAGAGGAGGACTTTGGGATGGTTTATTTTATCAAATTGAGGGTAATTTATAGTGCTGTGAAAAGTGTGAAGAAGATTATAATTTGGTAATAATAGGATTTGAAACATTAAAATAACAGAAGAGGGAGAGAGCTTTCCCTGAATGAAAGATACCTGTTGCCAGTCAATTGTACTAATCTTGGATTACTTTTATGGGATAGAAGTAAGTTGAGATATTATCAAATGTTTTCATTTACATTTCATTTTTATTATGCTTTAATAAACAACAAGTTGGTATTTGAAACTAAATTAATGCAATGAGCTGCAGTAATCAGAGGAAGGCACAATCTAATGCGAAACAGCTATTGCCTAGATCATTGATTTAGTAATAAGATCAGGAAGATAGTAATAATAGGAAGCTGGATAGGATAATTTAAGATAGGGACTAGCTGTCCAGAAATAGATGAAGAATTATGAGCTTTTTGGGAATGATAGACTGCTGTAAAGCTTGGGTACTCCATTATGTACTGCATACTGGTAAATTAAGTGATCTTATCTATGGGAAGGCAATGGCAGCCCATGGTAAAATCATTTGGAACTCTGAGGAGGAAGAACAATTTATGAAGAGAAAAAAGTTGCTCACTTCCCAAACAGTCTTAGCTTTTCCTACATATAACAGGGATTTTACCCAAATGGTAGAGAGTAAAGAGGGATATATGACATTGGTCGTGATTTAAAGATGGTGATGAGGGAGTTTTTTTAGTGGGCTATTAGATATAACTGGGTTAATCACGAACATAGAGTTTTTTAATTCTTTGTTGCTAGGCAGAAGACTTAGGTGACCTAGGGTCGAAGTGCTTGCTCTTACTTCAATCCATGGCTGTCTTTTGTCTCTCTTCAAACATTGTGAAGGGAGCAGCACCAGGGTTGAGCAGAGTTCAGGCTAAAACCTGTCTCTCCTTTGCTATCTTCTTGATTGATTACAGCATGAAGGGGGGTTTGTGTTAGGTTTGAAAGATTTAAGTATGGACCTGTCATGTCCAACCATCAGTCTTCAGGTCAAGCCCAGGAGAGCCGGGGTAGAACAGAGTTTGAACTAAACATGAGTGTTTTTACAAGATAAGAGATTGATTGATTGGATTACTATTGATTCTGAACTGAATGAAAGTCGAATTTAGCCGCCATAAAAGACAAAGGAAGTGGGAGGAGCAATAAAGAAGCAAGGGACAGTCTCAAAAATAAATAAGGGATGGCAATTGGATGATAAATTACCAATATTACCTAAGTGATTGTTTAGGTAGGTGGTAATATTGACACATGAGCAGAACCACGTGTCAAGAGGGGGGAAGAGGCTAGTGGTAGGATTAAATAATATACGAAGGAGAGGACGAAATACTTTTTTTTTTTAAACATTTTTTTAGATACAGTCTAGAAAGAGAATACTGATGTGAGCGGTATGTCAGAGGTTTTGTGCCCCACAGGTGAACTAAAGGAGAAGGTGACCCACTCTATCTAACCAGGTGACTGGTGAGCATCCAGTCCCTAAAGAAGAAAGACTGGAAGCAGGCCTGTTGGGAAGGGCCCTATCAGGTGATATTGGTCACTGCCTTTGCCATTAGAATAGCAGAAAGAGCAACCTGCGTCCACGTTACCCACTGAAAAAAGGTAAGAACACATACAAGCACCACTGAACACACGCAGAGTTAGAGAGAAGAACTGTACCAATAGGTTCTGGGGATCACCTCTGTTAACGAAGATCTCCTACCCCGACCTATCATCACTGTAGTGTGTTCTCAGGGTGTGAGTATGGGGTGGTACCAAACAGAAGGACTAAGGGCAGGAGAGGGTTGGCGGTTTTTGGGAATATGGGTGACCCTGAGCTGCATCATAGTCTCGGCAATAGTCTTGATATGTCAAGATCCACCACCACCCCGCACCAATTACACTATGCCCTTACCATTATTAAGAAATAAAAGGGAAGCGACCCGACATACTGACCATCAAGGACGAGTGATCTACAAAATAGGAGTCCGAGAAGGGTGGGGAGTAAGATTCTAGATGGAGGATAAGAAGGTATAACGACATCCCCACGGAGATGGTAGTAACAATAGTAAAGGTCACTAAAGAGGACATGAAAATAACTTACTGGGCTTGCACGGACGAATACGGACGCGATACCTGTCTACGATTACATTTGGTGGAGTCGAAAGAGATGGAGGGCCCAGGTCCTGTCATTAATCCATTAATAGCGATTGACCGAGTAAATCAGTCAAAGGATGACGGAGTCAATTCAACTAACCCGTCCACGATGAAATATTTTCTCCTCCAAGAATGGAACCAAGGGGAAGTAGAGGGAGTCACGGATGAAAATCTCTGGTTGAAGTGGATGAAGTACACTGCTAGGGCCTTGGGGGAGACCAATTGTTATGCATGCTCCATTGGGCGACCGACAATGTTGACCGCCCCAATGCCAAAGGAAATGTTTACCTGTGTATTAGACCTGGGTTCCAATCAAAAAGAGCACAATTGCACAGGAATTGGGCTAGCAAAGTTGACTTACTCGGCTAGCCCACCTAGGTTCACTTTAACTCCTGGCGAATACCAGTGTTACAGACATAGAAATGGCACCCGTAACTTGGGTGATTTTGATGGCTGTAAGGAGAAAATTAATGTGACTGATTTAGATGGGGGAGGGGGAAAAAAAATTATGAACCTTACCATCCCTCTGACTGATGTGTGGTGGGCATGTACTAACAAAGGGAGCATTCGACCGACATTACCAGAAGGATGGGTGGGTACTTGTGCCCCAGTATTGTTGGTCCAATCTGTAAGAATTAGTCATCAATGACCAGTGACAGGAAGAATAATCAGGAGGAGAAGAAATATAGGTCAGGAAGGAAATAACCCAATTTGGATAGATGGTATAGGCATCCCCAGGGGTGTTCCAGACGAATACAAAGCTATGAATCAAATATGGGATGGTTTTACCACAAAATTTTTCTGGTGGGTGACAATAAACAAAAATGTGGATTGGATTAATTATATCTATTACAACCAACAACGATTTATTGACCAGAGTAGAGATGCAGTAAAGGGGATCTCCGAACAATTATCCACCACTTCACTCATGACTTGGGAAAATCGGTTGGCTCTGGATATGTTGCTGGCAGAACGGGGCGGAGTCTGTAAAATGGTGGGGGGCCATTGTTGCACATTTATCCCTAACAACACCGCACCGGAGGGGACGGTAACCAGAGCTCTTGCAGGATTAACTGCTCTAAGTGAAGAATGGGCTGAAAACTCAGAAGTTAGTACATCGTGGATAGGGTGGTTTGGTCAATGGAAAACCATAGGAGCCACCATCTTAGGGACGGTCAGCGGTTGTATGGGTATTCTTGTATTATGTGGTTGTTGTCTTGTTCCCTGTGTCCGAGGATTGCTGAGTAAGGCGTTGGTGAAATGCAGTATCTCAACAATGATGAGAGATGGACCGACTCCGGACTCTGACCATGGGAATGTGAAAAACGATCCTCCAGGCTTGGTGGATGACGAGGATTTTGACCCTGAAAGACCGCAATTGGATGAAATGTTTATTAGTTCTGACGTAATCTCTGAGATTAATCATGCTTGTAAATACTTTTATCCTGAATGTGAAAACATTTAGTCAAAGGGGTGGATTGATAGATTAATTTGTATTTTAAGAATAATAACTAAAGGATTTCACCCCAAATACAGTATAAATGTGTGAACGATGTTAGAGTTATAATGTAGTGTCAACCCACTAACAGAGGGGGGAAGTTAGAAACTGTTGAGAAAGCATTCCAGGGTGAAGGGGACTAAGAAACGGTTTAAAGGTGGGCGGAGCAAAGTGCCTTTGTGTGTCAAGGGGTATAAAAGCTGTATGTATGTTTTTTGGCGCCAGAGCTCTCCATGATTAAAAATACAGATCATTCTTGCTGGTTGCGGATCTTTATTTAATTCATGATTAAACCAGAGAATTTACACCCTCTGGGAATTATTCAGAGCATTAAGTTTGATTAATTAGAGATAGAAATTCTCGTGACACCTACTATTTTGTTGGTATGAAAACAACATTACTCATCTGCTATAAACCATGGAGCTCCACTATCACTCCTGTCCTCAACTCACACCAAAACATAATCTAAAGCTAATGTATTATTAACTCCCCAATCTCTACTTGTCTGAAGCTCTATGCATGAGGTAGGCATTATCCATAGTGTTAGCTTCATTCACAACAGTTCCAAGTTGACACTTAACCATTTTTATTTCAATGAGAGATCAACAGTATTACCATGGTACTATGTGGTTCAGAAATAACCATATAAGGGCTTAAAACTGGGTTTAAATGTCCCTAGTGTGGTGCCTAGTATGGATTGAATAAAGCAAGACAACAATGATCTGACTTTACTCTCAACATGTAGGTGGGTATCTTTTTTAAATTATTGTCCTTTTTCCCACAGAAAAGAAAGACATGGACTCATACCATGCTAAAGTGTATCCAGTGCTTGACTTGGACTGAAATAGGTGTTTATATTTAGATGCAGGAACTCCACAATACTTTTGAGGTAATATTCTATAAGAGGTGCAGGAACTCAAGCAGTAGAAAATTGCTCAAGTCAAGCACTGAGTGTAACATTTTACTCTGTTAAAAACATCCACAATCCTCTTCATTCTGATCCATATCATCAGACATTATATTTTATTATCTACAACATGACATTATGTGGCAATATCATGTACTGTACTCAACGTCAACAAAACAAAGGAGATGATCGTGGACTTCAGGAAACAGCAGAGGGAACACCCCCCTATCCACATCGACGGGACCGCAGTGGAGAAGGTGGAAAGCTTCAAGTTCCTTGGCGTACACATCACTGACAAACTGAAATGGTCCACCCACACAGACAGTGTGGTGAAGAAGGTGCAACAGCGCCTCTTCAACCTCAGGAGGCTGAAGAAATTTGGCTTGGCACCTAAAACCCCCCCAAAGTCAATACTTTGTAGAGCCACCTTTTGCAGCAATTACAGCTGCAAGTCTCTTGGGGTATGTCTCTATAAGCTTGGCACATCTAGCCACTGGGATTTTTGGCCATTCTTCAAGGCAAAACTGCTCCAGCTCCTTCAAGTTGGATGGGTTCCACTGGTGTACAGCAATCTTTAAGTCATACCACAGATTCTCAATTGGATTGAGGTCTGGGCTTTGACTAGGCCATTCCAAGACATTTAAATGTTTCCCCTTAAACCACTTGAGTGTTGCTTTAGCAGTATGCTTAGGGTCATTGTCCCGCTGGAAGGTGAACCTCTGTCCCAGTCTCAAATCTCTGGAAGACTGAAACAGGTTTCCCTCAAGAATTTCCCTGTATTTAGCGCCATCCATCATTCCTTCAATTCTGACCAGTTTCCCAGTCCCTGGATGGTGTTCTCGGGGTGATGAGAGGTGTTGGGTTTGCGCCAGACATAGCCTTTTCCTTGATGGCCAAAAAGCTCAATTTTAGTCTCATCTGACCAGAGTACCTTCTTCCATATGTTTGGGGAGTCTCCCACATGCCTTTTGGGAACACCAAACGTGTTTGCTTATTTTTTTCTTTAAGCAATGGCTTTTTTCTGGCCACTCTTTCGTAAAGCCCAGCTCTGTGGAGTGTACGGCTTAAAGTGGTCCTATGGACAGATACTCCAATCTCCGCTGTGGAGCTTTGCAGCTCTTTCAGGGTTATCTTTGGTCTCTTGTTGCCTCTCTGAGGGGGGGGGGGGGATCTTAGTTGTGGGATCTTGTTTCTGGTTAGCAGCTGTGTAGCCTGCAGAACTTTACGTTCGTTTGTATTTTGTTGTTTTGATCTGTATTCAGTTAATAAAGTATAACGTTCGCATACCACGCTGCACCTTGGTCCGAGCTGTCTATCAACGAGCGTGACAGTCCATTACATGAAATTCAAATAAAAATCCATTTAAATTACAGGTTGTAATGCAACAAAATAGGAAAAACGCCAAGGGGGATGAATACTTTTGCAAGGCACTGTACATAGAATAGAAATCACTGGCCACCTTAATAAATGGAACACTAGTCACTTTAATAATGTTTACATCTTGCATTACTCATCTCATATGTATATACTGTATTCTATACTATTCTACTGTATCTTAGTCTATGCCGCTCTGACATTGCTTGTCCATATATTTATTTATATATTCTTAATTCCATTGCTTAGATTTGTGTGTATTGGGTATGTGTTGTGAAATTGTTAGATATTACTGCACTGTCAGAGCTAGAAACACAAGCATTTCGCTACACCCGCAATGCATGCTGTGACCAAGTGCATTTCATGCATTGCTTGGCCATGGATGATAATTATATCAGATAAAAAGACGAGTGTGTGTGGCAAGATAACTTATAAGTTGGTAATTATGAATGATTTGTAATGAATAGATATGAACATGATTCAAAGAGGTTGTAATAAAAGCTGCTCTTGGGTGAGGGCCAATACAGTGAATTGAACAAGTCATGTGGTGAGATTTGCTACACATGCACATTCTTATGTAAGTATGTATGAAACAAATCATGTGGCATGTTGAATTCCATATCTGTTTTCCATCTGGTTGTAAAAAAAAAATAGTATGGTGTGACATTCAGGTGTACACACAATTGTTGCAAATACATGTACACACAGGCAATGTATGCATTCTTAAAATAGGAGACACAGACTGGAAAATCTAATTATTTACTTAATGGATAATCTCTTGTGGACAGACTACATAAACCTAAATTACCAAATTACCCAAGATTACTTCATTGATAAAGAATAGATCTCATATTATTTGAGGATGGATCAGTTCAGGATTGGGTTCAGGATTGGGCTGTCTAAACGCTACCTATGACATGTCAGTTCTCCTCTGTGTGATAAATGTCTTTAATGAAAAGCATTTGACATTTAGGCCCACGTGTTACATAGCCTAAATATTTCTTCACAATGTAAAGCCATTCAAAAACATATCTGGATATCGCTCAGCTAAATGACGTAAATGTAAATGTAATTATTCCCACAATTTTGCAAACTATTCAATCATACCAGACAATTAAAACAAGAGCATACGTTTCGCTGAGTCAAGTTATTGGACTTAGTAAATAATGTGTCATCTTACATTTTCACTTTTCATGTACTTAAATAATGTAGCAACCGTAGTTTATAAGCGCGGATATCGCTACAATAAGATACATAATTGATAAGAACACATTTAGGTCTAAACATCTAGGCATAAAAAAAAACTTTTGTCTATTAATTTTGTAAACCAAATCGCGAATTTGCTTGAACACCATAAAGGGGGCGGGATAAGAGGCGTTCTCATTTTTCGTGTTTATTTTTGTCCTCCATCGCAGTTCCTCAGTCTAATCGATTTGAAAAAGTAATTTAAACGGTTCTTTACATAATTCTGGCAGCCTTTATAAATACAGCAGATCTCCGCTGCCGCACTCATTTAACCTAAATGCAGGCCAATGGTATATCTCCAACATGAATTCACCAGACGCGAAGGATCTAGGAAGAGTGCTGTGCATTATCACCGGGGCGTCCAGAGGATTTGGCCGAACCGTAGCGAAGGAGATTTCCCTGTTGTTCAAACCGAGGTCGGTGCTTGTTTTGGCGGCTCGCTCCGGGGAGAAATTGCGGGAACTCCAGGAAGATTTGGCCTCGTCGGATGCGGACAGGGCAGGGTTGGTAACTCGTTGTGTTGTCGCAGACCTGGGGATAAAAGAAGGGGTGGAAAGTGTCATCAGGGCGGCGAAAGAGATTTCCTCCGAGGATATGGACCATCTCATACTGATTAACAATGCTGGTAAATTATTCATCCACCTGTAATGGGTCTACTAGCTATGACTATTAGCAAGCAGAAAAAGTGTTCAGTTTACAGATTTTCAAATTAGGTCTCATGATTTTAACATCTTTAGTATTATATTTGATTGTGCTCATCAAATCTCCCAAAAGTTACAATATAGTCGGAATATATAGCCTAGTCCATACACTGACAATTATGTAAATGTTCAGATAGGAGGTATTGTGAATTTGAGAGCAGAGTTTAGGAGCCATTTCAAAATGTGTTTTTGAAAGCGTATTCTATGAAAATAATACAATTCAAACATTGTATTATCTGACATCTCCCCATTCCTCCAGCCTCTCTGGGAGACGTTTCGCGCTACGCCAAGAGCTTCACCAACATGGCGGAGGTGGATTCCTACCTGTCACTCAATGTCAGCTCCGCCCTCAGTCTGACGGCCGGCCTGCTGCAGGTGTTCCCACCGCGACAGGGGCTGCGGCGCTGCGTAGTCAACGTGAGCTCGCTGTGCGCCCTGCAGCCATTCCCCTCCTGGGTGCTGTACTGCACGGGCAAGGCGGCCCGAGACATGATGTTCCGCGTGCTGGCAGAGGAGGAGCCGGACCTCCGAGTACTCAACTATGCCCCAGGTAGATTTAGGCTTTAAACCCCTGATAAATAAAACAGTAACCCCCAGGCACACACTCCTGAACTGACCTCCATTCCAGTTATAAAAAAAGCATTTGAAATGAACTTGGTCATCATTCATGTGTCTGTCAACAGCCATTCAACCTTAGCCTGGCTGACAAGACCCATGTGACTCACAGCGCAGGGTGAGCTGTGACCACACTGGTCTGGAAAGGAGGCCATTTGTTAATGTAGTATGTGCTCAGAAATTGTGCAACATGTTTGATTGGTTCCCTGAAATGTATTTTTTCCCCTCTAGTTGTTTGGATTAGAAAATCCTACCTTTGTAATGGAAGGAGGCTGTGTGTAGGTGTGCTTGTGGGTGTTCAACCAGTAAAAGCACTTCGAGAGTTTGGTGTTAGCCAGACTAATTCAACCTGGCATTGGAGATTAAATTAAGCCCCAGGTCGTTAGACTACTGATTTTGAAATGGAGCACTGAATGGACTTATTATGGAGATATTTGACCTATGAACCTAGCTATGTTACGGTCAGGCCTGGGGTCAATTCCATTTCAGATGTTGTCATTTCAGTTCAGCTGAAATTGACCCTTGAAATGGATCATCATGTACTCTGCACATTCTCACAGTATTGCCATTTTTGTCCTTTCTATCATGACCATCCAGTGACTCGTGACCAACCTAGATCCCTCTGTGTTTCTCTAGGTCCCCTGGACACAGACATGCAGGTGGAGGCCAGGGACAGCACGGCAGACCCTGGCGTGAGGAAGTCCTTCTCAGCCATGCTCTCCCAGGGTCAGCTGCTCACCTGTGAAGACTCCTGTGCTAAGCTGATGAAGGTGCTGCTGGAGGATGACTACCCCTCCGGAGCACACCTTGACTTCTATGACCTGTAGAGAGGGGAACTAGAAGACACTGTGGGGCTCAGACTGAAGATGAATATTCATGGTGTAGGTACAATTGTATAGCCAGAACAACTGATACTGGGTCAGATTAGTTAGCTTCGAAGATGGTTTTGGGTTAATAAGATCTGATTCTAAACCTGTTTTCGTGGGGGTAAAGATTGAGTGGACCTTTTACCGAATCAGAAGGAAACATGGAGAGAAGGAAGGATAAAGCTGTTTCCGTCATCCAAAGCCATAGGCCTACTGTAGTTACTGAGTTCGGCAAACTATCCTGAGTCTGTTGGCGCCTAACATTCCATCCCATGACAGTACTGTTCTAATTTGCCTTCTAACTAGAATTGCCTTGGAACTTTTGGTACCAAAATAGCATCTATTAAAGTTCTTTATCTCAAACTAAGTTTGCTGAACTCTAAACTGTGTGTCTTTAGATCTGCCATTTCCGAGTTGTTACAGTGGTGCTGATATGCTCGCGTTTGTACAAAATGACACTAAGCCTAACACAAAACCAATCAAGTAAAGACCGCAACTTATTGGTGATTTAACGTTTATTATTTCTTGTTCCTTATATGATCATGAGTCTATACTTGAATGGTGCTTTTATGCATTACCTCTGCTTATATGTAGATCTGTTGTACTATGTAGATGTACCATTCAAAATCATTCCAATGTGAGACAAAATGTACTGCTGTTAAAGCAATTATTTTATCCTATGCTGTTTATCTTCCTGTCAGCACTTTCATTAAACCCTTTGCTTTTTAAGAGTTGTAGCACTCTACTTGTGGCATTTCATGGAGGTATTCCATATGTTTATCAGTGTTGTGGTGAAATCCTGCAAGGAGCGTTCCCCGTGCGCTGCCACTTTAAGAGCGCACCAGCTATCAGGAAGGAAGAAGTAAATGTCTCGTCTGTCTGTGTGTGAGAGCTCTCGGTTGGCGCGACAGACAAACCAACGGGTGTATCGGACAGACAAGTGCAACTGCAAGCCGGACGTTAACAGCTAAGACAATCTCTCTCTCTCTCTCTCTCTCTCTCTACACTGGAGCTGACATTTTGTGTTCAGTGCGGTTGGGAACTGTAAATGCTCTGTTATTTACATTTTCGTTAAAGGGAGTGTGTGTTTGAGTACTGTATATTGCTTATAAAAAAATGTATTCTCTTGGAACTGTGTGTATTGATTTGTGTATTGGCCTAAAATACTTTGGGGACATTTAAAGGCCTTTTTTGTATTGAACCACACATACACACACCCATTAATGTAACCAACT
Organism: Coregonus clupeaformis; assembly: GCF_020615455.1. NCBI lineage: Eukaryota > Metazoa > Chordata > Actinopteri > Salmoniformes > Salmonidae > Coregonus > Coregonus clupeaformis. The sequence continues at coordinate 28,507,664 of NC_059218.1, read as the reverse complement.
CCCTTGTCACTATGTGTAAGGAATACAGATACACTACATGGCCAAAAGTATGTGGACACCCCTTCAAATGAGTGCATTCGGCTATTTCAGCCACACCTGTTGCTGACAGGTGTATAAAATCGAGCACACCGCTATGCAATCTCCATAGACAAACATTGGCAGCAGAATGGCCCGTACTGAAGAGCTCAGTGACTTTCAACGTGGCACCGTCATAGGATGCCACCTTTCCAACAAGTCAGTTCATAACATTTCTGCCCTGCTAGAGCTGCCCCGGTCAACTGTAAGTGCTGTTATTGTGAAGTGGAAACCTCTAAGAGCAACAATGGCTCAGCTGCGAAGTGGTAGCCCACACAAGCTCACAGAACGTGACCGCTGAAGTGCGTAGCACGTAAAAATCGTCTGTCCCCGGTTGCAACACTCACTACCGAATTCCAAACTGTCTCTGGAAGCAACGTCACCACAAGAACTGTTCGTCTGGAGCTTCAAAAAATGGGTTTCCATGGCTGAGCAAGCCTAAGGTCACCATGTGCAATGCCAAGCATCGGCTGGAGTGGTGTAACGCTCGCCACCATTAGACTCTGGCGCAGAGGAAATTCGTTCTCTGGAGTGATTAATCATGCTTCGTCATCTGGCAGTCCGATGGATGAATCTGGGATTGGTGGAGGCCAGGAGAACGCTGTAGCTCAGCTGGTAGAGCACGGCGCTTGTAACGCCAGGGTAGTGGGTTCGATCCCCGGGACCACCCATACACAAAAAAAATTATGCACGTATGACTGTAAGTCGCTTTGGATAAAAGCGTCTGCTAAATGGCAAATTATTATTATTATTACTTACCCGAATGCATAGTGCCAACTGTAAAGTTTGGTGGAGGAGGAATAATGGTCTGGGGCTGTTTGTCATGTTTCGGGCCCCTTAGTTCCAGTGAAGGGAAATCTAAATTCTACAGCACACAATGACATTCTAGATGATTCTGTGCTTCCAACTTTGTGGCAACAGTTTGGGGAAGGACCTTTCCTGTTTCAGCATGACAATGCCCCCGTGCACAAAGCGAGGTCAGTGTGGAAGAACTTGACTGGCCTGCACAGAGCCCTGATCTCAACCCCATCGAACACCTTTGGGATGAATAGGAACGCCGACTGTGAGCCAGGCCTAATCGCCCAACATCAGTGCCCGACCTCACTAATGCTCTTGTGGCTGAATGGAAGCAAGTCCCCGCAGCAATGTTCCAACATCTAGTGGAAAGCCTTCCTAGAAGAGTGGAGGCTGTTATATCAGCAAAGGGGGGACCAACTCCATATTAATGCCCGTGATTTTGAAATGAGATGTTCAACGAGCAGGTCTCCACATACTTTTGGCCATGTAGTGTATTTGCAAAACTGGGTTTTTAGTCTGGTGCTTCAGACGCAATTTCATAGAGTTGTTCTAATCATTATTATTGCATGAGGTATTATTGGTTGGGTTACCCCTGTGCTGTGACTTGTGGTTATGCGGTGTGTCTTATCCTTTCTCTCCACTGCCAATCAGGCTACACTCTAGGCAGTTTTTTCTGATGGTGTGGGTGTCTGGTAGCGGTACTCTCTCTCTCCTACTCTTTCCATTTCGGCAGTGTAAATACCTGCCTGGAGCCCAAACAAAAATCTGTATCTTTACCCCACTCTAACAATACCCGTACAGTGTTATATTTGCAAATCTATTCTGTATGTTTACATGCAGAACTCTATGTACTCGCTTTGATGATATTTTACTAATTTCTTCCGAGTGTATGTGACTTGTGTACTCGATTTATCTCAAATAATTATACAAATCAAATACTTTTGGTTGCTCTATCAATGCACTATACTGTAACTGTATAGTTGAAAATCATATGAAATTAGAGTATCATTCCTGCAGTTTATTTTTATGTGGAAACTAATATTATACTTGTTTGACTGCTTACATTACAGTATTCACAGTTACTCTGCTGTTATGAATTCAAATGCTTCTATTCACAGATGGTGTTGCATAGTTTCCTACTCAGCTGATCAGTGTTTAGTTTCTGCAGCACCAGACCAGTCAGACCTTTGAGTACAACAGGACAAATAGGGTAAATGCTCTGAGCCACTGTCTCTGCAGTCTCTCCCATCTTCACCTTCCAAAGAACATCTGCCAGGAGCTACATGTGACACACACACACAAATCCTTTCCTCCTCACTTCCTCCTCTCCTCCCCTGCTTTTCTTACTTCTATTCCCCCTCACCCCTTGCCTCTCTCCCACACTCCTACTGTAAACAGTCTGTCTTCACAAGGCTGTGTAATCCCAGAAGCATCCTCGCTTCATTTAGGTGGTGTTCTTTCCGAGTATTAATCACCCTGTGAAGTGAAAGGGAAAATATGACCCATGCAGCCTATATTCAAAATGTTTCCGATATTCAAAATTGATTTCTATGTCATTGTCAAATCATGACTTTCAATTCGGTTTTATTGTTTGGTATTAAATAGGGCTATCCTATATAACTACAAATAACAACACAATGTATTTAATTGCACTTGACCATTCTTCATATATGACAGTTTTGCTGTCCTTGAGATGTATATCTTTTGACAAAAGGGAAGAAGGGACACTGGATGAGAGGAAGGTGTGAACAGCCAATGTAAATGAGCCAGAGACAGAAAGCAGAGAAGAGAAAAAGAACTGCATGGTGACTTGTGCAGACTGTGGTAATGACAGATACTGTAGCTAGAATGAGAACAAAAGCAACAGAGAGAAGTGTTTGATCAGGCCTCTTCCCAGTCAGTTGCCTCCTACCTCCCCAGACAGAGACAGACAGACACAGCTGCCAGACCAAAATACCCCTGGGGCCTGGCCTGAACCAACCCCAAAGAAGGGGAGGACATCCAGGCAGACCTGTACAACTATTCCCCCTATGGAGTAAGCCTTCCCAGCACTTCCACTCCCAAACCCCTAGACTCCCACATACACCCCCCCCCCTCCCCTCTCCTCTCCCAGTCCCACAGTCCCAGGAAGGCCAGTCTATTTTTGGAGGGCGGGGTCGGGCTGAGGAGAAGGGCAGGTGCTGAACGTTTTTGAAGAGCACTCCAGCCAGCACTACTCCTTCTCCCTCTCTTTTTACCTCTATCTGTGAGGTGTTCCAGTCTTCTGTTAACTTGGTAATGACCCTGGATATGGACAACGTAGAAGTTTTTGATGCTGGGGAGAAGGGCAGGGGTCTCAGGACCACCAAAGACCTCTGGGCTGGGGAGGTAGTGTTCGCTGAGCCCAGCTTCGCTGCAGTGGTCTTCGACAGGTAGGGCCCAATGCATGGAGACTTGGGTCATAATGACAAAATCTCTGTGGCATGCACACATCCATTATTTCTCAGTAAGAAAGCAAAATTGAATACACAAAGGATACCTACATGGTTCCTGTATCAATGCATATCCTTAACAGTTTGAGATTGTGGTTCTATTTATAAAAAAATACATCCATTATGCTATGTCTTTGACGGGTAGGGCCTGATACATGGTTTGCATCATGGTGGCCATGTATAGTATTGCTATCTCATAGTGGCATGAGCATATGCGTTACTCCTTAGGTGCTGGGTTAAAAAGGTTACCTGCTGTTCAAGTATTAATGTAATCAATTTAATATCTGTTTAATATTACAATCAAACAAAAGATTCTTGAAATAAATTGTAGTTCAGTTTGTCCAAAACTCCACATCTTGTTGCTTGCAAATGGGTTTGTCTTGCAGATACAGTCATGTTGTCACACTTACAGTGATGTGCCACTCATATACAGTAGAGTGATGTCACACTGTGTGTCCTTTGCCACCAAGACTGCAAAATTCATGCTATTCATGATTCAGCATTATTCTTCCCAAAGTGTACTTCCAAGAATTGTGGCTTTTCACACAGAAAAACATCAGCATTAGAGCGGATTGTTCAGCTTATCGTGTTGACTTGTATGATTTGAGAGGTCCTCAGCATTGGGTTCAATTTTGGGTATAGTGTAGTAGGTGCCCAAGCTTTGTGCATCAGCATGGAGCTAGTATAAAGGACGTCACACTGCTTGCTTAGCAAGTACCACTTCCTCCCGATTCGGCCCACACCTGACGCAAACTCGGATCCTCTGCCTTGCTAGCACACGTGACTGCCCTCCTGAAGCGTCTTACCAGTCAGCGCCATGCGAAACGCTAGCTATTTGCTGGTACAAGTCGGGACACTTCAGGCCGAGGAGTAAATTTCACACATCCCCATAAAAATAATCCAATGTTTTTACCAGGCAGGATTCACTCACTGTCAAGGTTCTGTGTGGCTTTGGCGTCGTTAGGGGTGGGCTTCCGGGCTGAAGCCCCAAATGTTTTTGGTCCAGCCCCAAATCTTTTGATGGTCGAATAGCAGGCTGTAAAAAAAGATTGCCTGATGATCTTCCTTCTGCTTTCCTGAAATTTCCAAAACTTGTCTGATGCATTTCAATCACTTGAAGGCATACTTACAGTGAGGGAAAAAAGTATTTGATCCCCTGTTGATTTTGTACGTTTGCCCACTGACAAAGAAATTATCAGTCTATAATTTTAATGGTAGGTTTATTTGAACAGCGAGAGACAGAATAACAACAACAAAATCTAGAAAAACGCATGTCAAAAATGTTATAAATTGATTTGCATTTTAATGAGGGAAATAAGTATTTGACCCCATCTCAATCAGAAATATTTCTGGCTCCCAGGTGTCTTTTATACAGGTAACGAGCTGAGATTAGGAGCACACTTTTAAAGGGAGTGCTCCTAATCTCAGCTTGTTACCTGTATAAAATACACTTGTCCACAGAAGCAATCAATCAGATTCTAAACTCTCCACCATGGCCAAGACCAAAGAGCACTCCAAGGATGTCAGGGACAAGATTGTAGACCTACACAAGGCTGGAATGAGCTACAAGACCATCGCCAAGCAGCTTGGTGAGAAGGTGACAACAGTTGGTGCGATTATTCGCAAATGGAAGAAACACAAAAGAACTGTCAATCTCCCTCAGCCTGGGGCTCCATGCAAGATCTCACCTCGTGGAGTTGCACTGATCATGAGAACGGTGAGGAATCAGCCCAGAACTACACGGGAGGATCTTGTCAATGATCTCAAGGCAGCTGGGACCATAGTCACCAAGAAAACAATTGGTAACACACTACGCCGTGAAGGACTTAAATCCTGCAGCGCCCGCAAGGTCCCCCTGCTCAAGAAAGCACATATACAGGCCCGTCTGAAGTTTGCCAATGAACATCTGAATGATTCAGAGGAGAACTGGGTGAAAGTGTTGTGGTCAGATGAGACCAAAATCGAGCTCTTTGGCATCAACTCAACTCGCCGTGTTTGGAGGAGGAGGAATGCTGCCTATGACCCCAAGAACACCATCCCCACCGTCAAACATGGAGGTGGAAACATTATGCTTTGGGGGTGTTTTTCTGCTAAGGGGACAGGACAACTTCACAGCATCAAAGGGACGATGGACGGGGCCATGTACCGTCAAATCTTGGGTGAGAACCTCCTTCCCTCAGGCATTGAAAATGGGTCGTGGATGGGTATTCCAGCATGACAATGACCCAAAACACACGGCCAAGGCAACAAAGGAGTGGCTCAAGAAGAAGCACATTAAGGTCCTGGAGTGGCCTAGCCAGTCTCCAGACCTTAATCCCATAGAAAATCTGTGAAGGGAGCTGAAGGTTCGAGTTGCCAAACGTCAGCCTCGAAACCTTAATGACTTGGAGAAGATCTGCAAAGAGGAGTGGGACAAAATCCCTCCTGAGATATGTGCAAACCTGGTGGCCGACTACAAGAAATGTCTGACCTCTGTGATTGCCAACAAGGGTTTTGTCACCAAGTCATGTTTTGCAGAGGGGTCAAATACTTATTTCCCTCATTAAAATGCAAATCAATGTATAACATTTTTGACATGTGTTTTTCTGGATTTTGTGTTGTTGTTATTCTGTCTCTCACTGTTCAAATAAACCTACCATTAAAATTATAGACTGATCATGTCTATGTCAGTGGGAAAACATACAAAATCAGCAGGGGATCAAATACTTTTTTCCCTCACTGTAATTCAGATTTACATTTGGCATTACCTGATTTGACATCTCTTTGTGTTATTTATAAGGACAGATTCAAAGGCATCATAAAATAATTTTGACCGATTTGTTTCAGATACACCTAGGGTCCTAAAATAGAAAATAAAATAATGTGATGGTCCATGATATCCCTATTTTAAAACAAATGTGTTAATATTGCAGTAAATATAGTACAGAAATGCATGTATTCAGTAGAATGCACTGTACTTTGACATTGTAAAGGTCTGCCACATCTCTCCTCTGAAAGTGAACTGAGTCATTGGATTATTATGATGATATACATTTTTTTAAGCAGTTTGGCTCATTGGACAGGTCAGAGTCTATGTTTGAAGGTGTTGAGTGGTATGGAGGTTTTTGGCAATACGCTGTAGATGTCCGTGTTCCAGAGCAGACTCTCTGCTGTGGCAGGTGGGAAGGTGCAAGTTACCTGAATGTCTTGTATTGTATTTATATGGTATTGGCTTTTGAATGGAATTGACATGAGTGGATTTTTTTGTTACATAATTCTTAGTAGATCTAATCTCTCAATGTTAATCTCAAAGTGTACCAGGTTGATGCATATAGCTGTTCAAATTCCTTTTTTCTCTCAAATCCTAGCAACGCCCCTGGACGTCTGCTGTTTAGTAAGACGTGGTTGGGCAGGAGGGAAAGTATATGTCACTTTGGTGGTGACATGTTGTAGATAAGCAACACACACACACAGTGTTTCAATCTTGTTAAACTCTACTACTGTACAGTTCGATGGCCCATGAATAAGACCACACTTTCAGTTCTGTGCACTCTGTTTCTATATGTGTATGGGTGTAAGCGTGTGTGTGCAGTGAGAGGTCACGGTCTCTATATCTGCTGGAATGCTGGTCACAGATATGCCTGCATATGCTACAGGGCAAATGTGGGGCCATATAAGAACTAGCATTGGAAGGACAGCAGGAATGCAATGGAAGGAAGCCTCTTTGAAGCTTTACAGCATGCCAACAATCAGTGCAGGCATTAACAAACTAGTTCCAGTTAATTTTAGACACACTCCCAGACACCCATGGGATAAACTGTTTACACACACAAGCCCATAGCTTGTCTTTAAGGTGTAGCAGTTTATTTTAAGTAACAGCTGTTTAGTATTATGTTTTTGGCATTGCTGTGTCACTTACACACCTTTTTAGTCCTATGCTAAATCTTTTTGCAGACCTAGGAACATTTGTTTTCGAGGTCTAGCCTACACAGTAATGTCCAGAGCAGTGGAACATGTTTATCCAGAAATATTGAATGTGTGCCACAAATGTTCTATTTTTATATACAAAAACATACTGTACTCCCCGGCCTTCACTTTAAGGCAAAGTTCAGAGATTGAGGAAGTTGTGTACAACATGTATGTCCAGAAAGCAGGTTTGAATGCTGCTAGATAAAAAACGTTTAGAAAGTCTGGCCTTGTGTATTGTGTATCTCGGGTACCTGTTTGTTGGTACATCAGAGGGAGTGAAAGCTGGGACACATCAGGTGCCTGTCTACAGGGGCGTTTATGAATGTTGTTGAGGCGCCCCCTCTAAGGGGACATTTTGAGGCCACTGAACCCCACATAAAGAGATTGCAGTACAGATATACAGTACCAGTCAAACGTTTGGACACACCTACTCATTCAAGGGTTTTTCTTTATTTTTACTATTTTCTACATTGTAGAATAATAGTGAAGACATCCAAAATATGAAATAACACATATGGAATCTTGTAGTAACCAAAAAAGTGTTAAACAAAACAAAATATATTTTATATTTGAGATTCTTCAAATAGCCACCCTTTGCCTTGATGACAGCTTTGTACATTCTTGGAATTCTCTCAACCAGCTTCACCTGGAATGCTTTTCCAACAGTCTTGAAGGAGTTCCCACATATGCTGAGCACTTGTTGGCTGCTTTTCCTTCACTCTGCCGTCCGACTCATCCCAAACCATCTCAATTGGTTTGAGGTTGGGGGATTGTGGATGCCAGGTCATCTGATGCAGCACTCCATCACTCTCCTTCTTGGTCAAATAGCCCTTACACAGCCTGAAGGTGTCCTGTTGAAAAACAAATGATAGTCCCACTAAACCCAAACCAGATGGGATGGCGTATCGCTGCCGAATGCTGTGGTAGCCATGCTGGTTAAGTGTGCCTTGAATTCTAAATAAATCACAGACAGTGTCACCAGCAAAGCACCCCCACACCATAACACCTCCTCCTCCATGCTTTACGGTGGGAACGACACATGCGGAGAGCATCCGTTCACTCACACCGTGTCTCACAAAGACACAGCGGTTGTACTCCACCGGTCAAATGTCCATTGCTCATGTTTCTTGGCACAAGCAGGTCTCTTCTTATTATTGGTGTCCTTTAGTTGTGGTTTCTTTGTAGCAATTCAACCATGAAGGACTGATTCACACAGTCCCCTCTGAACAGTTGATGTTGAGATGTGTCTGTGACTTGAACTCTGCAAAGCATTTATTTGGGCTGTAACTTCCGAGGCTGGTAACTAATGAACTTATCGTCTGCAGCAGAGGTAACTCTGGGTCTTCCATTCCTGTGGCGGTCCTCATGAGAGCCAGTTTCATCATAGCCCTTGATGGTTTTTGCGACTGCACTTGAAGAAACTTTCAAAGTTCTTGAAATGTTCCGTATTGACTGACCTTCATGTCTTAAAGTAATGATGGACTGTCGTTTCTCTTTGCTTATTTGAGCTGTTCTTGCCATAATATGGACTTGGTCTTTTACCAAATAGGGCTATCTTCTGTATACCCCCCTACCTTGTCACAACACAACTGATTGGCTCAAATGCATTAAGAAGGAAAGAAATTCCACAAATTAACTTTTAACAAGGCACACCTGTTAATTGAAATGCATTCCAGGTGACTACCTCATGAAGCTGGTTGAGAGAATGCCAAGAGTGTACAAGGCTGTCATCAAGGCAAAGGGTGGCTATTTGAAGAATCTGTGGATATAGATACTTTTGTACCTGTTTCCTCCAGCATCTTCACAAGGTCCTTTGCTGTTGTTCTGGGATTGATTTGCACTTTTCGCACCAAATACGTTCATCTCTAGGAGACAGAACGCGTCTCCTTCCTGAGTGGTATGACGGCTGCGTGGTCCCATGGTGTTTATACTTGCGTACTATTGTGTATACAGATGAACGCGGTACCTTCAGGTGTTTGGAAATTGCTCCCAAGGATGAACCAGACTTGTGGAGGTCTACACATTTTTTTCTGCGGTCTTGGCTGATTTCTTTAGATTTTCCCATGATGTCAAGCAAAGAGGCACTGAGTTTGAAGGTAGGCCTTGAAATACATCCACAGGTACACCTCCAACTGACTCAAATAATGTCAATTAGCCTATCAGAAGCTTCTAAAGCCATGACATCATTTTCTGGAATTTTCCAAGCTGTTTAAAGGCACAGTCAACTTAGTGTATGTAAACTTCTGACCCACTGGAATTGTGATACAGTGAATTATAAGTGAAATAATCTGTCTGTAAACAATTGTTGAAAACATTACTTATCATGCACAAAGTAGATGTCCTAACTGACTTGCCAAAACTATAGTTTGTTAACAAGAATTGTGTGGAGTGGTTGAAAAATGAGTTTTAATGACTCCAACCTAAGTGCATGTAAACTTCCGACTTCAAATGTATATATATTAAACCAGAAGAGATATAATTGTGGAGCTCGACAAGTACATGGAATGACAGTGGAAACATTCTCAGATGAAGTACAAACAGAGCTTTAGAGAGAGAGAGAGATAGAGAGAGAGAGAGAGTGGGAGATGTGTGGAAGGTGTGAGGAGAATGGCATCATGTTTCTGTAACGTCATCTCAGAATAGCCCATTACGTAAATATATCACACAAGTAATACGAGCCAATATTTTTGGGATATGTACAGTGGGGAAAAAAAGTATTTAGTCAGCCACCAATTGTGCAAGTTCTCCCACTTAAAAAGATGAGAGAGGCCTGTAATTTTCATCATAGGTACACGTCAACTATGACAGACAAAATGAGAAAAAAAAATCCAGAAAATCACATTGTAGGATTTTTAATGAATTTATTTGCAAATTATGGTGGAAAATAAGTATTTGGTCAATAACAAAAGTTTCTCAATACTTTGTTATATACCCTTTGTTGGCAATGACACAGGTCAAACGTTTTCTGTAAGTCTTCACAAGGTTTTCACACACTGTTGCTGGTATTTTGGCCCATTCCTCCATGCAGATCTCCTCTAGAGCAGTGATGTTTTGGGGCTGTCGCTGGGCAACACGGACTTTCAACTCCCTCCAAAGATTTTCTATGGGGTTGAGATCTGGAGACTGGCTAGGCCACTCCAGGACCTTGAAATGCTTCTTACGAAGCCACTCCTTCGTTGCCCGGGCGGTGTGTTTGGGATCATTGTCATGCTGAAAGACCCAGCCACGTTTCATCTTCAATGCCCTTGCTGATGGAAGGAGGTTTTCACTCAAAATCTCACGATACATGGCCCCATTCATTCTTTCCTTTACACGGATCAGTCGTCCTGGTCCCTTTGCAGAAAAACAGCCCCAAAGCATGATGTTTCCACCCACATGCTTCACAGTAGGTATGGTGTTCTTTGGATGCAACTCAGCATTCTTTGTCCTCCAAACACGACGAGTTGAGTTTTTACCAAAAAAGTTCTATTTTGGTTTCATCTGACCATATGACATTCTCCCAATCCTTTTCTGGATCATCCAAATGCACTCTAGCAAACTTCAGACGGGCCTGGACATGTACTGGCTTAAGCAGGGGGACACGTCTGCCACTGCAGGATTTGAGTCCCTGGCGGCGTAGTGTGTTACTGATGGTAGGCTTTGTTACTTTGGTCCCAGCTCTCTGCAGGTCATTCACTAGGTCCCCCGTGTGGTTCTGGGATTTTTGCTCACCGTTCTTGTGATCATTTTGACCCCACGGGGTGAGATCTTGCGTGGAGCCCCAGATCGAGGGAGATTATCAGTGGTCTTGTATGTCTTCCATTTCCTAATAATTGCTCCCACAGTTGATTTCTTCAAACCAAGCTGCTTACCTATTGCAGATTCAGTCTTCCCAGCCTGGTGCAGGTCTACCATTTTGTTTCTGGTGTCCTTTGACAGCTCTTTGGTCTTGGCCATAGTGGAGTTTGGAGTGTGACTGTTTGAGGTTGTGGACAGGTGTCTTTTATACTGATAACAAGTTCAAACAGGTGCCATTAATACAGGTAACGAGTGGAGGACAGAGGAGCCTCTTAAAGAAGAAGTTACAGGTCTGTGAGAGCCAGAAATCTTGATTGTTTGTAGGTGACCAAATACTTATTTTCCACCATAATTTGCAAATAAATGCATTAAAAATCCTACAATGTGATTTTCTGGATTTTTTTTTCTCAATTTGTCTGTCATAGTTGACGTGTACCTATGATGAAAATTACAGGCCTCTCTCATCTTTTTAAGTGGGAGAACTTGCACAATTGGTGGCTGACTAAATACTTTTTTTCCCCACTGTATGATGACACTGAAAAAGGGTGAGGGGGAAACAGAAGAGGATAGCCAGGAAAGACCAATAGATAAAAGGAGAGAGGATAATATGATGAGGTAAGGAGTACGGACTGAGAGATTTAAGTGCTGACACAGAACAGGTCCTACTCTTTACTGATAAGGTACAGAAACGGCTCCCCACTCAGTTTGATATAAGAGTTCATCATTCATCCCTAAAAAGCCTACACTCTCCAGCACACCAACATATCCCTGGTATTTGTCTCTTTAACCTGCTGGCTTCTCACACTACCATGGCCATCTAATCAATCCCAGTTTCAAATGGGCACAATCATTGGCTTTGAGACCCACCACAGTGAAAATAGCTAGCTAAATAAATCCACTCCATTATCAGTCCATGATGTCATCCACTGGTTATTGCCTTGCATTGTTATTCTCTAACCCATATACATATATATTTAAAAATATATTTAAAAAAAGATCTAGCACATATGAATCTGATAGTTAAAGTACCAATAGGAGGGAGCATGACACTGCAACAGGGTTTGACTCCAATAGTGCCAGGTGGCTGGGCAACCCCATAAGAAATCATGACCTCCAACCCTTGACATCCCTTACTCTCCCCCAGTCTGTCTCAGCAGGTGTGCCATAGCTGCTTCCGTCGCCAGGCCAACCTGCACCGCTGTGCCCAGTGTAAGTTCGCCCACTACTGCGACCGCACCTGCCAGACTGCATGCTGGGATGAGCACAAGCAGGAGTGTGCCGCCATCAAGAAGTACGAAAAGGCCCCCAACGAGAATGTACGGTAAGAAGGAGGCAAGGAGGGAGAGAGTGAAGGGAGGATGAGGGAGAGGAGAATGAGAGAGAGTGAAAGAAGAGAGGAGGTGTAGGAGGAAAATGAAAGGGTAGAATGGAGGGATAGGGGAAGTGGAAGAAATACTGGGGTGGGTTGTTGTCAATGCCTTGGCAAGTTGCCTTTCATGTAACCCTATAATGCTAATGCTAACTCTCCCTGTTCCTCTCCAGTCTTGCTGCCCGTGTGCTGTGGCGCATACAGAAGGACACAGGCATCGTGTCGGACGGCCAGCTGACTTCAGTGGACCAGCTGGAGGACCACGTGGCCGACATGCTCGCTGACGACCTCAAAGAGCTCAAGATCAACGTGAAAAACTTCCTGGACTACTGTCCCAAAACCAGGCATGGCATGGAGTACATCTCACACATCTTTGGCATAGTACGTATCACTGAGTTAGTCATCTTACCATCCAGTTATCTCAAACTTTGGCACAGTACATACAAGATCACTGGTTAATCTATTTTGACTATAGTATGTGTTATTTTACACTATGTACTATGAGGTATTGTCATCATTAACCTTGGTCACTCCCTCTCTATGATTCGCTCTCTCTCTCCACTTTGTTTCTGGCATTCTCATTCCATCTGTCTCTCTCACTCTCTCTTTCTCCATCCATCTGTAGATCAACTGTAATGGCTTTACTCTGAGTGACCAGAGGGGTCTGCAGGCGGTGGGAGTGGGTCTGTTCCCTAACCTGTGTCTGGTCAACCACGACTGCTGGCCCAACTGTACTGTCATCCTCAACCATGGCAAGTACGTATCCCGAGAGAGAGAAAGAGAGAGAGAGCTTTATGTGATTTGTAAAAGTTTTGACTGCCATCTTCTCTTCCAGTCAGTCAGCTCTGAACGCAGCCTACCACTCTAAGAGGAGGTGGGTCTGCCTGTCTGCTTTGAGCTAACGTCTAACCTTTGAACCTTGAACATCCGATCCTCAAAGATCTCTTTAACACCTGTTATAAACCTCTATCACTGGATGATAGTGAGGAAGTAAACAGAACAATCTATCTGCAATATTAAAGCTGATCTACCCCCTAAAATTCTTTTTTCAAAAAGTAAACAGAACAACTGCACCAAATTACACAGGCATTCTAACCTTGACCGTAACATTGATAATGTGATTTTCCTTATATATATATATTTTTTCTTCTTTAGCAGTAGCCTACAGGACTATTTTGCTCATTGCACAAGATCAAAACAGTAATAATCATAAAAGTCTCAAATCTAACCCCTAGGAGGGAAAAACAGAATATTATGAAACTCAACAAATTGGGTCTAACTAAAATGTATAGCATGGTTTGTTTAGCTCCCAGTAGAAGTGAGTTTCTTTGTTGTGTGAAGTGTGTCTATTGTGAGAGATTGTGTTCAATTTCAGTCATCTACCTTTAATATTACTTCCAACATCCCATCATAACAAGAATGCATTTTTAGACTGCCTGAATTGTGTTGGTGATGACCTGGGATGTGTTTTTGGTCATCTGTCAGTGAAAAATACCCAACTGCTTTGTTAGAACGTTGCTTCAAGTTGAGTGAAATTGAAACCCCCACCGTCTCTGAGCTTGCAGCTGGGCTGTCAATGTTTCTCTAAAGCTTAATTTATTGCTCATCAGGAGCCAACAGTCCAATAAGATATTGAACTCTGAACAATCAATATAATCTTCTCTGAACTTTGAGCAGCCAGGATTATCCAATCAGTGGTTTGCTGACTGGCAAATGAAGGTTTCACAGTTTCCTATCTCCAAAAAGACCCAAAATGCTGTCAGGTACTTGGCAAACTATGTCAATGCAATAGCTTTCCTGCACTTTTGATATCATAGCAATTGAGAGGGAACATTTGTAGGAGGGCTTGAACTGGCACAGCCCTAACAAGGAAAGCACACTACCACCTGTGCCACAAAGGTTCAGAGACCTCTACACTACCCCTTTACCCTCCCCTATGGTTACTCCCATGACATCACACTACAGCATCCCACTTATCAACTGCTCTAGGGCCTGTTCTATGGCCCAGCATGTGACATTTGAGCTCAGAAGCTGATCCTAGAGCAGCTGTTACACTAAGGCCCAGGGCTAACTATGCCGCCCTGCTCCCCCAGGATCGAGCTGCGTGCGCTGGGTAAGATTGCTGAGAACGAGGAGCTGACGGTTGGCTACGTGGACTTCCTGAACGTGTCGACGGACCGCCAGCGCACCCTGAAGCACCAGTACCACTTTGACTGCACCTGTAAAAGCTGCAGCGAGCACCTCAAGGATGACCTAAAGATGGCTGCCAAGGAGACCGACGGCAACAAGGTGGGGAAAGTACTGACGGGTTAAGGGCAGGGTTGGTGTCAATGAATTCCATTCCAAACAGTGGGGTTCTGGGTCCCTGGACCCTGCCATACCCAGACTCACGTTGGGCACGTAACTCTGGCATGCAGATGGGCACCTCTCAGCTGATGCATCAGAAGCATGTTTTAAAATGATCATACCTCTGAGGGGCCAGGGGCCTACAACACTTCATCCTAGTTACTATTCAGTTGAGTAAAGTTCCATGCTTCCCCGCTCCCTTAAAAGAGCTCAACTTAATCGTGCCTCACATGATCCCCACCCTAAATATCAGCTGAGACCATAGAACAAAATACATGTAGCAGTTGATAAGAAATCAAGTTATTCTGGTTTCAGCTGTGATCTGGTCACCTGATGCTGAATTCCAATTGATTGTCTGAGACATCGCTAAATACTATGACTAACTCTATCAGCGCTTGACCATGTCTTTAGACAGGTCAATGCCATGGACCTGGATATACGTTACATAAGTATCTATGTACAGGAATTGACTACTTACTGGACCATCAACACGTTACGCAACATTTCCTTCAATGAAACACTGAGTTGTGGATCTATGCAGTAGTACATTGGTCATGAGCTCTTTCTGTCAATGATCAGGAGTGAGTGTTCCCCAATAGTCCTACACTGACACTTGTTTACTCTATTCTCTCAGCCCTCTGATGAGCTGGTGAAGTTGGTACAGGAGTTCAGTTTAGAGTGCCTGGCCAAGGTTGAGGCAGCTCGCACTGCGGGAGACTTCCATGAGGTAACAATCCCATCCTTTACGAACGGCATTGGAGCGTGATAATACCTGCCTTTCACTGGCCCATAATTCACTCACCATCTCATTAAACCCTCCAAATTCCCCCTCCACAGGTGGTGCAGCTGTGTCGTGAGTGTCTACACAAACAGGAGCCTGTGTTGGCCAATACACACCTGTACCACCTGCGTATGCTGAGTGCAGCCAGTGAGGCGCTGTCCTACCTGCAGTTCTTCTCAGAGGCTGCAGAATATACAGGCATACTGGTGGAGGGATACATGTGAGTGATGGGAAAGGGTGGATGAGACCAATAAGGGGCCATAAGATTAGCATGTCTACATCATTGAAGTCCCATATCTTTATCTTTAACCCCCCGAGCAGGAAGTTGTACCACCCCAATAACGCCCAGTTGGGCATGGCCACCATGCGGGCTGGCGTGACCCACTGGCACGCAGGGCTCATCGAGGTTGGCCATGGCATGATCTGCAAGGCCTACGCCATCCTCATGGTCACCCACGGACCCAACCACCCCATCACCAAGGACCTTGAGGTACAGGAGTAGGTTATTGAATATCTTTAGGTCAATTAACCGTTGGAATTGCATAAGGTAGCCCTGTTCAGTAGGGCGCAATATTAAATAGAAATGTGTGGAACGAAGATGGTCAGGTAGTGTTAGCTCATTTACTACCAGACTTTTGACCCAACCTTATGTTTCCTAGTCAATGCGTATGCAGACTGAGATGGAGCTGAGGATGTTCAAGCAGAATGAGCATGGCTACCACAGCATGAGAGAGGCTGCCCTGCAGAACAAGCCCATGGGCATGGCTGAGGCAGTCAGTGTTGAGGACAACGTCATCCATAAGCAATGAGCTTCTGTTGTCTCACCTACATTTCAATGGTATGAAATTAGTCAGCAAATCAACCCCAAAGTTCCTTGGCTGTTCTCATATTGCAAAATGTGTGCCTTGTCATGTGTAAACTGCTTTCAACAGCTAGATATTCTGTTGCAATGAAAGTGGTTAAGTTCCTTTGGTTTAGCATTGAGACTGCCATCTGTATGATGAGGCCTCGTCTAGATCTGTTTGGCTCAGTCCCTGTGAACTCATGATTGCTCCCACCTTCATGCTAGTAAACATTGAGTCAGTATACCATCCCATGTGCAATATTGAATGTAAAATGTAATAAAAGTGAACACTGATAATGTCGTCTTGTGCTGTACACTGCAGCTCAACCAAGCAAAGCTAAGGGTAAACTTTATAGACAAACCACAAAGTCAAAATACATTCCCTTCATTTATTGAAAGAGGGTTGAGACCATTAGATACGCTTGCTTATCCGCTTGTAGACGATGGGGCCGAGCGTCATGGTCTGGAAAGAAAGGGTGCACACAGATTAGGTTCTACAGCAGTTACATTTGAACACAAGTAAAATTCCACCTGTTTTTGACAATTTAAACCCATGCTGGTCCCCGACCACATACTTACACCAATGACTGTGTCCCCATTGAATTCAGTGACCGACTCAATGCCCTTCAGTGAGACAATTAGCTTGTTCCCAACCAGATTCACCGTAGACTGGGGAAGAGTTGAGTCAATGCATGACATACCAGGCAAGAGTAACAAACTAGACTACATCAAGTTACCGCACTACAGCTTGTCATAAGTAGGGTTAACACCAATCATAGACTAGGTCATGGAACATCCTAAACAAGTTACACGAGGTTGGGAGAGAAACTTCATTGCGGGCAACGTCAAGACATTTGCTCCAGCACTAAGGAAACTATCAGGTGCAAAAGCTGAACTGGAAAAAATACCTGCATACTTTGGCCCGCAAGGACCAGAATTGCCCACCCATGTTATTTACAACTCAAATACAATAACCAATGTTCAGGTGTGCCCACGAGGCCAAGTAATCGCGGGCGTGTCTGGTTGACAAACTCACCTTTATCTTCTCTCCAGTTATCGTCTCCAGCTCAGCCTCCTGGCCGACCGTGAACGAGTTGACCATGACCTTGGTGCCTGTGGTCACAGTCACTTTGAAATGGTCTCCATTCTGCTCAATCTCCGACACGCTCTTGACGTCCTTGCCCTTCTGGATGAGATCATCTGGCAGACCTAAGGGTTGAGGAGGAACATGTTGAAATGGTGGTGGGGCAGTACACATTGAACTATGTATACAAACTTATTTCAAACTTATTAAGGTTTAATTTTACAGCCTATAGCCTGCCGGAATGTGTGCAGGTTTCCTTTGGATTACACATTCATGTGTTTCAAATTGGGACTTTGTAGTCAAGACATCTTTAGATTTAAGAATAACCATAACTGAGCATCCTAGTTGAGATAGAAACCCAACTGACCTAGCAGTATTTTTGGGTGCATGGGTTAGGCTATTGGTTACAAATAACCATTGAGCTAAAGTGCAAAGATTAGCTATCAGTCAGATAAGGTAATCTTACGTCGGCATATGTGTGGGTCATGGACATCCAGTACCATAAAGTATGGCACTTTTAAGTACATTAGCCTAGGGATGTCAAACAATTAAGGTAGAGTTAATTGCAGAATTTGCTCAAATTGAGCTGTAATAAGATTAATACAAAAAAACATGACATCTTGATTTTGTCCAAAGTAAGTTAGCAAAATCAGGTAAGCAAAAGCACACTTAATGGCAACTTGAGTTGACATGGCATTTTTGTTTTTAGCTGTATAGATTGTATTGGGATGTTCAGTGTGAACAGCTTTAGACAATGTAATACAAAAAAAGTGCACTAAAACCATAAGTTAACTG
The DNA here is from genome assembly GCF_020615455.1 of Coregonus clupeaformis. NCBI lineage: Eukaryota > Metazoa > Chordata > Actinopteri > Salmoniformes > Salmonidae > Coregonus > Coregonus clupeaformis. The sequence goes on along the minus strand of NC_059218.1, from coordinate 28,489,376 downwards.
ACCAACTATGACAGCACTAATACATATACCCACTAAATATTCTGTTTTGCCAATTGATTGTGGATGTTCTCTTGAAAACGGTCAGAAAAATTGTCAGATTGAGAGGCCATTAGCCCCATCTATCCTTATAAGAAATGTGTCAGTACCAATTGAGAAGATAGTGCCACAGAACAAAATACTGTTTCCACCTTCATAAGAGCCTGTTTAATACTGTCTATGATAAGAGCATAGGTCTGTCAATAGTTTGTTACTTACCAATTGCCTTCATGAAAGGCTCAAAATTCTCCTGAGACTCAAGCTGATATTTCCCAGTGAATGCCATCGTGACCTGAAGAACAAAGGAAATATGGGAGAGACCCTTCTACTTTTATATACCAATGACTGGGGTAATTATTAACCAACAGATAGATACATCAGGTGACTTAATTACTACGTGGCTTCAGGTGAGCTCATCCATTGTGAAACACGTGAGCGCCAATTAGCTGGTTCTCCCACAGCTGCAATCAGGGGACTTCAATCAAGCAACGTCAACCGTGCGGACGATGTTTCAAGCCAATTTGGAAAGCGTCTATTGGTAAGGGCTAATTAGGCCTATCACTTGGCCTATGACTGAGTCACCAAGAGTCATCATCCTTGACTGTTGTTTGACTGTGTGTGTGCAAATCAGCTCTACCTTTGAAACGTCCACTGCATATAATTCCGATAAAGGCACAAGCGAAAAACACCGGAGCTGAGCACTGGCACCTCAAATGTTCTACTGCTTGAACTCCTGTTACCCTTATAAAATATTAGCTCAAAAGTATTGTGGAACTCCTGCACCCAAAATGAGTACTGGCACCTATTTCATTCCATGTCAAGTACTGCGTAAAGCACCAACGTTTTGGCATCACAATGCCTTCTTCAGGGTCTTCTTCAGCAAAATGCCTCCTTCAGCAAAAAAAAAAAAAACATTTTTTTTTTTAATCCTCAGTTTGTATCCTAATGTAATTTTGGATTTGATGTGTTCTTAAACTCTGTAATTGACATATTTGAATAATTGTATTCAGTAGGCTACAAAGGAAAAAGTAGGTACACTTTGAAACTGCAGTGATATGTGAACGCTTCCATACAGTCGTGTAAAGCATAGCACAGAGATAGCTTCTAAACTACCAACAATGCACTATTCCAAAGATTATGGATATACTGACAACATACATAGGCTACATGTCTCTTCGCCCTAACAATGGGAGTCGTTGTCCACAAAGCGGCAAGGTGGGTTGTCAAGCTCAAATGAATTCAAATCACATGCGCCGAATACAACAGGTACCTTACCTTGAAATGCTTACTTACAAGCCCCTCTTAAATGTAAAGTGATATTTGGGGACCCTATTTGATTTGTTTTATTCAATTCAGTCTAGTGTGAGAACGGTAGCCTCTATCTGCAAAAGCAGGGTGTCTGCGGAAAGCAGTGTATTGGCTATTGATCGGTGCCTTCCAATCTTTGGTATGACTTACTACCATATATGGGCATACACATTTATAAGAGCAGGCTGAGCCGATGACCTCATTTCAAGATGGCTGCTACCTACATTCCGGTTAGCCTTGTGAAGCATAAACGAAATAAACACGGAATACATTGTTACACACCGAAAGCCGGGACTCCACAGATCATGAGGATATCTTATTTGTCTGCCTATGACCTACCGTTATTGATCACCAGCCTCGAGAGTCAAAATGTTTATTTTACACAACGTTTTCACCAAACAGTAAACATCTTACAAGGTAAGCTTATATTTTGGTCTGTGTTTGAGCTATAGCTACATAGGGGGTATCAAATTAATCCTTAGGTTGATATGAACATATCTAGCATATTGCCAATGTTATCTGATGATGTATGACTTAATGGCAACATCGAATCTCCACCGAGTGACTATATCTGAGCATCAAAAATATAATGTTGCCTGCTTAAGCGCTCTAGGTATCCACATCCCCTTTATGTCCCCCGACACCACCACAATGTTTGAGAGAGGTTGGTGTTGTAGAAATTTCGTTTTTATTACCACCACAATGTTTGAGAGAGGTTGGTGTTGTAGAAATTTCGTTTTTATTGTGAACAATAACTTTTAGGCACATCCAGTGTGCAAAAACAGTGCAATTACCACATTCTACACTGAAAGGACACTTGGATGTACCCTGGATACCCCATAACACCACCACAATGTTTGAGTGAGGTTGATATGGTAGAAATTGTTTTTTATACTGGACAAATAGCATTTAGGGATTGCAAATATGTAATAGCACTGGAATTATCTAATTTGCAGACATATGTCACTTTGGAGAAGTTTAGGGACACTTGGAAACGTCCCGTGAGCACACCTGACACCACTTACTAAAACTTCTGCCCATTTCTAGTTGTTAGGTTTTTTTTTCTGATATTGTTCACATGTTGTGGAAGCCATCTGATGTGTTTCCAGCTCTAGTCATCAATAATTAATAATAATAATAATAATATGCCATTTAGCAGACGCTTTTATCCAAAGCGACTTACAGTCAAGTGTGCATACATTTTTACATATGGGTGGTGCCGGGGATATGGCACCATCCATACGTCAATGAAAGATGACTTTCAAAATAAAAAATGGTTATTTTGTGTGTGCTTGTTCTTGTGTATTCTGAACTATGTAAGTCCTATCTATCTTCTGATCATTTCCTCATAATCTCCCAGATATCTTCTTTCCAAATATACCACGTTTTTGCATGTCAGAATCATGTAATTACACTTGAATAGCAGTTACTTTTGGATATGTCTATTTAGGCAGAAATCTACATTTAAGAGGTTGCCCTTAACCAACAATGCAGTTCAAGAAATAGAGTTAAGAAAATATTTACTAAATAAACTCAAGTAAAAAATAAAAAGTAACACAGTATAATTACAATAACAAGGCTATATACAGGGGGTACCGGTACCAAGTCAATGTGCGGGAGTACAGGTTAGTCAAGGTAATTTGTACATGTAGGTAGGGGTAAAGTGGCTATGCATAGATAATAAACAGCGAGTAGCAGCAGTGTAAAAACAAAGGGGGGAGGTCAATGTAAATAGTCCGGGTGGTCATTTGATTAATTGTTCATCAGTCTTATTGCTTGCCTTACGGAGGCTTGCCTTACGGAGGTCGTAGCTGGTCTGTTTGTACATGTCCATGTTCCCAGTCACCTTGCCATGGTTAAATGTGGTGGTTCGCGCTTTCAGTTTTGCACGAATGCTGCCATCTACCCACTGTTTTTGGTTTGGATAAGTTCTAATCATCACAGTTGGAACAACATCCTCTATGCACTTCCTGATGAACCCAGTCACCGAGTCAGTGTATACGTCGAAACTATCCTCAGAGGCGACCCGGAACATTTCCCAGTCCGCGTGATCAAAACAATCTTGAAGCATAGATTCCGATTGATCATACCAACGTTGAACATTCCTTGCCATGGGAGCTTCCTGTTTAAGTTTCTGCCTATAGGTGGGGAGGCGCGATTTGATTTGCCGAAGGGAGGGCGGGGGAGGGCCTTGTAGCTGTCCCGGAAGGGAGTATAGCAATGATCCAGGGTCTGTGTTGCGCATGTAGCACAGGAGAGGTGTTGATAGAATTTCAGTAACGTTTTCCTCAGATTTCCTTTATTAAAGTCCCCAGCTACAATAAATGTGGTCTCAGAATATACGGTTTCCAGTTTGCACATTGTCCAGTGTAGTTCCTTGAGAGCCGTCGCGGTGTCTGCTTGGGGGGAATATACATGGCAGTGACGATGACCAAAGAAAATTATCTCGGGAGGTAATGCGATCTGCATTTGATGGTGAGGTATTCCAGATTGGGAGAACAAAAGGACTTGAGTTCTTGTTCGTTACCACAATCACACCAGGAGTTGTTAATCATAAAACAAACCCCTGTGTCTTTCTTTTTCTCTGAGCGTTTTTATTTTCTTTATTTATTTTTTCTGCCCGCGCGATGGACAGGGACAGTATATCCGGAGAGAGCCATGATTCCGTAAAACAGAGTATGTTACAGTCCTTGATGTCTCTCTGGAAGGATATCCTCACTTTTATTGTCTAGGGACTGAACGTTAGCAAGTAATATACTGGGAAGCAGTGGATGGTATGCACGCCACCTGAGTCTGACTAGGGCCCCACTCCTTCCACCTCTATTGAAAGTTATTTCTAGCTGTAGGTAATAATACAAGTAATGTTCTGAGCAAATAATGTAAGAAATAACACCCAAAAAAATAATACTGCGAAGTTGGCTAGGAGCTAGAAACAGGGCGATCGCGTCTGTCGGCGCCATCTTGTAGGATACTTGTGTCGCATGACACACTTTTATTCTGAGGTCTTGCCTGACAAGCTGTGAAAATAGCAAGCGAACAGTGAATTAAATATTTTTGAGGTCGCTAAACCTTTGCAATCACATTGCGCAGTTCATGACCTGGGGATCAGTCTGGCACCCAACGGTGCACTTTAACAGAAAAACGGGGTCATCGATTGTCATCATCGCTCAACTATAAACATGGCTCGAGAAATAACGTAATCTCGTTTGGAGACACAGTTACACTGCAACCAACTGTGGCATGTTTTACTATGGCCCTGAGTTTGTTGCTGTTAGTTAGTACATTGTTGTAGTCAGACATGAGTTAGCTAATACCACTATAGCTGCGTCCAATATTTATTTGTTCCCTAGACATGGGTTGCATCTCGGAGGCTAATGTGACTGTTACGTCTAAATTACACTAACTTAGAGTGGCATGGAAATACAATGACATTGCTAAAGTATGCAAATATAGTGAGGGGAAAAAAGTATTTGATCCCCTGCTGATTTTGTACGTTTGCTCACTGACAAAGACATGATCAGTCTATACTTTTAATGGTAGGTTTATTTGAACAGTGAGAGACAGAATAAAAACAAAAAAATCCAGAAAAATGCATGTCAAAGATTTTATAAATTGATTTGCATTTTAATGAGGGAAATAAGTATTTGACCCCTCTGCAAAACATTACTTAGTACTTGGTGGCAAAATCCTTGTTGGCAATCACAGAGGTCAGACGTTTCTTGTAGTTGGCCACCAGGTTTGCACACATCTCAGGAGGGATTTTGTCCCACTCCTCTTTGCAGATCTTCTCCAAGTCATTAAGGTTTCGAGGCTGACGTTTGGCAACTCGAACCTTCAGCTCCCTCCACAGATTTTCTATGGGATTAAGGTCTGGAGACTGGCTAGGCCGCTCCAGGACCTTAATGTGCTTCTTCTTGAGCCACTCCTTTGTTGCCTTGGCCGTGTGTTTTGGGTCATTGTCATGCGGGAATACCCATCCACGACCCATTTTCAATGCCCTGGCTGAGGGAAGGAGGTTCTCACCCAAGATTTGACGGTACATGGCCCCGTCCATCGTCCCTTTGATGCGGTGAAGTTGTCCTGTCCCCTTAGCAGAAAAACACCCCCAAAGCATAATGTTTCCACCTCCATGTTTGATGGTGTTCTTGGGGTCATAGGCAGCATTCCTCCTCCTCCAAACACGGCGAGTTGAGTTGATGCCAAAGAGCTCGATTTTGGTCTCATCTGACCACAACACTTTCACCCAGTTCTCCTCTGAATCATTCAGATGTTCATTGGCAAACTTCAGACGGCCCTGTATATGTGCTTTCTTGAACAGGGGGACCTTGCGGGCACTGTAGGATTTCAGTCCTTCATGGCGTAGTGTGTTACCAATTGTTTTCTTGGTGACTATGGTCCCAGCTGCCTTGAGATCATTGACAAGATCCTCCCGTGTAGTTCTGGGCTGATTCCTCACCGTTCTCATGATCATTGCAACTCCACGGGGTGAGATCTTGCATGGAGCCCCAGGCCAAGGGAGATTGACAGTTATTTTGTGTTTCTTCCATTTGCGAATAATCGCACCAACTGTTGTCAACTTCTCACCAAGCTGCTTGGTGATGGTTTTGTAGCCCATTCCAGCCTTGTGTAGGTCTACAATCTTGTCCCTGACATCCTTGGAGAGCTCTTTGGTCTTGGCCATGGTGGAGAGTTTGGAATCTGATTGATTGATTGCTTCTGTGGACAGGTATCTTTTATACAGGTAACAAGCTGAGATTAGGAGCACTCCCTTTAAGAGTGTGCTCCTAATCTCAGCTCATTACCTGTATAAAAGACACCTGGGAGCCAGAAATCTTTCTGATTGAGAGGGGGTCAAATACTTATTTCCCTCATTTAAAATGCAAATCAATTTATAACATTTTTGACATGCGTTTTTCTGGATTTTTTGGTTGTTATTCTGTCTCTCACTGTTCAAATAAACCTACCATTCAAATTATAGACTGATCATGTCTTTGTCAGTGGGCAAACGTACAAAATCAGCAGGGGATCAAATACTTTTTTCCCTCACTGTATGCTAGCAATGATGGTGATAATAATTATCAAAATATACATAACCAGATACATAACCAGCAGTCTATGGTCTAGCTACCGGTATACTTACCACCACTGTGGATCAACAAACTCAAACCTCATGATAGGGTCCTTCGGCAGGGCATGCAAACCAGTTTGCTGTGCATCCTGCTGGAAGCATGCATTGCATGGTCAATCTGTATAGGGCTTTTCCGTCTAAAATGGCAGTGATCCTTTGAACGCGTTGGGGGCGATGAAACAACGGCCCCATTCAATGAAGGGAAGCGAAGTGGGTGGAGGGGCGATTTGCACATGGAGCTTGGCAAAAGGGGGCATGATTTGTTGACATAATTGTAATCCAAACCCAACCTTAATTTACTCGTGACGCACTGAGGTTCCAAACTCAGTTTTAGACGAGACTGACTGTATGACCTAAATTATCCTATTTACACTTTGTAGTCAATTGACGCTAGAGTAAATGTTTAACTCAAATTGATGCCACATAGGCTGTTTTCAAAGGGATTAGTTGGTTTTTAGGGGCAGTCACTCTTTAATGTAGCTGTAAGCTAGGTGTTGATAGCAACTGGGCGACTCATACAGTGCTAACTTAACGCTGGCAGGCTAGAAGGGCTAACTTAGCAGGCTAGCAACCTTGCAAGCTGATTTGTAACAAATTCATAAAGTATTTGCTTGTAATTTGGCTGAGTGCAAACAATTGTTTAATTTTAAGTTATACATCGTTTTTTTTCTGTTGGAGTTTATATTATAGGGAATAGGCTGGCTTGCCAGGTCCTCCATATTACATCACACCTCGCAAAAACCTTTTCCAGCAGGACTTCTGCATTCTGATCGCTTTTATGTAATAACAAAAAGATAATGTGGTCCTCTGTAGCTCAATTGGTAGAGCATGGCGCTTGTAACGCCAGGGTAGTGGGTTCGATCCCCGGGACCACCCATACGTAAAAATGTATGCACACATGACTGTAAGTCGCTTTGGATAAAAGCGTCTGCTAAATGGCATATTATATTATTATTATAATAGAAAGGTGAGGTGTAACTTTGCATTGGGACTTTTGATGTGTATACCAATGCAAATCCATATGTTACATTTATGCTACCTACCCTTTAAATTAAATAAATTTTTTGCTCCATGAAGTAATCCAACAATGTGTAAGCCGTCATCTTGTCTATTTCAAATCTTCTCTCGTTCACATAGCACCGGCGTTTCAAAGTGTAGCTAAGGAAAAATTATTATTGCACATGCAATAGCCTAGAATTTATTCATGGCACATCCTACAGAGAGCAACATTTGACCAGTGACAAGTATAACACATTTTTTTAAACCACTTTGCTCCATGTTATGAATTTATAGTTGATATATGCCTAATGTGGTTGTGTCAGTTTGAGTCTCTCACCTTCTTTGTATGCAGTATACAGTGGGGAAAAAAAGTATTTAGTCAGCCACCAATTGTGCAAGTTCTCCCACTTTAAAAGATGAGAGAGGCCTGTAATTTTCATCATAGGTACACGTCAACTATGACAGACAAAATGAGAAAAAAAATTCCAGAAAATCACATTGTAGGATTTTTAATGAATTTATTGGCATATGATGGTGGAAAATAAGTATTTGGTCAATAACAAAAGTTTCTCAATACTTTGTTATATACCCTTTGTTGGCAATGACACAGGTCAAACGTTTTCTGTAAGTCTTCACAAGGTTTTCACACACTGTTGCTGGTATTTTGGCCCATTCCTCCATGCAGATCTCCTCTAGAGCAGTGATGTTTTGGGGCTGTCGCTGGGCAACACAGACTTTCAACTCCCCTCCAAAGATTTTCTATGGGGTTGAGATCTGGAGACTGGCTAGGCCACTCCAGGACCTTGAAATGCTTCTTACGAAGCCACTCCTTCGTTGCCCGGGCGGTGTGTTTGGGATCATTGTCATGCTGAAAGACCCAGCCACGTTTCATCTTCAATGCCCTTGCTGATGGAAGGAGGGTTTCACTCAAAATCTCACGATACATGGCCCCATTCATTCTTTCCTTTACACGGATCAGTCGTCCTGGTCCCTTCGCAGAAAAACAGCCCCAAAACATGATGTTTCCAACACCATGCTTCACAGTAGGTATGGTGTTCTTTGGATGCAACTCAGCATTCTTTGTCCTCAAACATGACGAGTTGAGTTTTTACCAAAAGTTATATTTTGGTTTCATCTGACCATATGACATTCTCCCAATCCTCTTCTGGATCATCCAAATGTACTTCAGACGGGCCTGGACATGTACTGGCTTAAGCAGGGGGGACACGTCTCGCACTGCAGGATTTGAGTCCCTGGCGGCGTAGTGTGTTACTGATGGTTGGCTTTGTTACTTTGGTCCCAGCTCTCTGCAGGTCATTCACTAGGTCCCCCCGTGTGGTTCTGGGATTTTTGCTCACCGTTCTTGTGATCATTTTGACCCCACGGGGTGAGATCTTGCGTGGAGCCCCAGATCGAGGGAGATTATCAGTGGTCTTGTATGTCTTCCATTTCCTAATAATTGCTCCCAGAGTTGATTTCTTCAAACCAAGCTGCTTACCTATTGCATATTCAGTCTTCCCAGCCTGGTGCAGGTCTACAATTTTGTTTTTGGTGTCCTTTGACAGCTCTTTGGTCTTGGCCATTGTGAAGTTTGGAGTGTGACTGTTTGAGGTTGTGGACAGGTGTCTTTTATACTGATAACAAGTTCAAACAGGTGCCATTAATACAGGTAACGAGTGGAGGACAGAGGAGCCTCTTAAAGAAGAAGTTACAGGTCTGTGAGAGCCAGAAATCTTGCTTGTTTGTAGGTGACCAAATACTTATTTTCCACCATAATTTGCAAATAAATTCATTAAAAATCCTACAATGGGATTTTCTGGAATTTTTTTTCTCAATTTGTCTGTCATAGTTGACGTGTACCTATGATGAAAATTACAGGCCTCTCTCGTCTTTTTAAGTGGGAGAACTTGCACAATTGGTGGCTGACTAAAAACTTTTTTTCCCCACTGTATATAGTGACCAGCAGGCGTTCTAGAGTAGATCTTTGGACATTTTACGCACCCCAAAATTGGCTATTATATAGACATGTTTGAGTGACTGCTCTAACAATAGAAATGGAAGGGAGGCAGGCAGGCGGCGAGATCAGGTGGGACCATTCTAGCAAATTATGGCAGATATGCTTGTGAACAGGCCAGAGATTGAGGCCATCTCCATTTTTAAAGTAGTCCATTTTGTTCATTGGCTGATTGCTGGCAACTCAGGAATCCCCACCCAGTTGCCTACTTTTAAAATGGTGGAAGCCCTCAATGGCAATGTCCATGCTAAAACAAGTTATATCCATGAGTCCTCAATCTCTATGACAGCAGGCACAACTCAGTTTGAGTAAGTTGCCAAAATGCCACGTGCGTCCACTTATCAGTGCATTTGTAACAACTTAACCATTACGAAATTTCTAGTCGAGCAAATTAGCCTCCCATCTAGTCTCTCTGAGCAGGAAATTGTACCACCCCAATAAAGCCCAGTTGGGCATGGCCACCATGCGGGCTGGCGTGACCCACTGGCATGCAGGGATAGATAAGGTCGGCCATGGGATGAGTGACAAGGCCTACGCCATACATGAACACTGACAGACTCAAGGACCTTGAGGTACAGTAGGAGTAGGCTACAGGATATCTTAAGGCCAATTAACCATTGGAATTAGAAAAAGGTAGCCGAGGCCCTGTTCAGTAGGAAGCAATGTTACAGAACAGTAAATAGAAGTGTAGAACGAAGATATGATTGTCAGGTAATGTTAGCTCCATTTACAACAGACCACTTTTGACCCCTTACCTTTTGTAGACAGATGGAGCTGAGGACGTTCAAGCAAAACAAGCACATCTACCACAGCATGAGGCTGCCCTGCAGAACATGGGCATGATGGCTGAGGCAGTCAGTGTTTTGACGTCAATGCCCTCTTCCACAAGCAATGAGCTTCTGTAGACACCACTGTATTTCAATGGTATGAAAGTGGTCACCAAATCTAACCAAATGTTTCCTCAGCTGTTCTCAAACATTGTACAAAACTTGTGCTTTTTCGTGTAACCTGTCTTCAACAGCTAGATATTCTGTTGCAAATTTAGCAGTGAAGTGCCTTTGCTTTTATCCTTGATTGCCACCTTTATGAACTACAATATAAGAGGGGGCCTCATCTACATCTGTAAGGCTCAAAGTACCTGTGAACTCATGATTCCTCCCACCTTTGTGCTAGTAAACATTGAATCAGTATACCAACCATGTGTCCAAGTACCACGTGAAATATTGAATGTTAAAGCTAATAAAAGTGAACACTGGATTGTGTATTTTGTGCGATACACTGCAGCGCAACCAAGCAAAGCTAAAGATAAACTTTATAGACAAACCACAAACTCAAAATACATTTTATTGATTTATTCAAAAAGGGTTGAGAGGTCACTAGAGGCGCTTGCTTATCCTCTTGTAGACGTTGGGGCCAAGCGTCATGGTCTGAAAAGAGAGCACAGATTAGGTTCTACAGCCCAGTTACATTTGAAGAGAAGGACAATTAAAACCCATGCTAGTCCCCAACCACATACTTACACCGATAATGGTGTCTCATTTGAATACTGTGACTGACTCAATGCCTTTCAGTGAGATGATTAGCTTGTTCCCAACCAGATTCACCGTAGACTGGGGAAGGGTAGAGGAGTCAGTGCATGACATACCATGCAAGAGTAACAAACTAGACTATACCAAGCTACTGAACTACAGCTTGTCATAAGTTTAGCACCACTCATTGAATGGATCATGGAAACAGCCCAAAAAAAGAACACGTCTGATGTTGGGAGAACTGTTCATTGAGGGCGACATCAAGACATTTGCTCCAGCACTAAGGAAACTATCAGGTGAAAAAGCTTAACTGGAAGAAATGCCTGCATACTTTGGCCCTCAAGGACCATAATTGCCCACCCATGTTACACTATATATACAGTACCAGTCAAAAGTTTGGACACATCTACTCATTCCAGGGTTTTTCTTTGTTTCTACTATTTTCTACATTGTAGAATAATAGTGAAGACATCAAAACTATGAAATAACACATGGAATCATGTAGTAATCAAAAAAGTGGTAAACAAATCAAAATATATTTTATATTTGAGATTCTTCAAAGTAGGCACCATTTGCCTTAATGCCAGCTTTGCACACTCTTGGCATTGTCTCAACCATCTTCATGAGGAATGCTTTTCCAACAGTCTTGAAGAAGTTACCACATATGCTGAGCACTTGTTGGCTGCTTTTCCTTCACTCAGCGGTCCAACTCATCCCAAACCATCTCAATTGGGTTGAGGTCGGGTGATTGTGGAGCCCAGGTCATCTGATGCAGCACTCCATCACTCTCCTTGGTTAAATAGCCCACTAAGCGCAAACCAGACGGGATGGCATATCGCTGCAGAATGCTGTGGTAGCAATGCTGGTTAAGTGTGCCTTGAATTCTAAATAAATCATAGACAGTGTCACCAGCAAAGCACCATCACAAAGACACAGCGGTTGGAACCAAAGATCTCAAATTTGGACTCATCTGACCAAAGGACAGATTTCCACCGGTCTAATGTCCATTGCTCGTGTTTCTTTGCCCAAGCAAGTCTCTTCTTATTATTGGTGTCCTTTTGTAGTGGTTTCTTTGCAGCATTTCGACCATGAAGGCCTGACTCACACAGTCTCCTCTGAACAGTTGATGTTGAGATGTCTGTTACTTGAACTCTGTGAAGCATTTATTTGGGCTGCAATCTGAGGTGCAGTTAACTCTAATGAACTTATCCTCTGCAGCAGAGGTAACTCTGGGTCTTCCTTTCATTTGACATTTACATTTTTAGTCATTTAGCAGATGCTCTTATCCAGAGCGACTTACAGTTAGAGAATGCATACGTTTTTTATTTATTTATATATATATATATATTTTTTATACTGGCCCCCCGTGGGAAACGAACCCACATCCCTGCCGGCCAAACCCTCCCCTACCTTGGACGACGCTGGACCAATTGTGCGCCGCCCATGGGTCTCCCGGTCGCGGCCGGCTGCGACAGAGCCTGGACTCGAACCAGGATCTCTAGTGGCACAGCTAGCACTGCGATGCAGTGCCTTAGACCACTGCGCCACTCGGGAGTCTACTTTCCTGTGGCGGTCCTCATGAGAGCCAGTTTCATCATAGCGCTTGTTGGTTTTTGCGACTGCACCTGAAGAAACGTTCAAAGTTCTTGACATTTTCCGTATTGACTGACTTTCATGTCTTACAGTAATGATGGACTGTCATTTCTCTTTGCTTATTTGAGCTGTTCTTGCCATAATTTGGACTTGGTCTTTTACCAAATAGGGTTATCTTCTGTATACCCCCCCTACCTTGTCACAACACAACTGATTGGCTCAAACACATTAAGAAGGAAAGAAATTACACAAATTAACTTTTTAGAAGGCACACCTGTTAATTGAAATGCATTCCAGGTGACGACCTCCATGAAGCTGGTTGAGAGAATGCCAAGAGTGTGCAAAGCTGTCATCAAGGAAAAGGGTGGCTACTTTGAATCTAAAATATATTTTGATTTGTTTAACACTTTTTTGGTTGATTCCATATGTGTTATTTCATAGTTTTGATGTCTTCACTATTATTCTACAATGTAGAAAATGTTAAAAAAAGAAAAACCCTTGAATGAGTAAGTGTTCTAAAACTTTTGACCGGTAGTGTGTGTGTGTGTGTGTGTATATATATATATATATATCTCAGCAAAAAAAGAAATGTCCCTTTTTCAGGACCCTGTCTTTCAAAGATAATTCGTAAAAATCCAAATAAAACTTCACAGATCTTCATTGTAAAGGGTTTAAACACTGTTTCCCATGCTTGTTCAGTGAACCATAAACAATTAATGAACATGCACTGTGGAACGGTCGTTAAGACACTAACAGCTTACAGACGGTAGGCAATTAAGGTCACAGTTATGAAATCTTAGGACACTAAAGAGGCCTTTCTACTGACACCAAAAGAAAGATGCCCAGGGTCCCTGCTCATCTGCGTGAACGTGCCTTAGGCATGCTGCAAGGAGGCATGAGGACTGCAGATGTGGCCAGGGCAATAAATTGCAATGTACGTACTGTGAGACGCCTAAGACAGCGCTACAGGGAGACAGGACGGACTGCTGATCATCCTCGCAGTGGCAGACCATGTGTAACAACACCTGCACAGGATCGGTACATCCGAACATCACACCTGCGGGACAGGTACAGGATGGCAACAACAACTGCCCGAGTTACACCAGGAACGCACAATCCCTCCATCAGTGCTCAGACTGTCTGCAATAGGCTGAGAGAGGCTGGACTGAGGGCTTGTAGGCCTGTTGTAATGCAGGTCCTCACCAGACATCATCGGCAACAACGTCGCCTATGGGCACAAACCCACCGTCACTGGACCAGACAGGACTGGCAAAAAGTGCTCTTCACTGACGAGACGCGGTTTTGTCTCAACAGGGGTGATGGTCGGATTCGAAGGAATGAGCGTTACACCGAGGTCTGTACTCTGGAGCGGGATCTATTTGGAGGTGGAGGGTCCGTCAGGGTCTGGGGGCGGTGCGTCACGGCATCATCGGACTGAGCTTGTTGTCGTTACAGGGAAGACATCCTCCTCCCTCATGTGGTACCCTTCCTGCAGGCTCATCCTGACATGACCCTCCAGCATGACAATACCACCAGCCATAATGCTCGTTCTGTGCGTGATTTCCTACACGACAGGAATGTCAGTGTTCTGCCATGGCCAGCGAAGAGCCTGGATCTCAATCCCATTGAGCACGTCTGGGACCTGTTGGATTGGAGGGTGAGGGCTAGGGCCATTCCTCCCAGAAATGTCTAGGAACTGGCAGGTGCCTTGGTGGAAGAGTGGGGTAACATCTCACAGCAAGAACTGGCAAATCTGGTGCAGTCTATGAGGAGGAGATGCACTGCAGTACTTAATGCAGCTGGTGGCCACACCAGATACTGACTGTTACTTTTTATTTTGACCCCCCCCCCCCACCCCCCCTTTGTTCAGGGACACATTATTCCATTCATGTTAGTCACATGTCTGTGGAACTTGTTCAGTTTATGTCTGTTGTTGAATCTTGTTATGTTCATACAAATATTTACACATGTTAATTTTGCTGAAAATTAACACATTTGACAGTGAGAGGACATTTCTTTTTTTGCTGAGTTTACATACATACATACATACATACATACATACACACACACAAATGTATGTGGACACCCCTTACACAGACACAAATGTGTGTGGACACCACTTCAAATTATTGGATTCGGCTGTTTCAGCCACACCCATTGCTGACAAGTGTATAAAATCGAGCACACAGCCATGCAATCTCCATAGACAAACACTGGGAGGAGAATAGCCTTACGGAAGAGCTCAGTGACTTTCAATGTGGCACAGTCATAGGGTGCCACCTTTCCAACAAGTCAGTTCGTCAGATTTCTGCCCTGCTAGAGCTGCCCCGATCAACCAAGTGCTGTTATTGTGAAGTGGAAACGTCTAGACAACAGCTCAGCCGCAAAGTGTTAGGCCATAAGCTCACAAAACTGGTCCGCAGTGTGCTGAAGCTCGTAGCTCGTAAAAATCGTCAGTCTTCAGTTGCAACACTGACTACCGAGTTCCAAACTGCCTCTGGAAGCAACGTCAGCACAATAACTGTTCATCAGGAGCTTCATGAAATGGGTTTCTGTGGCCGAGCAGCCACACACAAGCCTAAGATCACCATGCGCAATGCCAAGCGTTGGCTGGAGTGGTGTAAAGTTCGCCGCCATTGGACTGTGGAGCAGTGGAAATGCGTTCTCTGGAGTGATTAATCACGTTTCACCATCTGGCAGTCCAACGGACAAATCTGGGTTTGGCAGATGCCAGGAGAAAACGCTACCTGCCCCAATGCATAGTGCCAACTGTAAAGTTTGGTGGAGGAATAATGGTCTGGGACTGTTTTTCATGGTTCAGGCTAGTCCCTTTTAGTTCCTGTGAAGGGAAATCTTAACGCTACAGCATACAATGACATTCTAGACGATTCTGTGCTTCCAACTTTGTGGCAACAGTTTGGGGAAGGCCCTTTCCTGTTTCAGCATGACAATGCCCCCGTGCACAAAGTGAGGTCCATACAGAAATGGTTTGTCGAGATCAGTGTGGAAGAACTTGACTGGCCTGCAAAGAGCCCTGATCTCAACCCCATTGAACACCTTTGGGATGAATTGGAACGCCGACTGCGAGCCAGGCCTAATTGCCCGACCTCATTAATGCTCTTGTGGCTGAATGGAAGCCCATCAACAATTTTCTAGACCTTGGTGCCTGTGGTCACAGTCACTTTGAAATGGTCTCCATTCTGCTCAGTCTCCGACACGCTCTTGACGTCCTTGCCCTTCTGGATGAGATCATCTGGCAGACCTAAGGGTTGAGGAGGAACATGTTAAAAGGGGATTGGGCAGTACACATTGAACTATGTATACAAACTATTACTTCTGATTTCAAACGTAGTAAATTTAACTTTTCAGCCTTTCGCAATGGTGTGCAGGTTACTTTTGGATTACAGATCCATGCGTTTCAAGTTGGGAATTTGTAGTCAAGACAACATCTTTAGATTTAAGAATAACCGTAGCTCAGGAGCACCATAGTTGAGATAAGAGAAACCCAACTGACCTAGCAGTATTTTTGGGTGCATGGGTTAGGCTATTGGTTACAAATAACCATTGAGCTAAAGTGCAAAGATTAGCTATCAGTCAGATAAGGTAATCTTACGTCAGCATATGTGTGGGTCATGGACATCCAGTACCATAAAGTATGGCACTTTTAAGTACATTAGCCTAGGGATGTCAAACAATTAAGGTAGAGTTAATTGCAGAATTTGCTATAAATAAATCACAAAATCAGAATTTGCTCAAATTGAGCTGTAATAAGATTAATACAAAAAAAACATTACATCTTGATTTTGTCCAAAGTAACTTAGCAAAATCAGGTAAGCAAAAGCACACTTAATGGCAACTTGTCTTGACATGGCATTTTTGTTTTTACATTTACGTCATTTAGCAGACGCTCTTATCCAGAGCGGTTAGAGTGCGGCTTGCAGTTAGTGAGTGCATACAATGTTTTTTTAAGTTTTTTTCATACTGGCCCCCCGTGGGAATCGAACCCACAACCCTGGCGTTGCAAACACCATGCTCTACCAACAGAGCTACATCCCTAGCTGTATAGATTTGTATTTGGGATGTTTTCAGTGTAAACCGCTTTAGACAATGTAATAAAATAAAAAAAACGCTAAAATTACAAAAGGTTTGCTGACCAACTATGACAGCCCGAATACATATTCCCACACACTATATACAGTGCATTCGGAAAGTATTCAGACCCTTTGACTTTTTCCACATTTTGTTACGTTACAGCCTTATTTTAAAATGTATTTAAAAAACAAATATCTTGATTAATGTACATACAATACCCCATAATGACAAAGCAAAAACAGGTTTTTAGAAATGTTTGCACATTTATAAAAAAATAAAAATGGAATTATCACATTTACATAAGTATTCAGACCCTTTTACTCAGTACATTGTTGAAGCACCTTTGGCAGCGATTACAGCCTCAAGTCTTCTTGGGTATGACGCTACAAGCTTAGCACACCTGTATTTGGGGAGTTTCTCCCATTCTTCTCTGCAGATCCTCTCAAGCTCTGTCAGGTTGGAAGGGGAGCGTGTGTCGCTGCACAGCTATTTTCAGGTCTCTCCAGAGATGTTCGATCGGGTTCAAGTCCGGGCTCTGGCTGGGACACTCAAGGACATTCAGAGACTTGTCCCGAAGTCACTCCTGCGTTGTCAAGCTGTGTGCTTAGGGTCATTGTCCTGTTAGAAGGTGAGCCTTCTAATCTAACAGTACAGCTCCCACAATCTTCTTATTATCAATTTATTTCAGTCATTTGTGTCAGTGCAGTACATGTTGAGTGCCCTTCTCTATAAGCATGCTGAAAGTCTGTTGTTAAATTGTTTATAGAGAAATAGCTTTGTATTTGGTCAAACACACATTTTTTTCCAACAGTTTGCTAAGTGCTGGCAGCAAGGTGATAGATCTGCTGTTAGAACCAGTAAAGGCCACTTTACCTCTCTTGGGTAGCGGAATGCCTGGCTTCCCTCCAGGCCTGAGGACAAAGACTTCTCTCTAGGCTCAGATTAAAGATATGACAGATAGGAGTGGCTATAGAGTCAGCTACCATCCTCAGTAGCTTTCCATCTAAGTTGTCAATGCCAGGAGGTTTGTCATTATTGATCGATAAAAAAATGTCCACCTCTTCCACACTAACTTTACAAAATTCAAACTTGCAATGCTTTTCTTTCATTATTCGTTTTTTTATGCATGAGTACGATGGCTCACTGTTCGTTGTTTGCATTTCCTGCCTAAGTTTGCCCACTTTGCCAATTTAAGTAATCATTAAAATAATAGGCAACATCAAATGGTTTTGTGATGAATAAGCCATCTGATTCGTTGAAAGATGGAGTTGAATTTGTCTTTCTGCCCATAATTTCATTTAAAGTATTCCAAAGTTTTTTTTCCATCATTCTTTATATTATTGATCTTGTTTTCATAATACAGTTTATTCTTCTTTTTGTTGAGTTTAGTCACATAGTTTCTCAATTTGCAGTAAGTCAGCAAGTAGGATGTGCAGCCAGAATTGTTAGGCACTCCTTTTGGCCCATCTCTTTCAACCATACAGTTTTTCAATTCCTCATCAATCCATGGAGCCTTAACAGTTCTAACAGTCAGTTCCTTAACAGGTGCATGTTTATCAATAATTGGAAGAAGCAATTTCATAAATTCATCAAGCGCAGCATCTGGGTGCTCCTTATTAATCACATCAGACCAACAAATACTTTTAACATCATCCATATAAGAGTCACAGCAACATCTTTTGTATGGTCTCATTGACGATTTTAGGCCCAGCTTTTGGAACTTTGGCTTTCCTGGATATAGCCACTATATTGTGATCACTGCATCCAATGAGTACGGATACAGCTTTAGAACAAAGTTCTACAGTATTAGTAAAAATGTGATCGATACATGTGAATGATCTTGTTCCTGTAGTGTTTGTAAACACCCTGGTAGGTTTATTAATAACCTGAAGCAGACTACAGGCACTGGTTACAGTGAGAAGCTTCCTCTTGAGCGGACAGCTTAATGAAAACCAGTCAATATTCAGGTCCCCATGAAAGGAGACCTCTCTGTTTACCACACATACACTAACAAGCATTTCACACATATTATTTACATACTGACTGTTAGCACTTGGTGGCCTATAGCAACACCCCAAAAGAAAAGGCTTTAGATGTGCCAAGTGAACCTGCAACCACAACACTTCAATAACACTTGACATAAGATATTTTCTAAGCATTACAGGGATATGGCTCTGACTACAGTGCCTTGAGAAAGGTTTTGCCTTATTCTAAAATGGATAAAATAAAAAATCCTCAGCAATCTACACACTATCCCATAATGACAAAGCAAAACGTTTTTTATTTTAGCAAATGTATTAAAAATAAAAAACAAATACCATATTTACATAAATATTCAGACCCTTTGCTATGAGACTCAAAATTGAGCTCGGGTGCATCTTGTTTCCATTGATCATCCTTGAGATGTTTCTACAACTTGATTGGAGTCCACCTTTGGTAAATTCAATTGATTGGACATGATTTGGAAAGAAACACACCTGTCATAAAATCAAATCAAATCACATTTTATTTGTCACATACACGTGTTTAGCAGATGTTATTTGGGGTGTAGCGAAATGCTTGTGCTTCTAGCTCCGACAGTGCAGTAATATCTAACAAGTAATATCTAACAATTTCACAACATATACCCAATACACACAAATCTAGTAAGGAATGGAATTTAAGAATATATACATATATGGACAAGCAATGACAGAGCGGCATGGACTAAGATACAGTAGAATAGAATAGAATAGAATGCAGTATATACATATGAGATGAGTAGTGCAAGATATGTAAACATTATTAAAGTGACTAGTGTTCCATTTCTTAAAGTGGCCCGTGATTTCAATAGGCAGCAGCAGCAGCCTCTAATGTGCTAGTGATGGCTATTTAACAGTCTGATGGCCTTGAGATAGAAGCTGTTTTTCATTCTCTTGGTCCCAGCTTTGATGCACCTGTACTGACCTCGCCTTCTGGATGATAGCAGGGTGAACAGGCAGTGGCTCGGGTGGTTGATGTCCTTGATGATCTTTTTGGGCTTCTGGTGACATTGGGTGTGGTAGGTGTCTTGGAGGGTGGGTAATGCCCCCGGTAATGCGTTCGGCAGACCGCACCACCCTCTGGAGAGCTCTGCGGTTGCGGGCGGTGCATTTGCCGTACCAGGCGGTGATACAGCCCGACAGGATGCTCTCAAGTGTGCATCTGTAAAAGTTTGTGAGGGTTTTAGGTGCCAAGACAAATTTCTTCAGCCTCCTGTGGTTGAAGATGCTCTGTTGCGCCTTCTTCACCACACTGTCTGCGTGGGTGGACCGTTTCAGTTTGTCAGTGATGTGTACGCCAAGGAACTTGAAGCTTTCCACCTTCTCCACTGCGGTCCCGTCGATGTGGATAGGGGGGTGCACCCTCTGCTGTTTACTGAAGTCCACGATCATCTCCTTTGTTTTGTTGACGTTCCTGGCACCACACTCCACGTTCAAATATAATAGATATATATTATAATCGTAGAATATACTGTAAATTAGAATGATAGAATGGCTCATCAGTTCACAGATTGTGGGGTTGTGAAGGTCCCACAGTTGACAGTGCATGTCAGATCAAAAACCAAGTCATGAGGTTGAAGGAATTGTCCGTAGAGCTCTAAGACAGGATTGTGTCGAGGCACAGATCTGGGGAAGGGTACCAAAAAATGTCTGCAGCATTGAAGGTCCCCAAGAACACAATGGCCTCCATCATTCTTAAATGTAAGATGTTTGGAACCATTACATTACATTTTAGTCATTTAGCAGACGCTCTTATCCAGAGCGACTTACAGTTAGCGCATACATTATTTTATCGAACCCACAACCCTGGCGTTGCAAACGCCATGCTCTACCAACTGAGCTACATCCCCTACCAAGGCTCTTCCTAGAGCTGGCCGCCCGGCCAAACTGAGCAATCGAGGGAAAAGGGCCTTGGTCAGGAAGGTGACCAAGAACCCGATGGTCACTCTGACAGAGCTCTAGAGTTCCTCTGTGGAGATGGGAGAAACCTCCAGAAGGACAACCATCTCTGCAGCACTCCACCAATCAGGCATTTATGGTTGTGTGGCCAGACGGAAGCCACTCTTCAGTAAAAGGCATCATACCCAAGAAGACTCGATGCTGTAATTGCTGCCAAAGGTGCTTCAACAAAGTACTGAGTAAAGGGTCTGAATACTTATGTAAATGTGATATTTCAGTTTTTCATTTGTAATAAATTAGCAAAAATGTCAACCTATTTTTAAACAATTTTATCAATTTTTGAATAAGGCTATAACTTAACAAACTGGAAAAAGTCAAGGGGTCTGAATAATTTCCGAAGGCACTGTATGCAAGAGAATGAAAAACCGCTTCTATCTCAATGATCACACCTCCCAGTTGGATGTTTCCACACCAATTTTAATTTACTATTGAGCCTTGTGTGTCCCAGTCTCAGCCTTGTGATTACACTTTCCTCACAACTCTTGCCATTTGTTTTTAACCACTGTTTTTATCAACCCCTTGGCTTCTGCTTTACTGATTTGACAATTCCATCTCAACATTAGGATGTTTAAGAGCCTGCTTGGCGAGAACATCCACCTCCTCATTCCCCTCTACTCCCCCATGAGCTGGTACCTAGAGGAGCATCACAAATACCCCATCTGTCTCAACCTATACAAGCACTGCAAAACATCATACAGTACATCCTGTCTGCTCCGAGACATATATGAATTTAAGCTCATCATTGCTGCACAGGAGTCAGAGCAGATGACTACCCTGTCTGGCCTCACCTCCTCCACCCACTCTGCAGCCAAGAGTATGGCCAACAACTCCTTTGTGTAAACAGATAAATTATCCATTGCTCTTTTTGTCACTACCACCTTAAACTCAGGCACACTAAAAGCTGCACCTGACCTTTCCTCCCTATTTTAGGGTCCTTAGATCCATCTGTGAATATATTCAAGAAAGCATAGTATTGTGTTCTTAAATGTTCACTTACAACTGAATATACTCCTCCTCAACAGCTCTTACCCTCTCAAGCAACCCTAGATCTATAACTGGTTGAGGGAGCAACGAAGATGGGATAGCAGGAAGAACCACAGAGGGGCTAAACTCCTTTCCAAACAACCCCATCTCTCTCGCCATGCCATTGCCTAGCCACCCAAAACTTGTGTTCAGATTTCGTTCATGTTCCTAGCTCCTTATGCCTTTGTAGATTTACCCAATTGTCTTCTTAACTTTAACGGTATCTCTACCTGCATCGCTGCTACCATGGAGGTCCTGAGTGCTCCACAACATATTCTTAGGACTTGGGCCTGGATTACATCTAGCTTTTTTAAAGATGTCTGAGCTGCCGATCCATATGCTACACTTCCATAATCCAGTGATGGCCTTAACAGCACTATATACTGTATAGCATTTTCAATGCCATTCTATCTGCCCCCCACTCCATTCCTGACAGGCAACGCCTCACATTCAATATTTTATTTCCTTTGACAACTACTCTGTTAAATGCGCCGCCCATGTCATTTGAGTGACAAACCAGACCCCCAGGAACCTAAACACTCCCACTCCCAGATTCCTTCCATAAAATAATATTTCCTCCCCAACATTCGTTCTAGAAAAAAGCACAGCCTGTGTATTCTCAACTGAAAACTTGAAACCGCACTTTTGGGACCACTGCTCAACTTCACTGATTACGTCTTGAACTCTCCTCTATGGGTAATATTTCTCCCTCTCTTCCACAGTTCCCCGTCATCCGCAAACAATGACCTCCCAATATCAGGTCTCACCTGGGAGAATACATCGTCAATCATAATGGAGAACAACAAAGGACTATGACACTTCCCTGGGTTGTACCATTATCTACCTCATAGCTTTCTGACATAGCACCCAACCCTAACTTGTATTGATCGCCCAAAAAGAAAATCCTTTATCCAGTTAAAAACCCTTCCTCCAACCCCCATGATATCCAGCTTGATAAGTAGGCCTTCCTTCCACATCATATCAAATGCCTTCTCTACATCAAAGAAAACGGTTACCACCACCTCTTTATTTGCCTGTGCCTTTCGTATGACTGACTCAAGGCACAGTACAGGATCCATCGTTCCCCTGCATTTTCTAAACCCACTTTGATCTGGTGACATTAGTCCTCTACTCTCCAGAAAGTAAGTCAGCCTTTCCTTAAGTTTACATACATGTTTCTGTATCGGCACCACTACAGCCTGCTTCCAACTTCCAGGCAAATTCCCTTCCTGCCACACCTTATTGTAAAGGCCCAATACTTTCCCCATTGCAGTGTCACTGAGATGAGCCATCATGATGTAACACATCTCATCCTTCCCAGGAGATGCTACCCCAGCTTTAGCTAATGCTCTGTTAGTCTCAGCCAACGTAAAAGGGGCATTAAATGCATCCCCCACCATCTCTCTCTGATCCAGGACCCCCGGATGTTCTCTTCTGACCCTCTTCTGTCAGATTATTTGAGCTGTGCAACTTCACAAATGCTTGGGCTAACATCTCTGCCTTCTCTATATCTCTCACTGCAACAATCTCTCCACTTGTCAGCACAGGGAGATCCCAATCTTGTCTGATCCCACTCATCCTCTTAATCATCCACCATACCTCTCCCACAGCCGTGGTCCTGCCTATGTTTCCACAGAACCGGCGCCAACATGAAGAATGGCTCCGGAGGGGATGGCTACCGTTTTATGGGCTCCTAAACAATTGTGATATTATGTGTGTTTTTGTTTGTTATTTGTTATTATATTATTGTTTAACTTATTTTGTACAAAATGTTGATGCTACTGTCTCTTATGACCGAAAAGAGCTTATGTATATCAGAACAGCGATTACTCACCTCGAACTGGACAAAGATTTTTTCTTTAATGAGTCTGACGCGAAGGATATAATGTTGCTCCCGGACAAGGCCCAAATCCACGTCATTCGCATGAAGAAAATAAGGAAATACAGGGGGCGCAGATCGGGGTGCCTTCTGAGAATTCGTTGGCAAGTGGGTAACCCGCCTCTACCATCCGTTCTATTGGCCAACGTGCAATCACTGGAGAATAAACTGGATGAGCTCCATTCGAGACTATCCTACCAACGGGACATAAAAAACGGTAATATCTTATGTTTCACCGAGTCGTGGCTGAACGACGACACGGATAATATACAGTTGGCTGGGTTTTCCGTGCATCAGCAGGATAGAACAGCTACGTCCGGTAAGACGAGGGGTGGGTGGTGTGTGTCTACTTGTCAATAACAGCTCGTGTGCGATGTCTAATATTAAGATAGTCTCGAGTTATTGCTCGCCTGAGGTAGAGTACCTCATGATGAGCTGTAGACCACACTATCTACCAAGAGAGTTTTCATCTATATTTTTCGTAGCCGTCTATTTACCACCACAAACCGACGCTGGCACTAAGATCGCACTCAACGAGCTGTATAAGGCCATAAGCAAAGAAAATGCTCATCCAGAAGCGGCGCTCCTAATGCAGGCAAACTTCCATCCATTTTACCTATTTTCTACCAGCATGTCACATGTGCAACCAGAGGAAAAAGAACTCCGGACCACCTTTACTACACACACAGGGACGCGTACAAAGCTCTCCCTCGCCCTCCATTTGGCAAATCTGACCATAATTATATCCTCCTGATTCCTGCTTACAAGCTAAAACTAAAGCAGGTAGTACCAGTGACTCGCTCAATATGAAAGTGGTAGGATGACGCGGATGCTACGCTACAGGACTGTTTTGCTAGCACAGACTGGAATATGTTCCGGGATTCATCTAATAATATTGAGGAGTATACCACCTCAGTCACCGGCTTCATTAATAAGTGCATCGACGAAGTCGTCCCCACCGTGACCGTACGTACATATCCCAACCAGAAGCCATGGATTACAGGCAACATCCGCAACGAGCTAAATGCTAGAGCTGCCGCTTTCAAGGAGCGGGACACTAATCCGGATGCTTATAAGAAATCCTGCTATGCCCTAAAACGAACCGTCAAACAGGCAAAGCGTCAATACAGGACTAAGATTGAATCCTACTACACCGGCTCTGACACTCGTCGGATGTGGCAGGGCTTGCAAACTATTACGGACTACAAAGGGAAACCCAGCCGCGAGCTGCCCAGTGACGTGAGCCTACCAGACGGGCTAAATGCCTTTTTTATGCTCGCTTCGAGGAAAGCAACACTGAAGCATGCATGAGAGCACCAGCTGTTCCGGACGACTGTGTGATCACGCCCTCCGTAGGCGATGTGAGCAAGACCTTTAAACAGGGCAACATTCACAAGGCTGCGGGGCCAGATGGATTACCAGGACATGTACTCGGAGCATGCGCGGAACAACTGGCAAGTGTCTTCGCTGACATTTTCAACCTCTCCCTGACCGAGTCTACTACCTACATGTTTCAAGCAGACCACCATCGTCCCTATACTCAAGAAAGCAACGGTAACCTGCCTAAATTACTACCGCCCCGTAGCACTCACGTCGGTAGCCATGAAGTGCTTTGAAAGGCTGGTAATGGCTCACATCAACACCATCATCCAGGAAACCCTAGACCCACTCCAATTCGCATACCGCCCCAACAGATCCACAGATGATGCAATCTCAATCGCACTCCACACTGCACACAGTGGTAGGCCTGATCGCCTGATCACCGACAACGATGAGACAGCCTATAGGGAGGAGGTCAGAGACCTGACCATGTGGTGCCAGGATAACAACCTCTCCTTCAATGTGACCAAGACAAAGGAGATGATTGTGGACTACAGGGAAAAAAAAGAGGACTGAGCACGCCCCCATTCTCATCGACGGGGCTGTACTGGAACAGGTTGAGAGCTTCAAGTTCCTACCACTACATACTCCTGTTCAACTCCCTCTCCCACATGCCTATATGGGATCCGCCACTTTATAGAGGTAGCACATCCTCCCCCTCCCCCTGACATCTTATCTCTACGGACTGCAACATAACCTTGTATTACATAATCTAGAGTAGGTTTAAACCGTGTCTCCTGGAGACATATCACATCAGGTTTGGCTGGTAACTCTTCAAGAAACAGTTTGAACTCTTGCCCATTAGCCATCAAACTTCTGGCATTCCATTGAAGGATTAACACCATTATGAAAATGAACCAATACATGATTCCTGGCTGGACTGATTCTCAATCTTATTGAGGTCATCCTATACATTTTCCCATGTCAGTCCTGTGATCCCAAGATACTTCACTGCCTGCTCCACTATGATCTGTATCTTCTTACAGTGCCTTGCAAAAGTATTCAGCCCCCTTGACGTTTTTCCTATTTTGTTACATTACAACCTGCGATTTAAATGGATTTTATTTTAAGTTCATGTAATGGACATACACAAAATAGTCCAAATAGGTGAAGTGAAATGAAAAAAATAACTTTTATAAAAAATAAAATAACGGAAAAGTGATGCGTGCATATGTATTCACCCCCTTTGCTATGAAAACTCTAAATAAGATCTGGTGCAACCAATTACCTTCAGAAGTCACATAATTAGTTAAATAAAGTCCACCTGTGTGCAATCTAAGTGTCACATGATCTGTCACATGATCTCAGCATATACACACCTGTTCTGAAAGGCCCCAGAGTCTGCAACACCACTAAGCAAGGGGCACCACCAAGCAAGCGGCACCATGAAGACCAAGGAGCTCTCCAAACAGGTCAGGGACAAAGTTGTGGACAAGTACAGATCAGGGTTGGGTTATAAAAAAATATCAGAAACTTTGAACATCCCACAGAGCACCATTAAATCCATTATTAAAAAATTGAAAGAATATGGCACCACATCAAACCTGCCAAGAGAGGGCTGCCCACCAAAATTCATGGACCAGGCATGGAGGGCATTAATCAGAGAGGCAACAAAGAGGCCAAAGATAACCCTGAAGGAGCTTCAAAGCTCCACAGCGGAGATTGGAGTATCTGTCCATAGGACCACTTTAAGCCGTACACTCCACAGAGCTGGGCTTTACGGAAGAGTGGCCAGAAAAAAGCCATTGCTTAAAGAAGAAAATAAGCAAACACGTTTGGTGTTCGCCAAAAGGAATGTGGGAGACTCCCCAAACATATGGAAGAATGTACTCTGGTCAGATGAGACTAAAATTGAGCATTTTGGCCATCAAGGAAAACGCTATGTCTGGCGCAAACCCAACACCTCTCATCACCCCGAGAACACCATCCCCACAGTGATGCATGGTGGTGGCAGCATCATGCTGTGGGGATGTTTTTCATTGGCAGGGACTGGGAAACTGGTCAGAGTTGAAGGAATGATGGATGGCGCTAAATTCAGGGAAATTCTTGAGGGGAAACCTGTTTCAGTCTTCCAGAGATTTGAGACTGGGACGGAGGTTCACCTTCCAGCAGGACAATGACCCTAAGCATACTGCTAAAGCAACACTTCAGTGGTTGAAGGGGAAACATTTAAAGGTCTTGGAATGGCCTAGTCAAAGCCCAGACCTCAATCCAATTGAGAATCTGTGGTATGACTTAAAGATTGCTGTACACCAGCAGAACCCATCCAACTTGAAGGAGCTGGAGCAGTTTTGCCTCAAAGAATGGGCAAGAATCCCAGTGGCTAGATGTGCCAAGCTTATAGAGACATACCCAAAGAGACTTGCAGCTATAATTGCTGCAAAAGGTGGCTCTACAAAGTATTGACTTTGGGGGGGGTGAATAGTTATGAACGCTCAAGTTCTGTTCTTTTGTCTTATTTCTTGTTTGTTTCACAAAAAAAAATATTTTGCATCTTCAAAGTGGTAGGCATGTTGTGTAAATCAAATGATACAAACCCCCCAAAAATCTATTTTAATTCCAGGTTGTAAGGCACCTAATAGGAAAAATGCCAGGGGGGGTGAATACTTTCGCAAGCCACTGTAGATTGTAATTATTCTGTGCAATTGATTGTTGCTGCCACAAATGTAACAACCTTCCTCATGTCTACTACCAGTCTTGTGTTCTCCCCCATTCTGCTACCTACATCACGTTCAACCTGCATCCAGACCTGCTCTGGAATACCTGCTCTTCTAGGTACCTTGCTAATTTCTGCCTGAACTACCTTCACTGCTTCTGCATTTGAGATTTTACGCTCACTCCGCCCGCACCTGCTGGACTTACACCTGTCTTTTCATCACTGCACAACCCCCATATGCCACACTATGGGCACCCCCACATTTACAGCACTTTAACTGGATCCAGTCTCCACATTCCCCATATGCATGTTCTCCCCCACACTTCGCACATCTCCTTTTGCCTTTACACACCGCCGCCACATGCCCAAACCTTTGACAGTTAAAGCAATGCAATGGTTTCGGAATATAAGCTTGCACATAGTAACATAGTAACACAGCCTCCCTTCAAGTGGTCCTTTATTTCTTTCATGTAAAAAAATTCTGGAACTCCTGTAATAACTCCCTTCACCCACTGCCATTCAGTTTGATCCGGCATGCTACTATCAACCACACTTTTACATACCTGCTTGAGTTTGAGTACCTTCTCATACTGTTTAGCATTGATACACACCACCACCAAACTTCCATCACGAAAAACTTTAGCAGACACAACCTCTCCTACTCTCCAAATCCCTAGTCAACGCGATCAGACTCACCGCCGTGACTCCACCTTGATCCTTAAATTTCACCAACACATTCAACTCCATTTCTCTCAGTACAACACTGCGAACCTAACCTCCCTCATCACTACTCTCCTCCGACAAGACCTGCAAAGGCTCCTCAGGCTTCCTCTTCTTCTTAACCTTTACTCTCACTACTCTACCTCCACCTTTTCCACTCTACCACTACACTCCTCAACTCCTAACCCCCCTACCTTTCCATCCATCTCTTCTCCAGTCACAGCCCAGTGTTGCTCAACCATCTCCACAGGATTTCCCCAGCCTGTCAAGTCAATTTGGAAAGCGGCTATTGATAAAGGTGAATTATGGCTATCACTTGGCCTATGACTGAGTCACCGAGATAATTGAAATACTCATGATCCTTGACTGTTGTTTGACTGTGCGTGTGCGCGTTCGACATTTCAGCCGACTTTAAAGGCGAGTCGAGACTGACTGATCCACATGTCACCTTGCATCCTAAATAACTGCTCAGTATTATTTGTAGATCAGTCAGTCAGTCACAATTTACCCATGATACATCATGGTTTTGATGCTCTCGAACACAGTCTGTGTGTTTATCAGATCTACCTTTGAAACTTCCACTGCTTATGATTTTGATAAAGGCACAAGCAAAAAACGTAGTGAAAAGCATTAGCTGGCGCACACCCAAAACAGTTAGTAGAGGTGCAGACTAGCAGCAAGTAAACTGTAGGTTAGTTAGTGATGGGCAATCCGTGGCTTTCTGCAGGCTTTAGCGCTTTCACCAAATTGTGCAGCAAAACGGTTCATTACTCTGAGCTTCATTATCTGTTCACAATGCACATTAGTGACATCTGCTGGTCAGCAATAAATAGCAGCGTGTGATTATCAGATAGATGGGGGGTTTTCTCCACTGTTTTCATTAAAACTCTTTGGCGCAGCGGTAAGTCATTGGCTTTAGTAGCCTATAATTAGTTGGAATAGTAGGCTTGCATCTTACATCATACTTCCCTTTTTTGCCTTCAAGTTAACTATTTTTCAAAAACTGAATCTACTGCATTATTTAGGATGCTTAACAAAGAAGCGTATACTATACTAAAGAAAACAAATTATTTGAACAACAAGTGTGGTTTCACATAAAACAAATGTCAAAATAGTGTGGCTTAAACGGGATTCAACCACATACTCTCACATCCCTGAATGTTCCATAGTTCCCTACTCTACTTGGGAAGCTACCGGTCAGGTAAAACTTTTTGTACAAAATCCTAAATATATTTGTAAATACGTGTCCAGTAGAGGTCTGTGTTTGAAAGCAGCTTGGAATAGAAGAAGGCACCAGAACCACAGCGAAATCAGTGGGAGCTTGCATTTTGCAACACGGTTTGAAAAAGCATGTGATCAAACGAAGCTTCAGATGTAATTGACGACGTACTTCTGATAAAGTGATAGCACAGACAGAAGACTAGCTCAGTGTACACACATTGGCACCAAGGGGCCAGGCTTCCGGTCTGGAAGCACGCTTTCCACTGTGCTCAGAGGGCATTTTCGGTACTGCAGTTTAGCTGAAGTATGGCCAAGAAAGACAATTCCCATTGATGGCCCCAAGAGAAGTCACATTTTAAAATGTCAAATGAGACACTTTAGTCATCAACTTTGTAAACAAAACGTCCATTGAATTTTTCAAGTAATTGTCTTAGAGGTTTTTTTTCATCACTCACAGATTAATGCTGTGATGTGTGCTAGCTTATGTCACATTTACACGCTGAAGGGAAAACTCATGCGCTCTCGACCGGGACCTGCTCCTGCGTAATATAGGTCAAGAAGCAGAGGGAATTATTTGCACCAGAATAATAAAAATCTGAAGATGCCATTTGTGTTCAGCTTTCAGCTTTGCACCAAATATGTGAAGCAGTCTAAACTTTACACATAAGTTGGTGATCGATTTTTTTGGTGTTATGATTTAGTTATTATGGTTTTTGTCATGATGCATGTAGATTGATGGACAATTTTTGTTGTATTGAAAGCTGACGCATAGCTAACATCAGCTAGCTTGAGCATCTTGACAAGGCATCTTGACAGGGATCATGGTTGTTTGCTTGTCATGCTTCTTTACTAGTTGTTATTATAGCTATAAACACAAAATGTTAGATAAGATAATTGAGGATAATATTTATTGAGTGACATTCATTCAAATGCTGTCAATAAGGCAACATAGCAGGTGGCATGACTCTGGCTGGACAAAGTTAGCTAGCTACAGTGAGGGGAAAAAAGTATTTGATCCCCTGCTGATTTTGTACGTTTGCACACTGACAAAGACATGATCAGTCTATAATTTTAATGGTAGGTTTATTTGAACAGTGAGAGACAGAATAACAACAACAAAATCCAGAAAAACGCATGTCAAAAATGTTATAAATTGATTTGCATTTTAATGAGGGAAATAAGTATTTGACCCCCTCTCAATCAGAAAGATTTCTGGCTCCCAGGTGTCTTTTATACAGGTAACGAGCTGAGATTAGGAGCACACTCTTAAAGGGAGTGCTCCTAATCTCAGCTCGTTACCTGTATAAAAGACACCTGTCCACAGAATCAATCAATCAGATTCCAAACTCTACACCATGGCCAAGACCAAAGAGCTCTCCAAGGATGTCAGGGACAAGATTGTAGACATTTACATTTTTGTCATTTAGCAGACGCTCTTATCCAGAGCGACTTACAGTTAGTGAATGTATACATGTTTTGTTTTTTTCATACTGGCTCAAACCCACATCCCTGCCGGCCAAACCCTCCCCTACCTTGGACGACGCTGGACAAATTGTGCGCCGCCCATGGGTCTCCCAGTCGCGGCCGGCTGCGACAGAACCTGGACTCGAACCAGGATCTCTAGTGGCACAGCTAGCACTGCGATGCAGTGCCTTAGACCACTGCGCCACTCGGGAGTTCTCTACACAAGACCTGGAATGGGCTACAAGACCATCGCCAAGCAGCTTGGTGAGTAGGTGACAACAGTTGGTGCGATTATTCGCAAATGGAAGAAACACAAAAGAACTGTCAATCTCCCTCGGCCTGGGCCTCCATGCAAGATCTCACCTCGTGGAGTTGCAATGATCATGAGAACGGTGAGGAATCAGCCCAGAACTACACGGGAGGATCTTGTCAATGATCTCAAGGCAGCTGGGACCATAGTCATCAAGAAAACAATTGGTAACACACTACGCCTTGAAGGACTAAAATCCTGCAGCGCCCGCAAGGTCCCCCTGCTCAAAGAAAGCACATATACATGCCCGTCTGAAGTTTGCCAATTAACATCTGAATGATTCAGAGGAGAACTGGGTGAACGTGTTGTGGTCAGATGAGACCAAAATCGAGCTCTTTGGCATCAACTCCTCGCCGTGTTTGGAGGAGGAGGAATGCTGCCTATGACCCCAAGAACACCATCCCCACCGTCAAACATGGAGGTGGAAACATTATGCTTTGGGGGTGTTTTTCTGCTAAGGGGACAGGACAACTTCACTGCATCAAAGGGACGATGGACGGGGCCATGTATCGTCAAATCTTGGGTGAGACCCTCCTTCCCTCAGGCATTGAAAATGGGCCGTGGATGGGTATTCCAGCATGACAATGACCCAAAACACACGGCCAAGGCAACAAAGGAGTGGCTCAAGAAGAAGCACATTAAGGTCCTGGAGTGGCCTAGCCAGTCTCCAGACCTTAATCCCATAGAAAATCTGTGGAGGGAGCTGAAGGTTCAAGTTGCCAAACGTCAGCCTCGAAACCTTAATGACTTGGAGAAGATCTGCAAAGAGGAGTGGGACAAAATCCCTCCTGAGATGTGTGCAAACCTGGTGGTCAACTACAAGAAACGTCTGACCTCTGTGATTGCCAACAAGGGTTTTGCCACCAAGTACTAAGTAATGTTTTGCAGAGGGGTCAAATACTTATTTCCCTCATTAAAATGCAAATCAATTTATAACATTTTTTACATGCATTTTCTGGATTTTTTTTGTTGTTATTCTGTCTCTCACTGTACAAATAAACCTACCATTAAAATTATAGACTGATCATGTCTTTGTCAGTGGGCAAACATACAAAATCAGCAGGGAATCAAATACTTTTTTTTCCCTCACTGTATCTAACGTTAGAGTCCACATGAATCCATGTTCTAGCTAGCTAGCAAGCTATCTAGTTAAAATATGCTATCTGGGCTTCCCGAGTGGCGCAGCGGTCCAAGGCACTGCATCGCAGTGCTTGAGGCGTCACTACAGACCCGGGTTCGATCCGGCTGTGACCGGGAGTCCCATAGGGCGTCGCACAATGGCCCAGCGTCCGGGTTAGGGGAGGGTTTGGCCGGGGGGTCTTTACTTGGCTCATTGTGCTCTAGCGACTCCTTGTGGCCGGCCGGGCGCCTGCAGGCTGACTCCAGTTGGCAGTTGAATGTGTTTCCGCTGACACATTGGTGCGGCTGGCTTCCGGGTTAAGCTGGCGGGTGTTAAGAAGCACGATTAGGCGGGTCATGTTTCGGAGGATGCATGACTCAACCTTCGCCTCTCCCGAGCCCGTTAGGGAGTTGCAGAGATGAGACAAGATCGTAATTGGATATCACGAAATTGGGGAGAAAAATATACAGTGGCTTGCGATAGTATTCACCCCCCTTGGCATTTTTCCTATTTTGTTGCCGTACAACCTGGAATTAAAATGGATTTTCGGGGGGTTTGTATCATTTGATTTACACAACATGCCTACCACTTTGAAGATGCAAAATATATTTTTTTGTGAAACAAACAAGAAATAAGACAAAATAACAGAACTTGAGCATGCATAACTATTCACCCCCCCCAAAGTCAATACTTTGTAGAGCCACTTTTTGCGGCAATTACAGCTGCAAGTCTCTTGAGATATGTCTCTATAAGCTTGGCACATCTAGCCACTGGGATTCTTGTTCTTCAAGGCAAAACTGCTCCTTCAAGCTGGATGGATTCCGCTGGTGTACAGCAATCTTTAAGTCATACCACAGATTCTCAATTGGATTGAGAGCTGGGCTTTGACTAAGCCATTCCAAGACATTTAAATGTTTCCCCTTAAACCACTCGAGTGTTGCTTTAGCAGTATGCTTAGGGTCATTGTCCTGCTGGAAGGTGAACCTCCGTCCCAGTCTCAAATCTCTGGAAGACTGAAACAGGTTTCCCTCAAGAATTTCCCTGTATTTAGCACCATCCATCATTCCTTCAATTCTGACCAGTTTCCCAGGCCCTGCCGATGAAAAACATCCCCACAGCATGATGCTGCCACCACCATGCTTCACTGTGGGGATGGTGTTCTCGGGGTGATGAGAGGTGTTGTGTTTGCGCCAGACATAGCGTTTTCCTTGATGGCCAAAAAGCTCAATTTTAGTCTCATCTGACCAGAGTACCTTCTTCCATATGTTTGGGGAGCCTCCCACATGCCTTTTGGCGAACACCAAACATGTTTGCTTATTTTTTTCTTTAAGCAATGGCTTTTTTCTGGCCACTCTTCCATAAAGCCCAGCTCTGTGGATTGTACGGCTTAAAGTGGTCTTATGGACAGATACTCCAATCTCCGCTGTGGAGCTTTGCAGCTCCTTCAGGGTTATCTTTGGTCTCTTTGTTGCCTCTCTGATTAATGCCCTCCTTGCCTGGTCCGTGAGTTTTGGTGGGCGGCCCTCTCTTGGCAGGTTTGTTGTGGTGCCATATTCCATTTTTTTAATAATGGATTTAATGGTGCTCCGTGGGATGTTCAAAGTTTCTGATATTTTTTTATAACCCAACCCTGATCTGTAATTCTCCACAACTTTGTCCCTGACCTGTTTGGAGAGCTCCTTGGTCTTCATGGTGCCGCTTGCTTGGTGGTGCCCCTTGCTTAGTGGTGTTGCAGACTCTGGGGCCTTTCAGAACAAGTGTATATATACTGAGATCATATGACCGATCATGTGACACTTAGATTGCACACAGTTGGACTTTATTTAACTAATTATGTGACTTCTGAAGGTAATTGGTTGCACCAGATCTTATTCAGGGGCTTCATAGCAAAGGGGGTGAATACATATGCAGTGGACAGTTTGATTTCACAGAAGTGTGATTGACTTGGAGTTCCATTGTGTTGTTTAAGTGTTCCCTTTATTTGAGCAGTATATATATATGTGTGTGTGTGTGTGTGTGTGTGTGTGTGTGTGTGTGTGTGTGTGTATATATGTGTATATATATGTGAATGTGTCTACATTGCTTGACAGCAAACATATTTTAGAAGATTAGGATGAAAAGGTGGTCTTGGTGCCAGTGCTTCCCAAACTTGGGGTCGGTGTCCTCTGAGAAGGTCTATAATCTTATCAAACAAATTATTACATTTTTCTTCTCTTCAAATGGGTATAGAATACAACCTTAATGACATGTTTATGTATTTGGACACCCCTTGTGTTCCTGAAAACAACTCCTGCAGGCTACTGACGTCACCAGGCGATGTTCCCACACCTCAGCTGAGCAGAGAGGATCCAAATCCAATACCCACAAACCCAAGCTCTCTATCCCAGTTTGCTTGCAATTTTTTCCATATGTCTTTATTGGCGTGAGTGTCATTTACTGTTTGTTTTCACATGCCATTTAGCTGAGGTCCTCCTGTGTGTTCCACTTCCAGCTAACGTTGTTAATCGCATGCCATTTATCCAATTTCACTTGTTTTCCAGGCTGGCCGCTGCTGACATTTGAATTGACAATGGTGCTTGTGTGCATCTAAGAGGATTTATAAGCTTTGATTAGACACATAACCATATGGCTTTAGAAGTATAAGAGAAACTATTGATAATGTTATCTATCAATCTTACATACTGTGTTCTGAAAGTTATTTTAAAACATTTTACTGCAGTTGGCTAAATCAGGGTCACACAATGTTTCTCGTAGTCTTAAACAAATCTACTTTGAAACATAAGTATACACCTCACAAACATGGTTATGGGCTTAAAAAAAAGAAGACACCTGTACCTTGTCAGATATAGAGTTGAAATGTATTCCGTTTTGAGTTTGCATCCCAATATTACACTTTATTTACATTAGAGAAGACTGAAATATAACAAAACCGTTTGACATAGAAACAACAGATTTTCTGCATTTTATTTTATTTTATTGATTATGAAAAATATTACCATTCCACCCATGAGGCCACTAGAGGGCGATTTGGTCATTTGACTGCAGGAAAGGCCTACAACTTTTGTTGGTACCTTTCCTACAGAAAATAATCCAACTCTTAACACTGATTTGGACTACCGGTTTCTTTCAAAACACCAACACTGGGATGAAAAGTGACTTTATGGAATTCCTAGATATGGAACAACTTGGATGTCATCAGTCTTTGGGCAAGTCATGATGATGTTAAATAATGTCCTCTGTCTCTCTCACTCCTCTCCTCTGTCACTATAGCAGATGGACATTGCGGCCCTCCTGATCAAGTTCAAATTAAGTGTTCAGTATTCACAGATGATTCTCAACATAAGGAAGGGTGCTCTCATCTGTTTTTTGCTCACAATGATAGACATGGTGGATGTATGCATGTTATCTTTCTAGATGCACAACTGTCTGACTTACAATGATGTAGTCTGCACACTATAATTCCCATCCAATATATTTTGTAACGCATGCCTGGGGAAACCCCTTATAACCCAGTAACTCCTCCTCCGTCAGGCTCATGATATCATGCCGTGTTAATAGACACTATGCCCCCAGAAGCAGAGAAGAGCGGTCACCAGCTCAGCTCATCAAACTGTACAGTCTCTGGAGGGGACAACAGACATTGCTCAATCAGTGCTTGATTTGGCGCATTTGCTACCCACCCGAACTGATTAATCCTTTAGCTATTGTATTTTAACATTTTGTGTGTATTTCTTAGAAGCTGGCAGGTTAGTGGGGGGCTGTTCTGAGGTTCAAACAGCTTCATTGTTTAATATCTGGAAAGAAGTAGAGGGTGCTCAACGAACTTGAGTTGAGGTGCAACCTAAAAATGAGTAAACATTGGAAAGGAAAAGGCGCAACGCTTGCTCACCAGCGTTGTGGGGGTGGGGGTCCTTCACAAAAGCATGCTATAGTCCTTCTCTGGGTTAAGACCTCTGGGGACTAAAGTATCTAAGGAATGGTTCCAGAACGTCTCTCTGGACCTTCGGTGTTTGTCAACATCACCGCCGCGTTAGTTTTTGCTGACTTGTTCAATAAAATAACTCACAAAGCGAGTGTCTTGGTAAGCAACTCCAGTGTATATTTGGCCTTGTGTTTTAGGTTATTGTCTTGCTGAAAGGTGAATTTGTATCCCAGTGTCTGTTGGAAAGCAGACTGAACCAGGTTTTCCTCTAGGATTAGGATTTTGCCTGTGCTTAACTCTTGTAGTCGAAAAATAGAGAGAGTGAACAAATGTGAACGATGATGAAGTGATGAAGATGTGACTTGCTGACGCCAGCCTGGGTTGTTGATTCAATTTGGAATTGTCCGGATGGATGGCTATATATTTGCATCTCACAGGAGAGAGTCCCACCTTCACCGTGGAAATCTCGGGGAAAAGACGTTCCCAAGGAAGTCCTAAGGTCACTGACGCCAGGAGAGGTGTGACGACTGATGAAAACTTGAATTGACGAAATTGATGTTACTGTGTGAATTAAATTCTCATGTTTGGATTGTTTCAAGAGTTCATAAAGAGCTATGAATTTTGATATGTCTTATTGCATTGTATGTTTTCTGGATGATGTATTTTTAAAGTGACTGGATTGAAATTGTATGTTGGGTTGACTGGTTATCAGGCACATTCCTGTTTGGTCATAACATTCAAATTGAGTTGATTAGAATATGGGTGTGTTGTTTCTGTCTTTTGTTTTTACTAGCAAAGTGCTAAGAAATGTTAATTCAGGTTGGGGGTGTGTTCCCGCTTGAATTTGGTTAAAAGGGCAGTGAATTCGCTCATACTTTGAGAACTTGCTACCAAGCTCCTGTGTGTATCAGACAGTTTTTTCTCTTTGAGATTATTCTGAACTGAAGACACGTGTAACCACGTTAAGTCTTAGCCTATTGGTGATAATAGTAATTTACTCTGAGTAGTAATGTATCATGTATTTCATGTACACTGTAATTGTTTGAGTGTCTATTTCGTGACTAATACATTCTATTAGTTGAATTGAGTGAATGCATTCCTTGTTTTAGAGTAATTTTTTGCTTGACTATTATGCCTATAATTAAGTAGGTCTATTGATAGTTGTTAATTACACTACACATAGCACATGCTTGGGTACCACCTTGACATCTCTGATCTGCTTGCCTCAATAAATTAATGCTAGAACATTGTTCGCCAGGATTAGCTATTTGTATCTAGTCTCTTAAATATTGCATAACGGTGCAAGATGGACACATGTTCATTAAAGTCATACTGAGTCGGTGATGCAATGATTCACTATCTTGCTAGATCCTACAGAGACACACAGGGCCTGTTGCATTTATTCACATAATAATACTGTAGAGTCAGATTGATAAATGTAGTTTATTATTATTCAACATAATTTTTACACACCTACACTCTATTCCGTTTATTTGTATCCTAAAAAACTCCCTAATCCTTACCAATGACAAGCATACCCATAACATGATGCAGCCACCACCATGCTTGAAAATATTAAGAGTGGTACTCAGTGATGTATTGTGTTGGATTTTCCCCACACATAACACTTTGTATTCAGTACATAAAGTTCATTTCTTTGCCACATTTTTTTCAGTTTTACTTTAGTGCCTTATTGCAAACAGGATGCTGTTTTGGAATATTTGTTATTATGTACAGGCTTCCTTCTTTTCACTCTGTCATTTAGGTTAGTATTGTGTAGTAACTAAAATGTTGACACATCCTCCATCCTTGATACACCATCCAAAGTGTAATTAATAGCTTCACCATGCTTAAAGGGATATTCAATGACTGCTTTTTTTTTTTACCTATCTACCAATAGGTGCCCTTCTTTGCGAGGCATTAGAAAACCTTGCTGGTCTTTGTGGTTGAATCTGTTTGAAATTCACTGCTTGACTGAGGCACCTTACAGATAATTGTATGTGTGTGGTACAGGGATGAGGTAGTCATTCAAAAATAATGTTAAACACTATTATTGCACACAGAGTGAGTGCATGCAACTTATGTGACTTGTTAAGCACATTTATACTCCTGAACTTATTTAGGCTTGCCAAGACATTTCAGATTTCAATTTTTAATACATTTGTAAAAATTTATATAAACATAATTCCACTTTGACAATATAGGGTATTGTGTGTAGGCCAGTGGCACAAAATCTAAATTTAACCCATTTTAAGTTCAGGCTGTAACACAACAAATTGTGGAAAAAGTCAAGGGGTGTGAATACTTTCGGAAGGCACTGTAGAAGAAGGGGAGGAGACTTGAGACAGTTGAGACATGGATTGTGTACTTGTGTACTGTATGTGTGCCATCAGAGGGTGAATGGGCAAGACAAAAGATTTAAGAGCCTTTGAACGGGGTGTGGTAGTAGGTGCCAGGTGCACCGGTTTGAGTGTGTTAAGAACTGCAACATTGCTGGGTTTTTCACACTCAACAGTTTCCCGTGTGTATCAAGAATGGTCCACCACCCAAAGGACATCCAGCCAACTTGACACAACTGTGGGAAGCATTGGAGTCAACATGGGCCAGCAACCCTGTGGAATGCTTTCGACACCTTGTAGAGTCCATGCCCCGACAAATTGAGGCTGTTCTGAGGGCAAAAGGGGGTGCAACTCAATATTAGGAAGGTGTTCCTAATGTTTGTACACTGTATACAAAATAATACATAAGTAAGAGCATATTTGCATATAATTTACATCAGGATGCATAACCTTCCACTTCTGTAAGGGGTTCTTTATCTTGTAATTCTTACTCTGATGCAGCAGTTGTTTTTGAATAGTAGGACAGAAAGAACATACCTCATGCTGTACTCATGTTGAAAAGACAGGTCAATGAGATTATTTTTTCTTCTCTTGGCAGGTGTAAGAAAGGATGGACCCCTAAAATGTCACAGCAAACAGTACAGTATATCTGTCCTAATATTCGTTTGACATAACTCATGTCAATGGCTCTGTAAATACATAATGTTGTGAGTGTCTTATAGAATCCTGGAGTTGGTATATTATACTACTTGTACATAAAGCTTTTATCAAATACTCTCATTTACAATTTGTTTACATTTTGTTATACAAAGCAACTTTACTTATTAATTAGGACACAGCTCAAATTATTAACAGGCAAATCATAACTGCATAACTTTTGCAGAAACTTTTTCCACCAACTTTTCATATTGTAACAAGTGGTATGTATTGTTGTGATTGCGTTGTGTTGAATAGAAATTATCATACAACTAACTGCTAGATCTCCTGAGGTGCACATGTAGAGATAGCTAGAGCACATATGATATAGTTCTTAATAAGTTAATTGTATACAACTGCATACACAAAATAACCTTTCATGTTTAGAGTGGTTGTGGTCACTGGTGCCTGCAGATTTCCCCTCCCCACTGGTGGTTGTGCAAAAGCAGATTTCCCCTCCCCAACTAGTTGCAGCCACGTAGATCCATGTCCCCAGCAACACTGGCAGAATGCCCAAAATGAGGACGTGAGACTGTGTGGAGAGATATATAGATCATCGATTTTATTCATTTTTAAGGATATATACAGATGGTTCAAAGGATACCGTCAGTGATAGGGTGGGGGCTGGGGTGAATATTGCAGATTTCAATGTTAGTGTGGAAGAGGTTAACTGATTATGTTTCAGTGTATGCGGCCGAGTTGATGGCCATGTTTATAGGTTTGAGATGGGCGGAGGAGGTGAAACCATGGAGTGGTGATCTGCTCTGATTCGTCTGCAGTGTTGAGTAGGGTGAAGATGGGCAGGTTGGATAGGGGAGACTTGTTCGTGGAGATGATGGTGCTGTTAATGGGATTGGAGAAGATGGGAGTGTTGGTAAGATTTTGCTGGGTTCCCGCCCATGTGGTTGTGGAGGGTAATGAGAAGGCCGATGTGGTGGCTAAGAGTGCTGTGAGGAGAGAGGGGGTAGATATTCAGTGGTGTAAAGTACTTAAGTAAAAATACTTGAAAGTACTACTTAAGTCGTTTTTTGGGGTATCTGTACTTTACTTTACAATTAATATTTTTGACAACTTTTACTTTTACTTCACTACATTCCTAAATAAAATTATGTACTTTTTACTCCATACATTTTTCCTGACACCCAAAAGTAATCGTTACAATTTGAATGCTTATTAGCAGGACAGAAAAATTCCGTAATTCAAACACTTATCAAGAGAACATCCCTGGTCATCCCTACTGCACCTGATCTGTCAGACTCACGAAACACATGTTCATTTGTAAATTATGTCGGAGTGTTGGAGCATGCCCTTAGCTATCCGTAAATTTTAAGAAAAACAAGAAAATGATGCCGTCTGGTTTGCTTTATATAAGGAATTTGAAATTTGAAATGTTGATACTTAAGTATATTTTAGCAACTACATTTACTTTTGATACTTAAGTACAGTTGAAGTCGGAAGTTTACATACACTTAGGTTGGAGTTAACTTGTTTTTCAACCACTCCACAAATTTCTTGTTAACAAACTATAGTTTTGGCAAGTCAGTTAGGACATCTACTTTGTG
This sequence comes from Coregonus clupeaformis, assembly GCF_020615455.1. NCBI lineage: Eukaryota > Metazoa > Chordata > Actinopteri > Salmoniformes > Salmonidae > Coregonus > Coregonus clupeaformis. Next base: position 28,448,405 of record NC_059218.1, on the reverse strand, counting down.
CATGATAAGTAATGTTTTCAACAATTGTTTACAGACAGATTATTTCACTTATAATTCACTGTATCACAATTCCAGTGGGTCAAAAGTTTACATACACTAAGTTGACTGTGCCTTTAAACAGCTTGGAAAATTCCAGAAAATGATGTCATGGCTTTAGAAGCTTCTGATAGGCTAATTGACATTATTTGAGTCAGTTGGAGGTGTACCTGTGGATGTATTTCAAGGCCTACCTTCAAACTCAGTGCCTCTTTGCTTGACATCATGGGAAAATCAAAAGAAATCAGCCAAGACCGCAGAAAAAAAAGTCTGGTTCATCCTTGGGAGCAATTTCCAAACACCTGAAGGTACCGCGTTCATCTGTACAAACAATAGTATGCAAGTATAAACACCATGGGACCACGCAGCCATCATAACGCTCAGGAAGGAGACGCGTTCTGTCTCCTAGAGATGAACGTACTTTGGTGCGAAAAGTGCAAATCAATCCCAGAACAACAGCAAAGGACCTTGTGAAGATGCTGGAGGAAACAGGTACAAAAGTATATATATCCACAGTAAAACAAGTCATATATCGACATAACCTGAAAGGCCGCTCAGCAAGGAAGAAGCCACAGCTCCAAAACCGCCATAAAAAAGCCAGACTATGGTTTGCAACTGCACATGGGGACAAAGATCGTACTTTTTGGAGAAATGTCCTCTGGTCTGATGAAACAAAAATAGAACTGTTTGGCCATAATGACCATCGTTATGTTTGGAGGAAAAAGGGGAAGGCGTGCAAGCTGAAGAACACCATCCCAACCGTGAAGAACGGGGGTGGCAGCATCATTCTGTGGGGGTGCTTTGCTGCAGGAGGGACTTGTGCACTTCACAAAATAGATGGCATCATGAGGAAGGAAAATTATGTGGATATATTGAAGCAACATCTCAAGACATCAGTCAGGAAGTTAAAGCTTGGTCGCAAATGGGTCTTCCAAATGGACAATATCTCAAGCATACTTCCAAAGTAGTGGCAAAATGGCTTAAGGACAACAAAGTCAAGCTATTGGAGTGGCCATCACAATGCCCTGACCTCAATCCTATAGAAAATGTGTGGGCAGAACTGAAAAAGCGTGTGCGAGCAAGGAGGCCTTTTAAACCTGACTCAGTTACACCAGCTCTGTTAGGAGGAATGGGCCAAAATTCACCCAACTTATTGTGGGAAGCTTGTGGAAGGCTACCCGAAACATTTGACCCAAGTTAAATAATTTAAAGGCAATGCTACCAAATACTAATTGAGTTTATGTAAACTTCTGACCCATTGGGAATATGATGAAATAAATAAAAGCTGAAATAAATCATTCTCTCTACTATTATTCTGACATTTCACATTCTTAAAATAAAGTGGTGATCCTAACTGACCTAAGACAGGGAATTTTTACTAGGATTAAATGTCAGGAATTGGGAAAAAACAGAGTTTAAATGTATTTGGCTAAGGTGTATGTAAACTTCCGACTTCAACTGTATATTTAAAACCAAATACTTTTAGACTTTTACTCAAGTATTATTTTACTGGGTGACTTTCACTTTTACTTGAGTAATTTTCTATTACAGTTTTTTTTGATTGCTTAAGCACGATTTTCAAAACAGGGCCCGTGTTTTCAAAACACTACACACAATTAGCACAACCACACACCCAATTAGCAAAACACTACAGATCCTTTGCAAAATTAAACACTCATGTTAAAACTATACACTTCTTTTTAAAAACCACACTTTGTTACCATATGAAACACACACGTTTCACATTACTATACTCTGTTTGCACGAGTTACACTCTGCTGTGATAAACCTAAAACACTTTTAGCACTTCTACTTCCCTATGATTAGAGTAGGCTACTCTCAACAAAGTACAAATATAATGTAAATTCACCAAACACTACACAAGACCAATGTTGCAGACTGAAGAAACTCATTTATTTCTCAACTCGCCCAAAATGTTGACATGGAGATTCATAATACTGTAACCAAACGTCACTTTACGTATTGTAAGTTCAAAAAAATTAAAAAAAATAACTAGACATTGTCTCTTCGCCTAGCTGGATCTGGCCAGAGAATTTCATCAACATCGCAGGCAATGTTGTCATTAGCAAGACACCTTGGAAAGAAACGTCTTGAATGACGAATCCATCCTTGCATTGCTGCTACCTCCATCTGGTCACAGGCCTCCTCCATGGCTTGGATGAGGGGTACCTCAGCCTGGAGACGGAGATCATATACCTTCCACCGCCATGCCGAGAAAAACTCTTCTATAGGGTTGAGGAATGGAGAGTATGGTGGAAGATATAGGACGGTGAAATGTGGATGTTGCTGAAACCAGTTCTGAACCAGAGCAGAGCGGTGGAAAGACACATTGTCCCAGACAACAATGTATTGCATATGATCGATTTGATTTGCTGCTGTTATGCTGTGCAATTGGTCCAAGAATGTAAGTATGAGTGCTGTGTTGTAAGGGCCCATATGGGCATAGCGGTGGAGGACCCCATTCTGTGTAATGGCTGCACAGAGTGTTATATTACCCCCACGTTGCCCTGGGACATTGACTATAGCCCTGTGGCCAATGATGTTTCTTCCCCTCCTTCGTGTTCTCGTCAGGTTGAACCCAGCCTCATCTACGTAAATGAACTCATGCTGGATCTCCTCTCCATCCATTCGTAAAACTCTCTGAAAAACAGTGTCAGGCAAAATTGTGCAGTTCAGTGTAGATCTAGTATACAGATTACAGTACAGTAAAAGATTATGAGACAGTATGCAAGATCACACTGCTAAAGTGAATACATACCTCTGCATAATCATGCCGCAGTCGTTTCACCCTTTCGGAATTGCGCTCGAAAGGCACTCGATAAATTTGCTTCATTTGAATATGTTTTTTTTTAGGATGCGTGCCAGTGTTGATGTTGAGACCTGATGGATATCGTTGAAAATGGCGTGGTTATTGACAATGTTAGCTTGGAGCTGCTTGAGTGTTATAGCATTGTTGGCCAAAACCATGTTTACTATCTCCCTCTCTTGCTGTTCTGTGAACATAGGAGGCCTTCCCCCTTGTCGTCCCTGACCCTCAATCCTATGTAGAAAAAAAAACAGTATACAATAGTACAGTAATTTCACAGGAAAAGGTAACAGAAGTGCTGATAGTGCATAGAATATAGTACTGTAAGCAGTTACTGAAACCGTGCAGATGTTTTTGATATGATGATTTTTTTACAATACCTATTTTCCAGTCGAAATGTTCTCATCACACTTGCCACTGTATATCGGCTTAGATTTGGCTGTACTCGCAGTCCAGCCTCCCTCAGCGTCAGGCCGTGGTTGACAATGTGGTCAACCAGTGTTGCGCGGATCTCATTTGTCAGATTCGGTCCTCTTTGAGCACCTTCTTGTCTTCCTCTTCCTCTTCCTCTTCCTCTTCCTCTTCCTCCCCTTCCTCCTCCTCCTCCTCCTCCTCATTCTCCTCCTCGTCCTCCTCGTTCTCCTCGTCCTCCTCCTCGTTCTCCTCGTCCTCCTCGTCCTCCTCGTCCTCCTCGTTCTCCTCGTTCTCCTCGTCCCTCCTCCTCGTTCTCCCTCGTCGTCCTCCTCCTCCTCCTCCTCCTCGTCTTACTCTTTCTCTGACTCTTTCCATTGTGCTTGAAGACCGATGAACTCACCTGCTGCTTTTTATAGTGCTTATACACCTGATTGGTGTGTCTACAATTAAGCAAACGAGTGTTTGCACACCTGATGACTGTGTTGAACCAATTGGTTGGACGGTGTGGTAATTTGACAGTCAGTGCTTTGGTATTGCAAGGACGTGACTTCATGATAGATTTTTGTGTGTAATGTATGTTAAGTGTGTTTAGTGTTTTGCAAATCACTGTGTGTAGAGTTTTGCAACAAGTGTAAGGTTGACAATGTGCTTATAGTTGTGCAAATATGGGCTGATGTTTTGCTTCTTGAGTGTAAGGTTTTGCTAATAGTGTACTACTTTTAATTTTAGTGTGTAAGCAATCCAAAAAAACTGTAAGGTATCTCTACTTTTTCCACCACTGGATATTCAGGTCCCGCTGGGCCACAGGGAAGTCATGTCCTTGATCCGGGCAAAAGGGCTCGATCTTTGGCAAAGGGAGTGGGGTGCTAGAATTAAGGGGAGGCAATTTTATTGTCTGCACCGGTCAGTTAAGGAAGAGGTGGGGAGTATGGGATGTAGGAGAGAGGAAGTTTTGTGGAGTAGACTAAGGTTTGGGCACACAGATTTGAGTGATGAGTGTTTAGTGGAGGAAACGGTGGAGCATGTGTTGAAATTTTGAGAACTGTATGACATAGATAGGGAGAGATTTTGTGAAAGGGTTAGAGATGTTGGACAGGGTTGGGGTTTGGGTGGTGTAGTGGGGGGAGGGAAGTGGTGTCTAGTGCTCTATTTCACTTTCTTAGAGGAACAGGACTAATGAAGAACATTTAATGTAGGTAGGCCATGACTGGCCTCACACTCCAGTACAGTAGGTGGTGGTGTATGCACCTTAAAAGTTGGATGCGATCTGCCAAACCAATCTTGAAGAAGAAGAATGCCCAAAGCATGCGCAGAACAACTGGCAGGCATATTCATGGTAATTTTCAACCTCTCCTTGTCCCAGTCTGTAATCCCCACATGTTTTAAAATGACCACAATCATTCCTGTTCCTAAGAACTCTAAGGCTTCATGCCACAAGGATTACCGCCTTGTAACACTCACTTCTGTAATCATGAAGTGCTTTGAGAGGCTGGTTATGGCACACATTAACTCTGCCACCCTAGACCCACTCCAATTTGCATACCGCCCAAACAGATCCATAGATGACGCAATCTCAATTGCTCTCCACACTTCCCTCACCCACCTAGAAAAGAGGAATACCTATGCTGTTCATTGACTACAGCTCAGCGTTCAAGCTAAGGACTCTGGTCTGAACACCTCCCTCTACAACTAGATCCTGGACTTCCTGACAGGCCGACCCCAGGTGGTGAGGGTAGGCAACATCACCTCCACCACGCTGACCCTTAACACAGCCCACAGGGGTGTGTGCTTAGTCCCCTGCTGTACTCCCTGTTCACCCACGACTGTGGCCACGCACGACTCCAACACCATTATCAAGTTCGCTGACGACACGACTGTGGTAGGCCTGATCACCAGTGACGTTGAGTCAGCCTACAGGGATGAGGTCAGTGACCTGGTAGTGGTGCCGGAGCAACAACCTCTACCTCAACGTCAGCAAGACCAAGTAGCTGATCGTGGACCACAGGAAACGGGGGGGGCGAGCACGCCCCCATCCACATCGATGGGGCGGCAGTGGTGCAGGTAGAGAGCTTCTAGTTCATTGGTGTCCAAATCATTAAAGACTTAAAATGGTCCAAACACACACGCAGAGTTGTGAAGAAGGCGCGGCAGTGCCTCTTCCCCCTCAAGAGGTTGAAAAGGTTCTACAGCTGTACCATTGAGAGCATATTGACTGGCTGCATCACTGCTTGGTATGGCAATAGCACTGCCCTCTATCTCATGGCGCTACAGAGGGTTGTGCGGACAGCCCAGTACAGTCGTGGTCAAAAGTTTTGAGAATGACACAAATATTAATTTTCACAAAGTCTGCTGCCTCAGTTTTTATGATGGCAATTTGCATATACTCCAGAATGTTATGAAGAGTGATCAGATGAATTGCATTTAATTGCAAAGTCCCTCTTTGCCATGAAAATGAACTTAATCCCCAAAAAAACATTTCCACTGCATTTCAGCCCTGCCACAAAAGGACCAGCTGACATCATGTCAGTGATTCTCTCGTTAACACAGGTGAGAGTGTTGACGAGGACAAGGCTGGAGATCACTCTGTCATGCTGACTGAGTTAGAATAACAGACTGGAAGCTTTAAAATGAGGGTGGTGCTTTAAATCATTGTTCTTCCTCTGTTAACCATGGTTACCTGCAAGGAAACGCGTGCCGTCATCATTGCTTTGCACAAAAAGGGCTTCACAGGCAAGGATATTGCTGCTAGTAAGATTGCACCTAAATCAACCATTTATCGGATCATCAAGAACTTCAAGGAGAGAGGTTCAATTGTTGTGAAGAAGGCTTCAGGGCGCCCAAGAAAGTCCAGCAAGCGCCAGGTCAGAGCTTGCTCAGGAATGGCAGCAGGCAGGTGTGAGTGCATCTGCATGCACAGTGAGGCAAAGACTTTTGGAGGATGGCCTGGTGTCAAGAAGGGCAGCGAGGAAGCCACTTCTCTCCAGGAAAAACATCAGGGACAGACTGATATTCTGCAAAAGGCACAGGAATTGGACTGCTGAGGACTGGGGTAAAGTAATTTTCTCTGATGAATCCGCTTTCCGATTGTTTGGGGCATCCGGAAAAAAGCTTGTCCGGAGAAGACAAGGTGAGCGCTACCATCAGTCCTGCGTCATGCCAACAGTAAAGCATCCTGAGACCATTCATGTGTGGGGTTGTTTCTCAGCCAAGGGAGTGGGCTCACTCACAATTTTGCCTAAGAACACAGCCATTAATAAAGAATGGAACCAACACATCCTCCGAGAGCAACTTCTCCCAACCATCCAAGAACAGTTTGGTGGCGAACAATGCCTTTTCCAGCATGATGGAGCACCTTGCCATAAGGCAAAAGTGATAACTAAGTGGCTCGGGGAACAAAACATCGACATTTTGGGTCCATGGCCAGGAAACTCCCCAGACCTTAATCCCATTGAGAACTTGTGGTCAATCCTCAAGAGGCGGGTGGACAAACAAAAACCCACAAATTCTGACAAACTCCAAGCATTGATTATGCAAGAATGGGCTGCCATCAGTCAGGATGTGGCCCAGAAGTTAATTGACAACATTCCAGGGCGGATTGCAGAGGTCTTGAAAAAGAAGAGTCAACACTGCAAATATTGACTCTTTGCATAAACTTAATGTAATTGTCAATAAAAGCCTTTGACACTTATGGAATGCTTGTAATTATACTTCAGTATACAATAGTAACATCTGACAAAAATATCTAAAAACACTGAAGCAGAAAACTTTGTGAAGACCAATACTTGTGTCATTCTCAAAACTTTTGACCACGACTGTACATCACTGGGGTCGAGCTCCCTGCCATCCAGGACCTCTATATCAGGCGGTGTAAAAGGCCCGGAAAATCTTTAAAGACACCAACCACCCAAGCCATAGACTATTTTCTCTGCTGCCGCACAGCAAGAGGTACCGGTGCATCAAGTCTGACACCAACAGGCTCTTGAACAGCTTCTATCCCCAAGCAATACGACTGATAAACAAAATAGCTACACGGACTGAGTTGACCTTGTATCTTTATTGACCTTTTATTTCAATATTTGCACTGTCTCTATGCACACTCACAGGGCCCTACACACACACATATCTCTCAACCTCATATGGAGAATTTACTCTGCCTTATGGTGCTTTCAAGACAACTAGAGCCGCGTTCAAAACAACTGGGAACTCGGAACTGGGAAATCTCCGACTTCAGTGACCTTCAGGTCGGAAAGCCCGAGTTCCCGACTTGGAATTCCGAGTTGGATGTCCGTTCAAAACTATTTTTCCCAGTCAAGAGCTTGTTTTTCCCCAGGGTTTCCAGTTGTCTTGAACGCACTTAAGTCGGAAGTCTCCGAGTTCCCAGTTGTTTTGAACGAGGCATTAGCTAGCTTGAGCAGGCTAACATTAGCCACTAGCCATGCAGACCGAGTGTTGGCAGTGGTGAGCTACAATCCACCAATCACGAGCAGTGTTGCCAACTAATTTTCAGGGGAAGTTGGTAGAGGCAGGTCGATTTGTTACTAAAAGTTGCTAAATTACGTTGTGATATAATTGCGTAATGACGGGGAGCAGTTGTTGTTGGGGGTTAACTGCCTTGCTCAAGGACAGAATGGCAGATTTTTCCACCATGATGCATATACTAATGCAAATCCATATGTGGTTACGTTTATGCGACCTACCCTTTAAAGCTTCGATATGTAACTTTTTGGGCGACCCCACCAAATGCACATAGAAATATCAGTTATAGATCTGTCATTGAAGGCAAGTCTAAGAATCGGTAGATCGGTTCTATGTGCACTATTTCTATGCTTCCCGTTCTTAAGTTTAGTTTTTGCGTCTTTTACTTTCTGTTTTTTACATCAGCTTCAAACAGCTGAAAATACAATATTTTTGGTTATAGAAAATATATTTTACAGCTGTTTAGATGGTATACTGATTCTCTACACTAAAAGAGGTCACTCCTCTTTCCAGTTCGCTGCAGCTAGCGACTGGAACGAGCTGCAAAAAACACTCAAACTGGACAGTTTGATCTCAATCTCTTCATTCAAAGACTCAATCATGGACACTCTTACTGACAGTTGTGGCTGTTTCGCGTGATGTATTGTTGTCTCTACCTTCTTGCCCTTTGTGCTGTTGTCTGTGCCCAATAATGTTTGTACCATGTTTTGTGCTGCTACCATGTTGTGCTGCTGCCATGTTGTGTTGCTACCATGTTGTTGTCATGTTGTGTTGCTACCATGCTGTGTTGTCATGTGTTGCTGCCATGCTATGTTGTCTTAGGTCTCTCTTTATGTAGTATTGTGGCATCTCTCTTGTCGTGATGTGTGTGTTGTCCTATATTTTTATTACATTTTTATTTTGAATCACAGCCCCCGTCCCCGCAGGAGGACTTTTGCCTTTTTGTAGGCCGTCATTGTAAATAAGAATTTGTTCTTAATTGACTTGCGTAGTTAAATAAAAACGTGTTTATTTGGTCACAAAATGAAATTAGGCTAACTATTACATTTTTAACAACCAGGAAATGCCAGAGTGATTTCTGCATAATGCATCTTTAAATTAAATAAATGTTTTATCCATTTAGTAATCCAACAATATGTACTCCGCCATCTTGCCTATTTCAAATGTTCTCTCATTGATTGAGACAGGTGTGTGTCCACCCCAAAGTGTCGCATGACACTCACCTGTCTCAATCAATGAGAAGATTTGAAATAGACAACATGGTGGCGTGAGATTTCCAGGGTAAGAGTAGTGAAGAAGTTGTCATATGCTGAGGCAGTGAAGAAAGTAGAGGAAGATGGGTCAAGGGGGGAGTGATGAGAGTAGTAGATATGTACCAGTATAGAGGAATAGGCCAACAAGTGATATATGTTTCAGTAAGATTGGATTTTTAGCGTTTATAGCAATGGTTATTAATTGTACTGCAGGGATGGAACGTAAGTCGAAGAAAATTGAGGTTGTGGTGGCAGCTGCAGAGAGGTATTTGGGTGTGTGAGACTTGACATCAGAAGTGTTACAGGGAGTGTTAAGTGGTGATGTCCCATTTCAGGTTGAGGGCATAAAGTAGGAATTAATATATTTAAATAGTGGAGTAGGGTGGTGTTAATTATTAATAATATTTTTGAATTTGTGAGTGTAGTGTGAGATGGTAGGGTATTTCTTTATTTTATTTTTCAAGCAAAATATAAAGGAGTTGTACTCCAGTCCAGTAGGTGGCGGTAAGCAACAAATTGGATGCCAACCGCCGTTAAACCTAATCGAAGAAGAAGAAGAACATGGTGGCGTACACATTTTTGGAGCAAAACAATTATTTTATTTTATATTTTATAAATTCAAACGGCACGGACGTTTAGAAGACGTTGTCTTCCATGTCGGGAATTGAGAAAGTATCGCCAAGTAAAGGTTGGTCGTAAGTCCTCTGTGCTATGCTTTACACTACCTGCTGTGTAACGGCTGTGTGGAAGCATTCACATATCACCGGCTTTTCAAAGTGTAGCTAAGGAAAAATATAATTATTGCACATGCAATAACTTAGTAGGCTAGAATTTATTCATGGCACATAGCCTACAGGGAGCAACATTTTATCAAGGTATTTTTTGTTAAACCACTTTGCTTCATGTTTATAGAGTTGATATATATATAAAAAAGCCTAGATTACCTTTTGCCTAATGTCGTTGTCAACTTGTCCCTCACCTTTATACTATACAGTTTTTGCATTGACCAGTAGGTGACGCTCTCGAGTAGATATTTGGAAATGTTAGGCACCCCAAAGAGTGTCTATTATATTGACAAGATATTCGAGTGACAGCTCTAACAATGGAAATGCATGTCTTCAAGGATCATGGAAGGCAGGCGGGAGGAGGCAACATCAGGTGGGACCATTCTAGCCAATAAGAGGGCAGATATGCGTGTGAACAACTGGCCATAGAGATAGATAGAGGACTCATCTTTGTATCTGTGCGATTATAGGGTCTGTAACAGCATCTCCAAGTAGTCAATTTTCTTATTTTTGTTGGCTGATTGCTCCAAACTCAAAGGAATCCCCGCCCAGTTGAATACTTTAAAATGGTGGAAGCCTCAATGGCCATGCTATCATTTGTTGACTTCTGTAACCGCAAAAGCCTTGGTTTCTTGCATGTTAAAATCAGAAGCCTCCTCCCTAAGTTTGAGTTATTCACTGCGTTAGCACACTCCGCCAACCCTGATGTTCTAGCAGTGTCTGAATCCTGGCTTAGGAAGGCCACCAAAGATTCTGAAATTTCCATTCCCAACTACAACATTTTCCGTCTAGATAGAACTGCCAAAGGGGGCGGAGTTGCAATCTACTGTAGAGAGAGCCTGCAGAGCTCTATCATACTATCCAGGTCTGTGCCCAAACAGTTTGAGCTTCTACTTCTAAAAATCCACTTTTCCAGAAATAAGTCTCTCACTGTTGCCGCTTGCTACAGCGTGGTCAAACGACCACCCCTCATCACTGTCAAACGCTCCCTAAAACACTTCAGTGAGCAGGCCTTTCTAATTGACCTGGCCTGGGTATCCTGGGTGGATATTGACCTCATTCCATCAGGGGATGCCTGGTTGTTCTTTAAAAGTGCTTTCCTCTCCATCTTAAATAAGCATACCCCATTCAAAAAAATCAGAACTAAGAACAGATATAGCCCCTGGTTCACCCCAGACTTGACTGCCCTTGACCAGCACAAAAACATCCTGTGGCGTACTGCATTAGCATCGAACAGCCCCCACGATATGCAACTTTTCAGGGAAGTCAGGAACCAATATACACAATCAGTTAGGAAAGCAAAGGCTAACTTTTTCAAACAGAAATTTGCATCCTGTAGCACTAACTACAAAAAGGTTTGGGACACTGTAAAGTCCATGGAGAATAAGAGCACCTCTTCACTGCTGCCCACTGCACTGAGGCTAGGAAACACTGTCACTACCGATACATCTACGATAATCGAAAATTTCAACAAGCATTTTGCTACGGCTGGCCATGCTTTACACCTGGCTACCCCTACCCCGGCCATCAGCTCTGCACCCTCCGCTGCAACTTGCCTATGCCCCCCCCCCCCCCTCCCCCCGCTTCTCCTTCACCCAAATTCAGATAGCTGATGTTCTGAAAGAGCTGCAAAATCTGGACCCCTACAAATCAGCTGGGCTAGACAATCTGGACCCTTTCTTTCTAAAATTAGCGGCCGAAATTGTCGCAACCCCTATTACCAGCCTGTTCAACCTCTCTTTCGTATCGTCTGAGATCCCCAGAGATTGGAAAGCTGCCGTGGTCATCCCCCTCTTCAAAGGGGGTGACACTCTAGATCCAAACTGTTACAGACCTATATCCATCCTGCCCTGCCTTTCGAAAGTTTTTGAAAGCCAAGTTAACAAACAGATCACCGACCATTTCGAATCCCACCGTACCTTCTCGGCTATGCAATCTGGTTTCCGAGCTGGCTCAGCCACGCTCAAGTTCCTAAACGATATAATAAGCATTATATCGTTTAGCATCTCCAATCCAAAGTTAAATCTAGAATCAGCTTCCTATTTCACAACAAAGCCTCCTTCACTCATGCTGCTAAACATGCCCTCGAAAAACTGACTATCCTACCGATCCTTGACTTCGGCGATGTCATTTACAAAATAGCTTCCAACACTCTACTCAGCAAATTGGATGTAGTCTATCACAGTGCCATCCGTTTTGTCACCAAAGCCCCATATACTACCCACCATTGTGACCTGTACGCTCTCGTTGGCTGGCCCTCACCACATATTCGTCGCCAAACCCACTGGCTCCAGGTCATCTATAAATCCCTTCTAGGCAAATCCCCGCCTTATCTTAGCTCATTGGTCACCATAGTAACACCCACCCGTAGTATGCGTTCCAGCAGGTATATCTCACTGGTCATCCCCAAAGCTAACACCTCCTTTGGTCGCCATTCCTTCCAGTTCTCTGCTGCAAATGACTGGAACGAACTGCAAAAATCTCTGAAGCTGGAGACACTTATCTCCCTCACTATCTTTAAGCATCAGTTGTCAGAGCAGCTTACCGATCACTGCACCTGTACACAGCCCATTTGTAATTAGCCCACCCAACTACCTCATCCCCATATTGTTATTTACATTGTTATTTATTTTGCTCATTTGCATCCCCAGTATCTCTATTTGCACATCATCTTCTGCACATCTATCACTCCAGTGTTAATACTAAATTATAATTGTAATTATTTTGCACTATGACCTATTTATTGCCTTACCTCCATAACTTGTACATTTGCACACACTGTATATAGATTTTCTATTGTGTTATTGACTGTAAGTTTTGTTTATTCCATATGTAACTATGTGTTGTTGTTGTTTTTACCGCACTGTTTTGCTTTATCTTGGCCAGGTCGCAGTTGTAAATGAGAACTTGTTCTCAACTGGCTTACCTGGTTAAATAAAGGTGAAAAAAATGTGAACAAATTAAGCAGGTTATATCCATGATGAGTCTTCTATCTATCTATGTAACAACAGGCACAACTCCAAAAAAAGTCATTTTTGCGTAAATTGCCGAAATGCCACATGCATCCACGTATATCAGTGCATTCGTAACAACCTAACTATTACGAAACTTCTATTCAATCAAATCAGCATCACGTAGCAATTCAATTTTTTGTTGACCAAATTCAACACTTTCTCATTGACCTCCAAACAAAAATGATTTTTAGTGAGATTTTGGCCGGAGTAAAACATCTCGCTTCGCCTCTTCCTCTTTGGGCACCCCATTGACCATAGGAGAACCACTCTTTCACACCACTTCGAAAGACTGTAAAAATACCCCTTCACTTCGAACTCTGGTGTTGCACGGATAGTTCCACAGGCTGTCTTGTAGCTACGCCAATTCGGAGTCAGAATACGTTAATTCGAATTATGTTAATTCGAAAATGTATAGACTAAATGCGATAGTCAGTAGCATTGAATTTACCTTAATTTCTATTAAACAAATAGGCTTTACATTTGTTTTTTGCCACAGTAGCTTTTTGTAAGTTTACAGAAAGCTTACTGTCATTTTTTATATCATGCTATGTATTAATATGAGGCTGCTGCTCCATATACATAGACATGGAATCACTTGTCACTTTAATAATGGAACACTAGTCACTTAATAATGTTTACATACTGCTTTACTCATTTCATATGTATATACTGTATTCTATTCTACTGTATTTTAGTCAATGCCACTCCGACATTGCTCGTCCTAATATTTATATATTTCTTAATTCCATTATTTTACTTTTAGGTTTGTGTGTATTGTTGTTAATTATTAGATACTACTGCACTGTTGGAGCTAGGAACACAAGCATTTCACTACACCCGCAATAACATCTGCTAAATATGTGTATGTGACCAATAAGAATTTATTTTATTTGATGTTTTGGAATATTTTTATTCTGTGCAGTCTTCCTTCTTTTCACTCTGTAATTTAGGTTAGTATTGTGGAGTAACTACAATGTTGTTGATCCATCCTCAGTTTTCTCCAATCACAACCATTAAACTCTGTAACAGTTTTAAAGTGACCATTGGCCTCATAGTGAAATCTCTGAGCGTTTTCTCTCTCCGGCAACTGAGTTAGGAAGGACGCCTGCATCTTTGTAGTGACTGAGTGTATTGATACACCATCCAAAGTGTAATTAATAACTTCACCATGCTCAAAGGGATATTCAATGTCAGCTTTTTGTTTTACCCATCTACCAATAGGAGCCCTTCTATGCGAGGCATTGGAAAATCTCCCTGGTCTTTGTGGTTGAATCTGTGATTGAAATTCACTGCTCGACTGAGGGACCTTACAGATAATTGTATGTGTGAGGTAGTCATTTAAAAAATCATGTTAAACACTTATTGTACACAGAATGAGTACATGCAACTTATTATGTGACTTGTTTACTCCTGGACTTATTTAGGCTTGCCATAACAAAGGGGTTGAATTCTTATTGACTCAAGACATTTCAGCTTTTCATTTTTAATTAATTTGTAAAAATGTCTAAAAACATAATTCCACTTTGATATTATGGGGTATTGTGTGTAGGCCAGTGACCCAAAATGTGGAAAATGTCCAGAGGTGTAAATACTTTCTGAAGGCACTGTATGTATATTTAGTCTTATGTCTGTCTTAATAGTGTCCTTCTATCCTTTTCCCATATTCCTACCTTCCCAGGCATGTCCGGGGACACAGGTGGTTCAGCCATCCAGAGTTCGCGAGGCCTCGGTGGGGTAGACGTGCTGTACCCGCGGGGCGGCATAACCCCTGTGCAGGAGAAACAGATGATCACCTGCCTGGAGAACAACATCCATATGTTTGCAGGTTAGAGAGGGCCAGTATGAGGGGGCATCTTAATAGTGTAAAGTGGCTTCCTCTCCTTGCCCTTTCTTTGATAGAGTGAGAGATTATGGAAATGTCCAAGCCATATCATGGGAAAATGTAGTCGTTTAAGCCCTCCAATAATAATTACCTCACCTTATGATAACACAACCCTTGTTTTTCTCCCCTGCAACCATAGCGGATGGCAGTTCTGATGACATCGACATGCCCATCCGTCGTCTGTTTTCAGACCAGAAGCTGGTGAAACAACACAGCCTGATGAGTCTCAACTCAGTCAACAGGTCTCCTGTAATGATGCAGTTGGCACACTTCCTCTATGCCTAACTGCATTTGAGCGGGCTGAAGCAGGCAGAGACAAGGGCACCTCTACTCGTCTTGGAGATGATAGTGCACACAGGAAGGGCCGGTGAGAAGTGTGACCATGCAACAGTTTTTTATTTGATTTGTTTGATGATTAAAGATATATTTATATTTTACCATATTCCTTAGCTCGCATTACTTATTTAGGCCTTTGGGAAGAACATTCCTAAAGGAACCTAAGCCATTTGAGAGTATTGGAAGATAGCTCATGTTTTTCTCAGATTTTCCTTAATCTCTCCTCTCTTCATTCTTTGTCCGTCTCTCTGTCCTCTCTCTCAGCCGGCTGCATTGTGAAATAGATGGGGATACCGCTGCGCCTCGTTGCCATGATGAACGCTAATGACATGGTGCACAAGGATGGTGCAGAGTGGCAACTTTTCCATGGCAACCAATGTCATGCAGACCTTGGCCCAGGCTATAGACATTCAGGTGCTGTGCATGATGGCTCGCCACTTTATTTAAGGTTTAAGAAGTGTGTGTATACTGTGGCTAACACTGTACTCTCTCCCCAGCACCCCTATAACATGGAGTGTGTGTTCTGGCTGCTATCTGGTAGCGATGGAGCCCTGTTAAAGGGCATGTGGGAGGAGTTTCTGCACTCTCACAGACACACTGCCTGACGCTCTACACAAACACGTAGATAGGTGCCTAGTACCATTGGTTGTTTAATGTTCTCTCTCAAATCACCACCCATACTTATGCTCTCTCTCTCACCCCCCCTTCCCTCCTCTCTCTGTCTCCAGTTTTCCCAAATCCTCACAGCAGGTGCAGTAAGAGATGAGGGGATAGTGGAGACCATGCAGACATGCTGGAAGGAGAACCAGTATCTACTGTGTCCTCCCACTGCAGGGGTCAGACATGAAGAAATTAGGCTTATGGATGTGCAGTGATAATTCAGATGACACTGTTAACAGGCATTTGCCATTGATTATCAGGAATCACTAACACTTATTGACCTATCAGTTTGCTCGGTTGGTACTAATTGTTTCATAAAGTGGAAAATATACCACTTACTGCTAATACCAGCAATACTATACCCACAGTTAGATTTTTGATTTACTGTCTTGAAGAGATCAGTTTTATATTGAGTTTCCCCCCCACCTCTCCACCCTTTTGCCCTCAGAACAGCTACCAGTCAAATGTTTGGACACACCTACTCATTCAAGGGTGTTTCTTTATTTGTACTATTTTCTACATTGTAGAATAATAGTAAAGACATCAAAACTATGAAATAACACATATGGAATCATGTAGTAACCAACTAAGTTAAACAAATCAAAATATACTTTATATTTGAGATTCTTCAAATAACCACCCTTTGCCTTGATGACAGCTTTGCACATGATTCCAGATGTGTTATTTCATAGTTTTGATGTCTTCACTATTAATCTACAATGTAGAAAATAGTACAAATAAAGAAAAACCCTTGAATGAGTAGCTGTTGTAAAACTTTTGACCAGTAGTGTATAATTCACAAAAGTAAGGCACTGGGCCTTTACTAATATTAGCGGACCGATATAGACTTCTGTAGCCTGGGCCCCCCAAATAGTTCAGCATCTCCCGCTTTGGCAAAAAGGTAGTTGTATAATTAAGAACAGTATCTTGCAGGATTAAATAGTTGGAATTGTAGGAGTTGTTGCCCTGTCTCTTTCTCAGTGATTGTCATTCTAATGGAATCCAGAAAGAACAACACCCTGTCCTTAAACATTTACCTCAAAAGGTACGAAGTTATGGGCAAAGACACAAAACATCCACATGAAATTAAATATTTATCTTGATCAAATAACATGGAAAACAACCACTTTTTGTGCAGTATTAATTTACCATCCTTACAAACCACAATGTAAATGTATATTACTGTATTGTACATAGGCTGGTCATCTAGGTTCGTACCTGTAGACTTTCCATCACCATAAAGAAAAACAATGCACAATACGGTAGTTGAGTATATTGACACATCAAGTGGTTTGTGATGATGTGGCTCAGTTTGTAGAGCATGGCACTTGCAATGCTAGGGTTGTGGGTTCGATTCCCACGGAGGACCAGTACAAAAAAGTATGAAAATGTATGTACTCACAACTGTACGTTGCTCTGGGTAAGTGTGTCTACTAAAATGGAAAAGGAATGAATAGACCATTTCAGTTTTCACATAGAAATAAGTTGCATTTACAAAATATTTCAAGAAAGTATTTTTATATTCCACAACTATTATCAAATTAACTGTTTTGTACATATATTTATCAGACCCCAGTTATAAATTCTGGTAAACACTCCAATACATTTTGTTTACATCTTTTTACAAAAGTAGTGCACTGGGCCTTTACTAGTTCTGTATTAGCAGACCGATATAGACGTCTTCAGTGCGGGCAAAAAATGTTTTGCATCCCCCCCATCCTCGGCAACAAAATCGCAGCACCCCCACCCCCAAACTACTTTCCGTGGCTATGGCGTTGCAGTTCTTGACACAAACCAGTGCGCCGGGCACCTACTACCATACCCCGTTCGAAGGCACTTGAATATTTTGTTTTGCCCATTCACCCTCTGAATGGCACACACACAATCCATGTCTCTATGGTCTCAAGGCTTAAAAATCAAAAGGTTTGGAGGCAATAATGTGTGCAGCAGTAATTACAGTTGTTGATAAAACAAGTTTACTGGAGAACTGAGACCAAGTAGAGACTTTGGACAGGGTGGATATGGTATAATAAAGGCAGTTTATTCAGAGGTAAAGATATCTGGAATCGCGTGCACGGACCCGTTCGTCAATCTCGTAGGGAGATATCTGAGAGAGCCCCGAAACATTGTGTGCTGACATTTTATACAATAAAATGAAGTAGGTTGAATCTAGTAGTTCTGATCTTCTGATTGGTCCTGATGAGTTGGGCGAGGTCCCCTCCAGGTTAGTATCACTGTTGCATTGGCTCTGAGTCGGGTTCTCTGTCTTCAGATGTTCAGCCTAAGAGAAGGGGATTTTTGTGTGTGTGTGTGTGTATGTGTGTGTGTGTGTGTGTGTATGTGTGTGTGTGTGTGTGTGTATGTGTGTGTGTGTGTGGGGGTGTGTGTGTGTGTGTGTGTCCTCAGAGCAAGAACTCGTGAGTTGGAAGAACTGAGAGACCTATGGCGTGGGTGTTGTCCTTAGCCACCTGCTGATAAGGCTGACAAGATAGGACTCTTCTGTGCATTGTATTGAATACAAAGGCCCAACACAAAATGGGTCATGCACAAGATTTTAGTCAGACCAAGCTATAACATTATATATTTACTACGACACAGTATATGATTAGAACTGAGCTATGATTTAGGTTTTTATTCCCATCACTACATGTAGGAGACAGTGTGGTGGTTGGTGTGCATGAAATTGCCTGTGATGATAGTGTGCATGAAATTGCCTGTCCGTAGGTTTATATGGGTCGCATGGGTTTCTCTCACACTTGATTAGAAAGCTGTCTGTTTGCCTTTTTTGTCTTGTAATGTGCCCGAGTGTGTACTTTCTTATCAGGGCTGGCTCTGTATTGTATGGCTATGGATAAAACCTTTTACAGCCAACGCTGCTGACCTATTGTGCTCTCAGGCGGCTGAGAGGGACTTGGGTCTGGTAAAGATGATGTCAGAGGTTGAATGACTCCGATCTGGTCATGCCAGTGTTGCCAACTCCTCAGTAAGGAAAGTAGCTATTGGCTGTCCTAAAAGTCGCTAGAAGTCGCTAAATGACGCCATCCCATAACTTGCATAATTGGCCATGTGCATGTAATTGTGATGGACGCTGTAAGAGAGGAATAACGTCGTGGGAGAGACAAAAAGTGAGTAAAAAAACACCCTACAGCCAGCGGCGGCTTCCCGCATGCGCGATTCATTTGCAGTCAGGACGCGGAGGGGTGAACATCTGCTCTGACTGCATTTGGGAGGGACTGCTGCGCGAGGACTGGGCCGGCTTTTTTGAAAATGTGTCGCTAGAGGGTTCGAAAACTCGCTAAATAAGTTGGCAACACTGGGTCATGCATGGTAAGGTAACACAAACAAAGTACACACATACTGTAAACACAAACTCCTCCATAATGCTTACATATTTCAGCAACATCTCGTGGTAAATTTTAGTGTTTGTGTTTTGGTATTGGAAAGACTTGTAATCCGAATTGACTTGCAACAGTAACCACGTTTCCATCCAACCATTTCATGTAGATGAATTACCTTACGCATAAAAAAAAGTCACTAACAGGCTAATGGAAACATGAAATGCCGGTACAATTTCATAAATTCGTTTGTTCGACATGGTGGGATCTTTTTGTAAAGTCAGTAAAATTAATAATGCGAGAAATGACGGTGGAAACGCCTTTATGCGCAAATATTGATATAATAACCATCATATCGAAGTAAACTTGGAGTCAAGACTATTATATGTTGTGTGGTCCTCCCACTACGACACGGGAAACCATGCAGTTTATTAGGCTACAGATGAAATAAATGATGATGAACTTCACAGGGTGGTGAATATGCAATGTGATGAGCTTGATGCACCTTTCCAATAAATATCGAGGGTGTTATTTTGGTGACGAAAAAAATTATGATGAACTTCACAGGGTGGTGAATGTGCAATGTGATGAGCTTGATGCACCTTTCCAATAAATATCGAGGGTCTTATTCTGGTGACATGATGATCGATGCTTGGCTGCCGTTTGACAAATTCAAATAATATCGCTCTTATCCATAATAATCTCATAATGTAGGTAGCCTACCTGCACCGTATCTGTGAGCTATTGGCTAGAGTGCATGTGCCAAGACCAGATGGGGCACTTTTGCAATATAACGCAACAGTTTCTGTGACAAAACCATCAGTACTTGAAAATGCGATGGCAACCCATTAAACCTGTATTTTTCATTCGGTAAATAGGAATGTAACGGCAAAAGTTATTTTTGTGTGCACCACGTCATTACGCACAGCCTGTTATCAACAAAAAGTCTACTTGATGGAAAAATCTCTGGTGGGAAAATGTGCGTATTGTTTTATGCAGATTTGAGAATATTCGCATAAAAATCGGTCACAAATTGGATGGAACCTAGCTCTCGACAAACCTGCCAGTTGTTTTTGTACAGTAATTTTTATTTGACTCTTGAAGCACAAGCGATTACACAAGCAGTTACAAGCAAAAACGAATCCTTTACGTCTATATCTGTCTTCTGTACAAAATGTATGTACATAGCTATGCCTCTGACATTGAGACGTTACAGATTTTTTACACTGTTTTTCAACTCAGGACTGCCCCTGAATACCTGTAGAGGCTGTTTTATTGGTGGACTCTGTGGGGAGGGGTGTGGCTAATCATGTGTAGAAGCTTCATCAGCAGATCGTGGCCATGGCTACTGCTCACTGATTGGCTTATGTATTCGGCTTCATCCTTCTCGAAACAGGATTGGTCAATACTACAACCATCTAAAAGAGAAAATACAAAAATAGACAATCTGTCACACAACTGTAATATAAAACTGAATCCATATGAACTCACAACAAGTAATACATTTAATTATTACATTATTACCATTGGCTAATGGCTACACATCACCACATGTATTCTTAAACTCTTAAGTGATCTTGGAACAAATAGTTTGGTAGCTGACAATGACAAAGTATTCAATACCACAAGAGCTTGGCACATGCTATTAACAATTAAATAGTCTTCTGAAATTGCCACAACCAGCAATCCAGAGAAAAACAAACCCTACTGCATGCAAGGCGTTTTGCTCCTTTGCAGAATCAGTCAGTATGAACAGAAACATTTGCTATACAGGAAAACAGGAGTATAGTCTTTGTCTTACCCACGTCACAGCAGATCCCCGGTGCAGCACACCGTCCCTCCTCAGAGCCACACACTCTTCCTCCGGCCTCACAGGGGGAGGGCAGGTAGTTCTCCTCCACGCAGCCAGCTGCCTCTGGGGAGCCCACGTAGCAGCCCATCCCCTCCCCACAGCAGATATTAGGGCCAAAGCAGCGGCCCCTGTCCCCGGGGCCACATGACATGCACTGGAAAGATAATAGGAAGCAGAAAGTTACATTGTTGTTATAGATAAAAGTGATATATTTATTTATTTATTTAACCATTATTTAACCAGGTAAGCCAGTTGAGAACAAGTTCTCATTTACAACTGCGACCTGGCCAAGATAAAGCAAAGCAGTGCGATAAAAACAACAACACAGAGTTACATATGGGGTAAACAAAACATAAAGTCAAAAATACAACAGAAAATATATATACAGTGTGTGCAAATGTAGTAAGTTATTGGGGTGTAGTGAGATACCCAATGGGCTGGACGATTCTCTTCTCATCACTCATCTTGACAAAACGTATACTAAAAACTTGAAAATCAATCAATTTTATTGAAATAGCATGGGCGACTGAGGAAAAACAAATTGGTACAATTTAAGGCCAAGTGACAAACAATAATGCAGGCACTACTGAGCATGCGGGTCTGGGCAGATTAGTCATTGTGTGTCTGTAATTTGTTGTTTGTATAAGTGTGTTTTTGGAGTGTAAAAAAAAGCTAAGATGCAAGCCTATATGGCAGCCAGGAATCTAAGTCTATAACAGACATACAGTAACAATAGACAATAACAAAGTGGAACTGATGAGATTTACTTGGTACCTTTCTGGATGGGAAGTCTAGTGCTGATCTCTTGCCTCCTATGGGGCAGTTGGAGATGTAGCAGGCAGTGCATACAGATAGCAGGAACAGCAGACAGAGGGCGGACACTGGGGCGCCAATCATAGCCACTGAGAAAGAAGGAAACATTTAAGTTTGACTAAAGTTGACGCTACTTGTCTCAGGATAGAGATAAGATGATAGTTCCTGCAAAGTCTGTTACAAAAACATGTCCTGCAAATTTTTTAATTTATTTTTTAGATTAAGTATTTTTAAGATTGTCAGAGAAAATACAGACACTGTATGAGATATAGAAGACACACTCACTGTGTTGAGGTTGAGGCTTTGGTGAGGATGATCTGCGAATTTGTCGATGATTGATGGTTGATCTTGGTAGAGGTTGAATGTCTTTGTTCATGGTCCTTGCCATGAAAAGGTACCCTTTTATACCTATTGCTCTGTCTCTTAGGATGTGACATGGCCTCAAAACCACCAATTAAGTCCAATCAAACTGTTATTCCACTGGTATTAATTATGTGACCTGATTAGTAAAGGGAATTGACATTGAGATGGACAAGAAAAGGGCATATCAGGTGTGACCATGCATAAGAGGTATGGGGGGTCTGGTTAGTCTTACTTTACACTGATCTGAGTTCAGCTTTCCATAGTTCTATGCAGTGTTGTGTTTGAGACCACCTAAAGCGAGACGGATTCAAGACCGGAGCAAATCGAGTCGGAGTCAAGACCAAAACCGGAAGGGGGGTGAGACGAGTCAAGACTGAGACCGGGCGGGGGACAAGGGGTCCGAGACCGAGTCAAGACTGAGACCAGAAAAATGCGAGTCCAATTCAAGACCATGATTGTAATTTTGTCAAATCGTCACCATAATAAGAGTTCAGTATTTCTGTGTTTATATTTCAGTAGAACATATGGATTCTTTAGACATTCAGAATGGTGAGAAAATGCATGCTGAGGGCAAATAGAGCCACTCTACAAATTATTACTAACCCAAAAACAGTGGGGAACAATGAGGGCCTTCTACACCTTCAGAGAAGGGCTAAGAAATAATAACTATAACAATTCAAATTATTATTTTCAATTATGTTCTAATTTAATATTTTTGTTGAAACGGAAAGGGTTAACACTGAAGAGAAAAAAAGATCCAATCAGGATTTTTCTTTGGTCATTTCTGGGGAGATACATTTAGCTAGCTAAATCAGCCATTGGCTAGGCCATCAGAAACAAGATAGAAGGCATCTGCCATTGAACTGTATTAGGGCAAAATGTTGGAGTGACAGTGGAATCAACCAATCACATTTTGGCTCTTAATGGGTGGGACCATTTTTACTGCAGTGGGCTAAATTAGGGTCACACAGAGTGATTATTGGTAGTCTTAAACAAATCTACTTTGAAACAAAAGTATACACCTCACACACATGGTTATGGGCTTAAAAAAGGACACCTGTACCATGTCAGATATAGAGTTGAAATGTATTCAATTTTTAGTTTGCATCGTAATTTTACACTTTATATACATCAGAGAAGACTGAAATATAACAAAACTGTTTGACATAGAAACACTGGATTTTCGTCTGTTTAAAAAAAAAAAAAGAATCTTTATGAAATTCTGAAAAATATTAATAACATTCCACCCATGAGACCAAAGAGGGCGCTTTTGATCATTGAATGCAGGAAAGGGTTGTGAGTGGAACTGTGTTTTTTGTAATAATAATGTTTTATTTTTTTTGTTTTTCCTCAATCTGATTAGGTGGGCCTGGCAGGGCCTGGCTCCCCAGTGGGTGGGCCTATGTCCAACCAGGCCCACTCAACTGCCTATGATGACAATGTCCTCCCAGGCCCACTCAACTGCCCATGATGACTGAAATGCACGTCACAAATAAGTCTACTAACCAAGACTACGGACCAAACTTTTTCAATACCTGGTTTGCATACCCATTGTTGCCTTAGTTAGCATTTACTGGTAGATATAAATTGAAACGTCTTTCCTACCTACTGGCTACGGATGACATTCTTCTGTGCGCTGCTCCATGCCAAAACCAGTTGAGAGCTTCGCGCTCTTGCTGCCTGCAGATGATATTCCGCTGAAAGTAGGCTATGTGTGAATATATTTCACGTGTCTTGCGATTGTGTAGTTTACTTTGTGCATGAGTTCACTATTGTACTACATAATTGATAAATCGTATACCTCCACTACACTACTTTGATACGCATCAGTGGGGATTAAAAAGTGAGTATACGCAATGCACACTGAAAAAAAAGTTGCTATACGGTGTATACCTGCATATAGCCTACACTACACCACTGGCCCCTTTGTGTTTTACAAAAAGTGCACTTTCCTACATGAGTGTGCTTGTATTACCGTTGCTGTCCTCACGAACTTGTCACACACTGAAGGCCTAGAGGTCCAATAGGTTCGCCACTGCGCAAACGTCTATAATAGATATACAGACTATTCAGGTATTCATGTTTCAAGAAAGGAATGTATATATTGTAATGACCTGACTAGATCATAAAAGAACAACTGTCCAGACAGAGGATTGAGTTTACGAATGGACGGTTTATTAAACCAACTTTACACAGGCTACTGTTTGGCCGTAGCCCACGCCAAATAAATGAAAGATAACCCACAAGCCAATCGTGACCTTCTCTTGTGAAGCCCAGACTTAAAGAGAGAGAACAAAGGCTAAACCTGGTCTTAACTTCCAATGCTCCATCCCCCTGCCCAACCCCCCTCCACGCCACTCCGCCAACCGCCAGGATGCCCGGCATCAGAACATTCCAGGCATTCCCGTGATTGGCAGATAGCAGGTTGATTGACATGTCGGACCCCGCGAACACTAGGTACTGGTAGGTACAACACAACCATCTACTAGCCTAACACATAACACACAGCTGTCTGTGCGGGTCGCTACACAGCCCCCCCCACCACAAAGTCCCTCGTCCCCGAGGGAACAAACAAAGTCTCTGAAGCGACCCGGAGGTCTCCTTTGCCTGCGTGGCTGTGATGGCCGCAGAGTGCCCCTCTGAGAACCAGGGGATGAAGGCAAGGACATGGGGGACAAGGAAGCGGGAACGGGTAATACAGTCCGTGGCTCTGGGGAACCACGCGGTGACACAGGGGGAGTGGGCTGTCTGGAGCCTTGTCTGCGGCACCTGGGGGTGGGTGCCTGGAGAATGTCATTGCCAGAGAGGGGAATTGTGGGGGTTCCTGGGGTTTGGGGAGAAGAGGCCCCTCTATATGGGGCTAACCTGTCCCGGTGCAGTGTCACCTTTCTCCCCCTGGGAGGAAGCTGCACCCGGTAAACAACCTCCCCTACCCTCTCCAGGACACTGCAGGGTCCCACCCAGTGACTGTCCAACTTGGGGCATCTGCCCTTTTTCCTTAGCGGGCTGTAGACCCAGACCAGCTCCCCAGCCACAAAGTGCCTTCCCCGGGTGTGCACGTCATAGTTCCTCTTCTGCCTCACACCTGCATTCAGCAGCTGCTCTCTGGCGAAGGTGTGGGCTGTCTCCAGGCGGTCCTGGAGTCTCCGGGCATACTCCGGCCCCGGGGAAACATGAGGGCTATCCAGGGGCCGACCAAACGCCATCTCCGCAGGGGTACGGATCTCTCTCCCCAGCATGAGGAGGGCAGGCGTGCAGGAGGTGGAGTCTTGGACAGCGGAGCGGCATGCCATGAGGACCATAGGCAGGTGCTTGTCCCAGTCCCGCTAGTGTTTGGAAGAGACGATGGCCAGCTGCTGTCCAAGCGTTTTGTTGAAGCGCTCCACAAGGCCATCACTT
Source organism: Coregonus clupeaformis (assembly GCF_020615455.1). Taxonomy (NCBI): domain Eukaryota; kingdom Metazoa; phylum Chordata; class Actinopteri; order Salmoniformes; family Salmonidae; genus Coregonus; species Coregonus clupeaformis. The sequence continues at coordinate 28,422,960 of NC_059218.1, read as the reverse complement.
TGAGGATGGAGAGGAGTAGTGCGGGTCTTGTGCATACCCAGCCTCTCACACATGGTGGCGAACACACGGGACTCAAAGTTTCTGCCTTGGTCGCTGTGGATGGACTCTGCAGCTCCAAACCTGCTGAACATCCCCGCTGTCAGGGCGTCGACGATGGTCTCTGCCTCCTGGTCAGGCAGAGCATAGGCCTCGGGCCATTTTGTGAAATAGTCCATGGCCGTGAGCACCCAGCGGTTTCCACTGTCTGTGGTGGGGAACGGCCCAACTACATCCACTCCCACCCTCTCCATGGGAGCCCCCACTGGGAACTGTTGGAGCTGAGCATGAGAGCGGCCTGGGGGGCCCTTTCTCGCTGTGCAGTTGTCACAGCGGCGGCAAAAGTCTTCCACATCCCTCTTGTGCTGCCCCCAGTAAAAGCCCTGACGGAGGCGGCGCAGTGTTTTTGTGACCCCAAAGTGTCCAGTCCCCACCCCCCCATGAGTACTCTGGAGCACAGCCTCCCGCAATGCTTTTGGGACCACCACCTGCCACCTTTCCTCCCCCGTAGCCGACTCCTTCCATGCCCGCTGTAACACGCCATCAGCCAGCCGCAGTCGCTCAAACTTTGACCACAACCCTTTGGTCGCGAGTGAGAGCGCTGTCACCTCTTCCCATGGTGGCCTCACCTGCGCCTCTACCCACTGTAGCACTGGCTGTAGGTCTGTGTCCCGTCCCTGCTGCTGCCCCCATTCAGCCACGTCGACAGTCTGCAGCTCACAGCAGACAGGCCCGCTCGCCCGACACACTGTGGCACAGACCCCTCCTCTGCACACAGCTCTCTCTCCCGTCCCTCTCTCCGTTCACAGTGGCGGCAGCCGTCTGCAGTACAGGGCCGACGGGACATGGCGTCGGCGTTGGAGTGGCGTGCCCCTGCCCTGTGCACCACCGTGAAGTCATACGGCTGAAGCTCCTCCAACCAGCGTGCCACCTGCCCCTCTGGCTCTCTGAAAGACATGAGCCACTGGAGAGCAGAGTGGTCAGTCCTTACAGTAAAGGGCAGACCACCCAGGTAGTACTTGAAGTGTTTGACGGAAGCCACAACAGCCAAGAGCTCCCGCCGGGTGACACAGTAAGCGGCGCTCATGTTTGTCAAATGTTTTGCTGAAGTACGCCACCGCTCTCTCCCCCTCTGGCCCCACCTGGGCCAGCACCCCACCCATGCCCACATTGCTCGCGTCTGTGTCCAGGATAAAGGGCAATGTGAGGTCAGGGGAGCGAGCACGGGGGCCTCGATCAGTGCACGTTTGAGGGTGTTGAACGCCTCCTCACACTCCACTGTCCAAGTGAAAGCCTTGTCCTTCGGCAGCAGGCGGTTCAGTGGAGCAGCAACGCTTGAGAAGCCCCGTACAAACCTCCTGTAGTACGAGGCCAGGCCCAGGAAGCTCTTCAGCTGACACTGGTCGGTGGGGGTGGGCCAGTCTCTGACAGCCGCTACCTTGTCCTCCATGGTGCTGATCCCCTCCTTCCCCACTCGGTGGCCCAAGAAGGACACCTCTCTCCTCATGAAGTGGCACTTCTCGGGGTGGAGCTTCAGACCTGCGGCAGCCACCCTCTCCAGCACACACCGTAGCGCCCCCAGGGCTGACTGGAAGGAGCTGCCATGGGCCAGGATGTCATCGAGGTATACCAGACACTGCTGTCGGGGGATGCCATCCAGCACCCTGTCCATCAAACGCTCAAAAGTAGCTGGAGCGTTGCACAGGCCAAAGCACAGGACCTTGAACTGCCAGTGTCCTCTGTTAGTGGAGAACGCAGTTTTGGCTCTGGCCTCTGGGGAGAGGGGCACCTGCCAGTAGCCACTGCGGAGGTCTAGTGAGGAGAACCAGGAGGACCCCCTAACCAGGTCCAGCGACTCATCGATACGTGGTATGGGGTATGAGTCCTTCCTGGTTACCTCATTCAGCCGCCTGTAGTCCGCACAGAACCTCAGCTTGCCCCCCTTCTTCGGAACCATGACGACTGGCGCCGCCCAGGGGCTGTCTGAGGGCTCAATGAAGTCTGCCCGCTGCATCTCCAACACAGCCTTGTCTGCCGCCTCCTGGCGTGCCAGCGGGATACGGCGGGGACGCATCTTGATAGGTCGAGCATCACCTGTGTCGATCTCATGCTGCACCAGATGAGTCTGACCCACCTCTTCCTCACTCAGCGCAAAGCTGTCTCTGAATTCAAACAGCAACTGCCTCAACCGTTCCTGCTGCTCGGGGTCAAGACCAACACAGTTCCTCCCCCATATCTCCCTCACTGAAGACAGTGTCCTCTCCCCTCCCATCTGGGGTAGCTGGGCTGGGGGGCGCGGCCCGGGCTCACAGAGGGCTGTGTCGTGGAGGTAGCTGGGGGAATGTAACACAACGCCCGTAGGTGACAGGGGAGCTGGGGAAAAGTCACACCCAGATGTGGGGGAGGGGGGCAGCCATGAGTCTCTGCTGCTTTAACTGTTGGAGTAAAGGGTTTGTTGGGTTGAGTGAATGTGACATTAGGGGCCATGGTGACCTCCGGCCCTCCCTGGAAGCTCAGTGTGCCCCTATTTAGGTCTAACTGGCAGCCTGTGCTCCTAAGAAAGTCCAACCCCAGGATACAAGGGTCCTGCACAGCCGCCACCCACACAGGATGACGCACAGTCCTGCCCCCTACTGTCAGAGTCATTATTCCCTTCCCTTTCATGGGTGCCAGCTCACCTGTGACTGTGCGGAGCTGCACAGTTGTAGGCTCACACTGAGTCCAACCTGGCACAATATCTGGCCTCACCAGGGTTACTGTGGACCCAGTGTCCACCAGGGCGGAGCAGGGCACCCCCTCCACAGTGACAGGGACATGACAAAAGTCCCCAACACAGGTCCGGCCCACCACAACAACAGGCTCCATCCGCTTGCCCTCGTCTGCTTCTGGGGGAAGTGGAGCCTTGCTTCCCCGTCTGTGCCGGTGGGCTCCTCCTGAAGAAGATGGTGGTTGGGATAGAAAGCCAGGGGTCCGCACTACCCGGTCTATGCGGACCCCGAGCCGTTTCCCTGAGCTCTGGGGACATGGGGCAATCTCGGCGCAGATGGCCTGGCTGGCCACAACCCCAGCAGACCCTGGGACCAGGGCGTGTGTTTCGTGCCGCCTGTAGCGACACAGCACGAATGAGTTCTGTCATTTCAGCCACCCATGCAGGCTTTTCCGGCTCCGGGCTGCTCTGCCCCCAGCTCGCACAGAGGGTCTGTCTCCCTGCACCCCCACCAAAGCCCCCAGCTGAAGCCCCAGCCCACACCAGCTCCCTCTCCAAAGCCATCTCCAAGGCTACCTGCAATGACTCAGGATGAGCCAGCTGGGTCTGTATGCGCAGCTCCGTAGGAGAGAGCGCCTGTATGAACTGGTCCCGTGCTAGCTCGCTCTGCACGGAGGGGGCATGTGAGCATATGCCCGCCGAGAGAGGCTCTCAATGTCATTAGCTAGCACCCGTAGAGGCTCTCCAGGCTGCCTGCGTCTATTACTCAGTTCGGAGCGCAGTAGCCCGGGCTGTACACACTGTCCATAGCGCCTCCTCAGTGCTCCCACTAAAGCACCATAATCACGTCTGTCCTCGGGGCTAATCAATATCAAACAGGCCAGAGCTTCATCCGTGAGGCATAAAGCCAACTGCAGTGCCCTATCTTCATCCGACCACCCCCTAAAATGAGCTAACAGTTCAAACTGAGCATGAAAAGCTTCCCAATCCGCCTTACCGGAATACTTCGGGGTCTTAACGGATACGGACGCAGCCGGGAACTGGGCGCCGCCATGTTTGTTTACATCCTGAGCCCCAGATTCTTCGTCCCGCCAGCGTCGACGTCACCCCCTTCGGTCCGCCCACCAGAATCCGCGCGAAACACAGTCGACGAAGCACTCATGCCCGCTTCAGCCGCCATCACTCTAACGTCCTCCCTCAAGCGGCCTCTGGGCTCCGATGCCCTGGCGATCTCCTCAGCCAGAACCCCCGACGTCCATGCACACGCACCTCCTTGGCCATAATCGTCCCCTACCTCCACCTTCACTTTCGGATTCCCTCGAAGCATCTTCAACCCCGTTCTCACCTACGGTAGCTAGCCACAGAAGTCAGCTAGCTAGCTGGCTAACTTTTATCAACGTTTTTACTTCTGACACCAATGTAATGACCTGACTAGATCATAAAAGAACAACTGTCCAGACAGAGGATTGAGTTTACGAATGGACGGTTTATTAAACCAACTTTACACAGGCTACTGTTTGGCCGTAGCCCACGCCAAATAAATGAAAGATAACCCACAAGCCAATCGTGACCTTCTCTTGTGAAGCCCAGACGTAAAGAGAGAGAACAAAGGCTAAACCTGGTCTTAACTTCCAATGCTCCATCCCCCTGCCCAACCCCCCTCCACGCCACTCCGCCAACCGCCAGGATGCCCGGCATCAGAACATTCCAGGCATTCCCGTGATTGGCAGATAGCAGGTTGATTGACATGTCGGACCCCGCGAACACTAGGTACTGGTAGGTACAACACAACCATCTACTAGCCTAACACATAACACACAGCTGTCTGTGCGGGTCGCTACAATATTTTGCCTGGTGAAGCGGTTTTATGCGCTTACTGAATGGAAGCTGATAATATGATGAGTTTCTTACTCCTCTGGTCTCGGCTGGTCTCCGGAAGAAATTACGAGTCCTCGCTGTCCGAGACCGAGTGAAGACCGAGTACAAAATGTATCCGACACCGAGACAAGACCGAGACACTCATAATGTGGTCTCGAGACCGGTCTTGAGTACTACAACAATGGTTCTACAGTAGGTTATGTTTATACATGTTATGGGATGAACAACAAGGGTAGGAGGGAAGGGGGAATGGAAAGGGTAAAACAGGAGGGAGCTATGACTTCAGAGCTGATTTGTGTGTGTGTGTGTGTATGACTTTACTCAGCCTGTATGGGCTATGTAACAACTAATGTAATAAGAGGAAAAGAGAACTTCAGATAAATTGAGAAATGGCTCAAGGGATGATTAAAAGGTTCTCATTGTCCTTATTAATAATAAGAGCACGGTTGACCTTGACCTCACCATGTGTTAATCATGTATTTCTCATTGTTTTAACCTGGACAGATCCTATGAATTTAACTCAAGTCATTATCTGGACACTATTAGGCCTATTTCCACCTCAACTTAATTTGTCTAATTAGGCCTACACCAATTATTACTCAGTCCATATAATTCAAAAACATAAGTTGACGTCAAAGCCCTACATGATAATGCAAAAAAAAATAACATTGCGAAAAACATTTATTTGTGTGGAGAGGCACATTTTGAAAGGACTATAGTGGCCATATTTTAATGCATCTAATAATAATAGCTGATATCTCGTATTTGTGCAAAAAATATTGTAACGACATTAACTCGACAACTAGTGACCTCCTCAATAGGTTTGGTCCTCTTGGCATAAAGGTGTTGGCTCGACAGTAGCTGGACCAGGGTTCGAGTCACGGCCGTGGTTGCACCTAATGGTGTAATTGCAGACCGCAATTCGTGTTTCTTGACGTGGGTGTTCCCTGATATCAGAAAACGCCCATTGATACCTGGCATTGGTCAGTTCCGGTGTTATGAGACTGATGGTTTGTTTACATAGGTTAGGATAACTAACGTGGCAGTTGCACAACTGAATGCATTCAACCAAAATGTGTCTTCCGCATTTAACCCAAACCCTCAATCATAGAGGTGCGGGGGCTGCCTTAATCGACGTCCATGTCATCGGCGCCCGGGAGCAGTTGTTCGGGGTTAACTGCCTTGCTCAAGGGCAGAACGGTAGAATTTTCCACCTTCGGCTTGGGGATTCGAACCAGCAAGCTTTCAGTTACTGGCCCAACGCTCTTAACCGCTAGGTGAATTAACGTGTCATGTTATGTATGAAAATGTATGCACTCACTAACTGTAAGTCGCTCTGGATAAGAGCGTCTGCTAAAATGACTAAAATGTTAGGAGACAGACTGAGGTTAAGGTTACGTTTAGCTACAATGCTACAGTTGTCAACAACTGTTGTTCCCAACGCAAAAGAAACTACCACTGAATTTTTCCACTGCTCGATCAAAGACAGTACAGTATGAAGATAGGCTAAAACTGCTTCTCCAATAGAAATCCCCGATCACACTTGTAGGCGATGTCATGGCGACGTTGGCTAGCTAAGCTCTTGCTTATAAACACGTCATCGGGTCTAACGGTCGTCTCGCGCCAAACTACGCATGTGCAAGCCGTCAAATCAAAGGCATTCCTTCGATATAAAGTTGTTTTTGTCGGAAATGAAAACGTCTCAGTTTGTCACTCTCACGAGGTTGGAGTAATAACAAGCTCAAATACTTAAGACATTTACTCGAATTTAGGTTGTGCCTTTTAGATTATGAGAAAATTCACAACTAAGGAATACCTTTTCACTTCTCTCATTGACTTCTCAAACCCCGGCCTGTTTGGTCTGTTTCTCAAGCGTTCCCGGAAGTCTTGCGATATTGCGCCTCTGGGTTTAGAAACTATGTGGCTCTATGTTCACTACATACCTCAGAAACTAACGTCCGTGGGCGTGGCGAAGCGTTTGGCCGGAGCAAGGAGTTTGCGTAGCCAGGCAAGCGAATCGATAGAGCTCTATTTTATTAATTAATGTCAACAGTTACGGAGAAACTAGAGGCCGAGAAGAACCGAAGAGAGAATCTGTGAATAGTGGCAAAAAATGAAACATTGTATCCGCATATTGTCTCTTCCAAGAAATGTCAAACGAGTTTGTGTGCAACAACAGTGAGCAGTAGAACGCTTCACTGACAGCGCAGCGGGTTATATTGTTTTGCTGGATATCCCGAGCCTTGGTTGGGATTTTAGGAGACTACAGAGAAATGTGTCGGAGGTAAGATGTCAATGATATTTGTCTACGGGGTTCTGTGGTTGTTTTCGTCTCCCAGTTGTCTTCATTATATTTCCCTCCTATCGTGCGTGTGTGACTGTCAGCTGACAAGTAGTTCCTGGCTGGTCGATATAGGCCTACTGGAGTCGAGGTGGGCAGGAAAGGATGCATATAAGGAAAGAAGAGAGCGAAGGCAGGGGGAGTTATTGTGGGATGACTTGTACTGGTGTCGTCATCCGTAGTTTCTCATTACCAAAAGCAGTATAAAGAACAGTCTTATCTATTGTCATGGCCATACAGTTGTGATGCATTTTAACATAATGCCAAATCGGCTACATACCAATATTACAATGATTTTGTTTACATGATAGTAAATAATAGATTTAAAAAAAATAGGACTAGTCATTGTTTGCTAACGTTATAACATGGTTACAACATGTGATGTCATGCATCCAATGCGCTTTCTTATTGTCTACTGTAAGCCCCAAGCTGACGTTAGACCCCTCCCACGTGATTCACACATGATGTTGAACATCACCAATCCCCCCATGAGATGAGCTTTAATGTTTTCCCCATAGCCCATATTAGCCCTGTGTATGCTTTGTTTTTGTATGCAGGCCTATGTCAGTGTGCTCATTAAACATAGGCAAGTGTCAAGCAGGCGAGTTGCAGGTCACCATGGATCAGAAGATACCTTTGGTCATGTAGTGTATGTGGACACCTGCTCGTCCAGCATCTCATTCCAAAATCATGGGCATTAATATGGAGTTGATCCCCCCCCTTCGCTGCTATAATAGCCTCCACTCTTCTGGGAAGGCTTTCCACTAGATGTTGGAACATTGCTGCGGGGACTTGCTTCCATTCAGCCACCAGAGGATTAGTGAGGTTGGGAACTGATGTTGGGCTATTAGGCCTGGCTCGCAGTCGGCATTCCAGTTCATCCCAAAGGTGTTCGATGTGGTTGAGGTCAGGGCTCTGTGCAGGCCAGTCAAGTTCTTCCACACCGATCTCGACAAACCATTTCTGTATGGACCTCGCTTTGTGCACAGGGACATTGTCATGCTGAAACAGGAAAGGGCCTTCCCCAAATTATTGCCACAAAGTTGGAAGCACAGAATCGCCTAGAATGTCATTGTATGCTGTAGCATTAAGATTTCCCTTCACTGGAACTAAGGGGCCTAGCCCGAACCATGAATAACAGCCCCAGACCATTATTCCCCCTCCACCAAACTTTACAGTTGGCACTATGCATTGGGGCAGGTAGCATTCTCCTGGCATCTGCCAAACCCAGATTAGTCCGTTGGACTGCCAGATGGTGAAGCTGGCGCCGATAGACATGGCAGCTCTGCTTCTAGCTCCTAAGCAACTTAGCTGTATTATATCTTTTTTTGTTTGTTATTTCTTACATTATTAGCCCAGAATCTTTTTTTGTGTTATTACATACAGCCGGAAATAACTTTTGGATATCAGAGGGGCGGTAACTCACCAGCATTCTGACCAGAAATACGACTTTCCCGATTTGGATCCTTTGTTCGTAGCCCCCAATGCAATTTAACTTATCCCAGAGGCTTCTCCAAAATGCCGCCGGGGGAGAAGAGGTATTCGGAGTGGACTTCTAGTCCGACTCAGGAGGCTTGCACACCATCCACTGCTTCCGAGTATATTACTCGCTAATGTTCAGTCCCTGGACAATAAAGTAGACAAGCTCAGGGCGAGGACATACTCTGTTTCACGGAATCATGGCTCTCTCCGGATATACTGTCCCCATCCATACAGCCAGCTGGGTTCTTAGTACATTGCGCATACAGGAATAAAGACATCTCCGGGAAGAAGAAAGGAGTAGGTTTATCTTTCATGATTAACTACTCATGGTGTGATTGTGATAATGTACAGGAACTCAAGTCCTTTTGTTCACGCGACCTAGAATACCTCAAAATCAAATGCCGACCGTATTACCTCCAAAGAGAATTCTCTTCAGTTAGTCACAGCCGTGTATATTCCCCCTCAAGCCGATACTACGACGGCCCTCAAGGAACTACACTGGACTTTGTGCAAACTGGAAACCACATATCCTGACGCCGCATTTATTGTAGCTGGGGAGTGTTGTAACCGAGGACAGACGATTTCATCATTCAGCGGTCCCGTTCTGCGAGCTTGTGTGGCCTACCACGTCGCGGCTGAGCCGTTGTTGCTCCTAGACAGTGTTGTAGTACTTGAGACCGGTCTTGGTCTCGAGTCCGGTCTCGAGACCACATATTGAGTGTGTCTGTCTTGTCTCTGTGTCTTTTACTCGGTCTTGTCTCGGTCTCGGACAGTGAGGACTCTTTTACGCCGAGACCAGCGGCGTAAAAAACGTATAATTATCAGCTTGAATTCAGTCAGCTCATAAAACCGCTTCATCAGGCCAAATATATACACTCCTTTCTTGAAACATTAATATTTTATCGCCTATTGAAACCTGGGATTCCTACTTTACTCGTAATATTACTGTCCTTTACTTTCGTTGAAAAATATCCGCAAACTTTGTCCGTATTTACTTGACTCGCTCGCTGGTAGGGAAGAGTGGGGGAAATTGTTGGAAACCTGCGCACTCACTATTGGTAAGGGGAGACAGGGGGGAATTGTAATAGTATTTATATCTGTTATAGACATGTTTGTGCAGTGTCGAGCCTATTGGACCTTCAGTGTGTGACAGGCTCGTGATGCTGAAAGGACAGCAACTGTAATACCAGCGGAAAGTGCACTTTTTGTAAAACACAAAGGGCCAGTGGTGTAGTGGAGGCTATACGCAGGTATACGCCATATACCCACTTTGTTTTTCAGTGGGCATTGCGTATACTCACTTCTTAATCCCTACTGTTGCGTATCAAAGTAGTGTAGTGGAGGTATACAACTTATTAACCTCTACGGGATCGGTGTCCCGTATATATGGGACGGTTGAGCTAACGTGCGCTAATGTGACTCTGTCTCGGACCCCCGTCTCCCTCTAGGTCTTGGTCTTGACTCGGTCTCACCCCCCCTCCAGTGTTGGTCTTGAATCAGTCTCGCTTTAGATGGTCTCGAACACAACACTGCTCCTAGACGTTTCCACTTCACAATAACAGCACTTACAGTTGACTGGGGCAGCTTTAGCAGGGCAGAAATTTGACAAACTGACTTGTTGTAAAGGTTATGATGGTGCCACATTGAAAGTCACTGAGCAATGTTTGTCTATGGAGATTGCATGGGTGTGTGTGTCAACAACGGGTGTGGCTGAAATAGCCGAATCCACTAATTTGAAGGGGTGTCCACATACTTTTGTATATATATAGTGTATCTAGGCCAACTCATTTGCCACTTCTGTTTGTTGACCTATCAATTGAGGTGTACCCATTACAAAATCTACCCAAGCTGACTAATTTTATGCATTGACTCGGTTTGTAATGTTTGCATATCAGTGTCACTGATCGTTTTAACAAAGAGAAGTGGGTGTTAACCATGAGTGATTACATGTGTCTGTGTCAGTAAGTGCAAGTCTGTGTCTGTCTGTCTGTCTGTCTGTCTGTCTGTCTGTCTGTCTGTCTGTCTGTCTGTCTGTCTGTGTTGTGTGTGTGTGTGAGAATGCTCTTGTGTGTATTGCTTCATGCCTACTGGGCAAATGCAGACATTCCAGGAGTGAATGGAATAGCACAGGCCCACAGCTGCTGTACAGAGCTACAGCTTCTCTGTGGTGTCTCACTGAAGCTGTCTGACTTCCTGAAGGCACTGACTACACTAGCAACTATGCACTCTGTATAGCACAACTGTTACAGAATACGTAGCTAGTCAAGGTTGACATTGCCCTTACCCCTGTGAAAGGTTTGAGGCTTCTTACACTACATCAAACTTTCTCTCTCAGAATCATACATCATATTTTTGAAATAACATATGATATAGATTACATTTCCTTTGATGACTCAAGTTTAAAACCAGGTCCCTAGCCTCAAGCAGCAAAAGGGGTCAACTAAGTTGGGTGAACTCAAAAATCTGCTCGATAACTTTCAACACAACAGCATCTCTTCTCTGATCCTCTTCCCAGGTAATCTACAGTCACTCTGTTACCATCCCCTTTCCCCTTTCCCCATCCCCCTAACCTCTTCCCAACCCACCCTGTGATGATGTCGTCACCCTCCGCGGTCACCCCCTTGACAACGTCTCCCCCCACCCTCCGCCCCTCCTCCGCCCTGGACTCTCTCTCCATGTCCTCTCTACTCTCCGGGGACCTAGAGGATGAGAGGGGGGAGGAGGGGGGCCTGGGGGACCTGGAGGTGAACCCATACGATGGCTTGCCCTTCTCGTCACGCTACTACTCTCTGCTGGAGGAGAGGAAAACGCTTCCCATGTGGAGCCTCAAGTACCGCCTGCTGGAGCACCTGGAAACACACAGCATGGTGGTGGTCAGTGCCCCCAGTGGCACGGGCAAGAGCACACAGGTAAGAGGCATGCAAAGTACGTACAAACATGCACGCCGGTATAGGCACACACATTAGCACTGGTGATGAAGTGCCCAGAGAGAGCAAAGAAGGTGGGGAAACATGCCAAACATACAGGTAGATATAGAGTACACACACATGGCTAGGGACCCTCCAAACGTACACAATATTCAGACACTGAAGACAGACAGAAAGACAGACCACTGTACAAACTCAAGCAACTATCACTATCACGCTATACACACTCACTTTGTGTGCATATCAGTCTCCCTCTTTCTCTCTCCCTCACCCTCTCTCTCCCAGGTGCCCCAGTGGTGTGTGGAGTATGCCCTGTCCCATGAGTTCTCTCAGGGCTTGGTGTGCTGTTCCCAGCCCTACGCTGTGGCTGCAGGGAGTCTGGCCCTCAGGGTGGCTGATGAGATGGACCTGAGTCTGGGCCTGGAGGTGGGCTACTGGGTCCCCCACGACAATGGCTGTACCCCCGATACACTACTTAGGTGAGGAGAGATGTAGACACACAGGTGTGCATGAACATTGGCGCATGTGTATGTACACACACATAGCACAAAGGTACAAGCTTGGGTACACACACATCACCCAATCTGACGGCACGTTTCTTACTCATCTTCTAGCACGTTTATCCACCCTCCTTTCTGCTCCCCCCGACCTGGAATATAATATTGTAGTCCTTGTTTCCTTCTCTCTCTTTCTCTCCCCCTGAGGTTTATAACAGTGCATTTCTCTCCCTGATCCCTCTCTCACCCTCTCTCTCCTCTCTCCCTCTCTCAGGTTCGTCAGTGACTCTCTGCTCCTGGGGGAGATGATGTCGGACCCCCTGCTGCGTCAGTATGGGGTGCTGGTGGTGGATGAGGTGCAGGAGCGCACTGTGCCCTCCGACGTCCTCCTGGGCTTGCTGCTGGATGTGTGCTGCCAGCGCCCCGACGACCTCCGCGTGGTCCTCCTCACCGACCCCTCCCTCGCCCCCAGCCTCGCCACCTTCCTGGGTGAGGGAGTTCCGCTTCTAACGCTGGATGAGCCTGTCGCGGATGAGGACCGGCCCGCCAGAGATACACCCGAGACAGAGACAAGGAGGAGACCACCGGTTGTCGTGGAAACGGTGTACAGGGATCCTGGAGGGAGGGAGTCGGCGGCAGCGGCGTGTTACATGGTGTTGGATCTCCACCGCAGGGGAGAGGAGGGGGATGTCATGGTCTTTCTCCCCAGTGCCCAGGTAGATGCACACACACACACACAGTATACTAAATATATACAGCTAATCTCATCAACTACTGGGGCTGTTTTTAGCCGCATCAGATCATTAGACAGTAGATGCCCAGTAGTCCTACTGCTGGAACGGAGAAATGGTTCAGAAGGCTCAGTGGGTTACGTTGGGTCGGGTTAGTTAGGATAAATCGGGTGCGTGCAACAGCAGAGTTGTGGAATGATTTCCCCGCACGGGCCACGAGTTAAATGTAAGTGTCTGCTAAATGACCTTCCTTTGTATCCCACCTCTTCTTGTCAGTTTCTGCTAGACTTCCTTCTACATGTAAATCCCTATTGAACTGTGTTATTTCTTAATGCTTTGTTGTGCTGTGTTTTGTAAATGCCATCTTCCTTGTCTGTTGTTGCCTCTCACCCTGGGGACAGAGAAACAGGGACACTGTAACCTTAGACTGCTGAATGGCATCAGGGTGTGTCAGGTGTCCTGTTTAACGCATCCAGAACACACACACGCTCGCGCGCAGAGAGAGAGAGCACAGAGCCCCATCATTTTCACATCCACATCTCTTACACACACACTCCCACTATGTCAACATCACCACACCCTAGCTCCTCGCCTAATTCCTGGATATGGTTTCAAATCCTGAGGCAGACCTGGACTTTAGTACCGTACAGTAGTTGATGCCAAGGCTGCAAAACACAGAGCTAGCTAGCCAGGAGAATGGATCTGGTTAAGGCTCAGTAGAAGAGCCACTGTAAACAGAGTAAACAAGGACATAGAGAAGCACTGTCTGGTGATGCCTAGTCTCAATTCAGATCAACCTAAACTATGCGTTTAGGGAGAGGGAAACAAAGAGGGAGGGAGCGAGTGGGGGAGATACATGAGAAAGGAGAAGGAGAACGGGCACAGGGACAGAGGCTATGTCCCAATACGCTCAAATAGATTATTTTGTACTTTTTAAAACAATGAAAACCCATTGGTCTAGCTAGTTTAAGTAGAAGAAGCCATTACAAAATATGGAGACTTTAGCAGGGCAAGGAGGCAGTGGGTGGGGTAAGGGCAAAGATGAGAAGGAGTTGCTTCCACTCTTCCCCTTTAAATGCCCTCTGTGCCCTATGTGCAATCCCTTTAACTGGTTAGCATAGCCACTTCCTCTCAGCTGCCAGAAGGAGGGAGAAACTGATAGCCTTAGAGGGGCAGAGTGGAGAGAGGAAAGAGTGGATGCATTTGGAACAATGTGTACCGTACACACTACATTTCACTGCATGTAGGTAGCATAAATAGCATGTTCTCATTTAATTGAAATTACTCTCTCTACTTGTCCACTTGTTCACTTTTTTATGGCTGGACGACTTTTAGAATGCCAGGACATAACATTTCTCAAGAGATCGACAAAGTGCCCAGGATAGAACAATAGGTATCCCCAAACCTTTCTTCTCTCTCCTCCCTCTCTCTCAGGAGATAGACGAGTGTGGCTCTCTGCTGGAGAAGGAGTCTGTGGCCCTGAGCCCTCAGCTGGGGACCCTCAGAGTTCTGCACCTCCACGCAGGCCTCGGAGGGGCAACCCAGCGTGTCTATGAAGCCGAGCCAGAGGGGCTTTCTGGGGACACGGAGGGATCCAAGGGGTCTGAAGGACTGGAAGGGCCAGGGATAGGGGTGGGGACGGGAGCGAGGCGCAGGGTCATCCTCACAGACACCCTAGGGGAGGCCTCCTTCTCTCTATCTGGAGTCCGTTATGTCATAGACACAGGCATGCAACTCAAGACAGTGAGTACTCATTTATTAGAGATGGGAGGGAGGAGGAGTATGTGTTGCACTATCCTACACAGTGGGCACATCTCAATTGTCAAATGTGGCAATAGCCACAATGCTGCATAACCTCAATAGACTATTGAGGTGCACCCAGTCCCAGAGCCATGCATAACCTCCCACTCTTCCTGTCTCCGTCTCATAGGTTTACAACCCTCAAATTAGAGCGGACTCCCAGGTCCTGCGTCCAATCAGCCGGCAGCAGGCAGACATGCGGACGCAGAGGGTAAACAGTGACTTACCAGGTAGGTTAAGGTCAATCAAATCTGTTGTAAGAAATCATCATGGACTGTTGTGATTATTAGACTTAGTGCACTGTGGTGTAACATAGCTATTACAGGCCAACTCTCCTCTCTCTGTGTATTCTTCTGAACCCTCTCTCCTGTCCCTCCAGGTCTGTGTTTCCGTCTGTACCCCCAGGCTCTGTATGAGGAGGGCATGGCGGAGACCCGCAGCCCGGGGGTGGTGGAGGAGAACCTCAGCCACCTGGTGCTACTGCTCAAGAGGCTGGACATCGCTGACATGGGCCAGTGCAAGTTCCTGGACAGGCCTGGTAAGGAGGGCCATCTAGCTAGTTCGGCCATGTTGTTTCCTTTGAAATAATAAAGTACACCTTGCACCAGACCTGGGTTCAAATACATGTGTATTTGAGTATTTGGTATTTAAAATACTTTGGACTATTTTCAATTACACTGCACAAAAACAAGTACTTTTATTTCAGTATTTGAATGGTTATTTGTAAAAGCCAAATAGTCTACCAAATTGTATTTGAAATTGTTTTCAAATGCTTATTTCAAATACTATTTTCTAATACCTGGGTTAAATGCATTTGAGTCAGTGTATTTTAGTATTTTCAAATACTTTCCAAGTGTATTTCCAAATACATTAAAATATTCAACTGCTTATCTTTTCAAATAAAATATATCTGAATACTTACTTTGAATGTATTTAAAAGTAATTGAGATATTTTAAAAAGCTATTTGAACTCAGGTCTGCCTTGCATTCATGGGATTCATGTTGCATTCATGTTTTTACTAGGTGCCTTCTATTTTGTGATATCAGACAAAATATAAGATCTTTCCATATCCCTCACCTTCTTCAATCCATCCCTCTCCGTTTTATTCACTCTCTCTTTTTATTCTCTCCTCCTCCTCTCTCCCTCCCTCGCCCTCCCACAGCTCCTGAGGCTCTGATGCAGGCTCTAGAGGACCTGGACTATCTGGCAGCGCTGGATGATGATGGGAACCTATCTGAGGTGGGCATCATTATGTCAGAGCTGCCCCTGGAGCCCCCGCTGGCCAAGGCCCTCATCGCTGCCTGCGAGTTCGACTGTGTCAACGAGCTGCTCACCATCGCTGCCATGCTCACAGGTACACACAGCACACACATACACTGGCCAAGGGGCTTATTAATCAAATCAAATCAAATCAAATTTTATTGGTCACATGCGCCGAATACAACAGGTGCAGACAGTACAGTGACATTCTTACTTACAGCCCTTAACCAACAGTGCATTTATTTTTAACAAAAAAAGTAAAAATAAAACAACAACAAAAAAAGTGTTGAGAAAAAAAAGAGCAGAAGTAAAATAAAATAACAGTAGGGAGGCTATATATACAGGGGGGTTACCGTTGCAGAGTCAATGTGCTGGGGCACCGGCTAGTTGAGGTAATATGTACATGTGGGTAGAGTTAAAGTGACTATGCATAAATAATTAACAGAGTAGCAGCAGCGTAAAAAGGATGGGGTGGGGGGGCAGTGCAAATAGTCCGGGTAGCCATGATTAGCTGTTCAGGAGTCTTATGGCTTGGGGGTAGAAGCTGTTGAGAAGTCTTTTGGACCTAGACTTGGCACTCCGGTACCGCTTGCCGTGCGGTAGCAGAGAGAACAGTCTATGACTAGGGTGGCTGGAGTCTTTGACAATTTTGAGGGCCTTCCTCTGACACCGCCTGGTATAGAGGTCCTGGATGGCAGGAAGCTTGGCCCCAGTGATGTACTGGGCCGTACGCACTACCCTCTGTAGTGCCTTGCGGTCGGAGGCCAAGCAGTTGCCATACCAGGCGGTGATGCAACCAGTCAGGATGCTCTCGATGGTGCAGCTGTAGAATTTTTTGAGGATCTGAGGACCCATGCCAAATCTTTTCAGTCTCCTGAGGGGGAATAGGCTTTGTCGTGCCCTCTTCACGACTGTCTTGGTGTGTTTGGACCATGATAGTTCGTTGGTGATGTGGACACCAAGGAACTTGAAGCTCTCAACCTGTTCCACTACAGCCCCGTCGATGAGAATGGGGGCGTGCTCAGTCCTCTTTTTTTTCCTGTAGTCCACAATCATCTCCTTTGTCTTGGTCACATTGAGGGAGAGGTTGTTGTCCTGGCACCACACGGCCAGGTCTCTGATCAGGCCTACCACTGTTGTGTCGTCGGCAAACTTAATGATGGTGTTGGAGTCGTGCCTGGCCATGCAGTCATGGGTGAACAGAGAGTACAGGAGGGGACTGAGCACGCACCCCTGAGGGGCCCCCGTGTTGAGGATCAGTGTGGCAGATGTGTTGTTACCTACCCTTACCACCTGGGGGTGGCCCGTCAGGAAGTCCAGGATCCAGTTGCAGAGGGAGGTGTTTAGTCCCAGGATCCTTAGCTTAGTGATGAGCTTAGAGGGCACTATGGTGTTGAATGCTGAGCTGTAGTCAATGAATAGCATTCGCACGTAGGTGTTCCTCTTGTCCAGGTGGGAAAGGGCAGTGTGGAGTGCAATAGAGATTGCATCATCTGTGGATCTGTTGGGGCGGTATGCAAATTGGAGTGGGTCTAGGGTTTCTGGGATAATGCTGTTGATGTGAGCCATGACCAGCCTTTCAAAGCACTTCATGGCTACAGACGTCAGTGCTACGGGTCGGTAGTCATTTAGGCAGGTTATCTTAGAGTCCTTGGGCACGGGGACTATGGTGGTCTGCTTGAAACATGTTGGTATTACAGACTCAGTCAGGGACATGTTGAAAATGTCAGTGAAGACACTTGCCAGTTGGTCAGCACATGCTCGGAGTACACGTCCTGGTAATCCGTCTGGCCCTGCGGCCTTGTGAATGTTGACCTGCTTAAAAGTCTTACTCACATCGGCTACGGAGAGCGTGATCACATAGTCATCCGGAACAGCTGGTGCTCTCATGCATGCTTCAGTGTTGCTTGCCTCGAAGCGAGCATAGAAGTGGTTTAGCTCGTCTGGTAGGCTTGTGTCACTGGGCAGCTCACGGCTGCGCTTCCCTTTGTAGTCTGTAATAGTTTTCAAGCCCTGCCACATCCGACGAGTGTCAGAGCCAGTGTAGTACGATTCAATCTTAGTCCTGTATTGACTCTTTGCCTGTTTGATGGTTCGTCAGAGGGCATAGCGGGATTTCTTATAAGCGTCCGGGTTAGAGTCCCGTTCCTTGAAAGCGGCAGCTCTACCTTTTAGCTCAGTGCGGATGTTTCCTGTAATCCATGGCTTCTGGTTGGGGTATGTACGTACGGTCACTGTGGGGACGACATCATCGATGCACTTATTGATGAAGCCAGTGACTGATGTGGTGTACTCCTCAATGCTGTCTGAAGAATCCCGGAACATGTTCCAGTATTACTGGCTGTAAAATGAGCCTTTAATAACCCTTTTTTACATGCATTACAGAATAGTGCTTTGTTTTGTTTCTATAACTTAGACTTAAGTTTTTGAACAGTCATTCATTGAAATTATCCACCTGCGTGTGTTCCCAGCTCCCCCCTGCTTTGTGACCCCCACACCCCAGAGAGAGGAGGCAGCAGCCACTCACAGACGCCCTGTGTTGCACAACGAGGGAGACCACCTCACCCTCATCAACATCTACAATGCCTATATACAGCGTGAGACTATATACCACACCCACACTCATAGATATACACATATAGGCATGAAACAGACATGCATTTCACACAACCTCTACTCCTTGAATATTGAATGTGTGTTTCTCTGATTCATATTTTAGACAATGAGGATGATGCCTGGTGTACTACCAACTTCCTGAACCCCGCCGCATTACGATTGGCTGTGGTGATCAGGGCGGAGCTGCTGGAGGTGATGCAGCGAATAGAGTTGCCCGTCTCGCCTCCATCCTTTGGTTGCCAAGATAACTGCACTAATATCAAGCGTGCGCTCATCTCAGGGTTCTTCCTCAAGGTAAAAGGACTCATCAGTCCACTTCTCCATTTAAGATGTAATTTAGTTTGTTTGTGTCTAACATTTGCCTGGGAAATATATAGACCCTAACCCTTCTCTCTATCCTCCCCCTATTTCTTCCTCCTCTTTTTGTCTTTCCCTTACTGTCTTTCTAAATGTTCACATTCTCCTCTCTCTCTGTCTTTTGCCCCTTCCTCTTCCCCCTCTCTTTCTCTCGGTCTCTCCTGTTCTTTCTGTATTTGTTTCTCTCTATCTCATTGGATTTCCTCTTCTCCCTTCCCCCCCTCCTCTCTTTCTCAGGTGGCTCATGATGTGGATGGCTCAGGTAACTACCTCCTGTTGACTCACCGTCACGTGGCTCACCTCCACCCCTTCTCCTCCTACCTGTGTCGCCGGCCGCGTCTCAACCCCCCCTCCTGGGTGCTCTACCACGAATTCACCATCTCCCACGACAACTGCATCCGCACTGCCTCCGAGGTGCACCCCCACATGTGAGTAACCCCAAAATGTTTCGTGAACTTTTGTTGTTGAGCAAATCCATGTAGATAGTAAGTGTGTAATGTACACAGTAACCCTGAACTTCTTTGGGCCATCCACAGTGGTGTCTTTACTTCCTTTTGGAATACTAGTCCTTTGATAAACAGTAAACTGTACTATCTGTCAGAAGATAGTGGTGCGTACCAGGTTGTCTTTAGTGATCAGATCGCATAACAAGAAGCATTAAACTTCTCTGGAACCAGGTCAATATGATATAGCAATCTCAATGTCATTACATTGAGGTAAACTAGGCATTTAAGTGCATTACTTTGATAACCTACTTTGGTAACCTTGGCCTCTTACTGTTTCCTGTGTAGGTTGGTGGAGCTGGCCCCTCTGTACTACCTGGGCAACCTGCCGTCCAGCGAGGGACGGGACCTGCTGATGGAGCTGAGACAGAGTCTGCTGCCCCCAGAGGAGGTGCAGGAGAGGGGCCCAGAGGGAGTCTATGACACACGCCACATTGAGGAACACCTAGACAGGACCGGAGATCCACGTAATCAGGACAGTACTGAGCTGTGTGTCATACAGTGACGGGAACGGAGTGGGCAACCGAAAGCAGAACCAAGGGAGGAGAACCTGAGAGAGAGGACTTGGATGCACTATGCAGGATACTGTCAAGTTCTACCAGGAACACACTGTAGAGCTATACTGTACTATTGCATGGACAGCTAATGAGGGAGAGTACGTACAGTACACTATCCAGCCATACAACGTTGTATGGAAGCAGTTGTTTCCATCTGAGTGAATAAGGGCTCAGCTACAGGTGTTAGTGAAATCTTTCTCAAATGAGATTAAATGCATTTTTGGCACATGAAAATGTGTGAGTTAAGGGCAATTTCAGACTGAACCTAGAGTTCCTATAAAACAAACTGTATACTGGTATGCAAATAAATATATATTGGGAATTATATATGGCCAGAAATGTTGACTTCTACGAGGTTCCCTGATACTTCACTGAAGAGATCATCAGTCAGCTGTCAACTAGTGGACATGCATCCTTTCAATGATGACTGGTGAGGTATCGCATTGATGCTGTCACTTCCAGGGAATTTGTGTTTTTTGTCTGTTGTGGCACCAGCACCCATCTCTTCAGTGGAAGCTATTGGTTGACCTATGATCCCTCTGTAGAAGTTGACTTGATGTGTGGTCCTCTGTAGCTCAATTGGTAGAGCATGGCGCTTGTAACGCCAGGGTAGTGGGTTTGATCCCCGGGACCACCCATACGTAAAAATGTATGCACACATGACTAAGTCGCTTTGGATAAAAGTGTCTGCTAAATGGCATGTTATGTTATGTGGACTGGACATGTGATTCGCAGGGCTCAGTTGGGTTTACAGAGGGCAATCTACCATTGTACGGAGCTTTAGAATCCAGTTTTTGCTACTGCTGTTCGTTGTATTCTATTGGGTTTAGTGTTTGTATATGGACCCCTCGTCCCCCACTCCAATGTGTTGAAATAATCAAATATTTTGTGTGTAAATCAAGGGTGTCAGGTCAGCCTCCCTCTATCTAATAAATATTTTAAATATATATTGAACATCAAAATAAAAGGTTTATTTGTTGAATTTCAGCTTGAAATGGTTAACTACTTCTTGTTCTACATTCAGCCCTTCAATTGATTGAGTGACAATTTGTGGTCAGTGAAACATCTCATCCAGGTTTCTCTCTCAAGTAGCTTGGGGAATTTGGGAAATACGTTTCTTAGTAAATAATAAATCAAGCATAATAAAAGTAGACATTTTGGTTAGTACAATGAGCAATATTTACCGCTGTTCAATGGCCTACCATACGATGGCATAGGCATATACCGCTTACAACGGCTTATAAATGCCTCATGGGAAAATAGCTTGCCAGTTTGTAGTCCTAAAAACCGGAAATTAGTTACCTCTGGTTCATTCAGCCATTCCTATGGGGAAAATTAATGTTGAAAGAATAGTGTTTGGGGATAAATTCCGAAAATAAGGTCTAAGGTTAACACAGGCTTAGGATATCTTATACGTTTTGTTCTATTAGATACTATCAGTCAGTTAAGATGACCTTTATGAATTATGAAGCCTTTATGTGCTTTTTTTTATTACATAAATGCTCATAAATTCACAAAAAGTGACACTAGCTGATGAAGGTTCTCATAGAACAAAATATATAAGATCTCCTAAGCCTGTGTTTACCACAGACCTTATTTTCGGCGTTTATCCAAAAACCCTACAAAAACTCAATTTTCACATAAGCTTTGTCCAACGAACCATGGCGGAGTTGGTGCCTACAGAAAAACGCCATTACTTTTGCTATCTATAGCCTACGTAGGTGTAAACGGTGTGAAATTGCTAGCTAGTTAGCGGTGCGCGGTAGTAACATTTCAATCGGTGAAGTCACTCGCTCTAAGACCTTGGAGTAGTTGTTGCCCTTGCTCTGCAAGGACTGCAGCTTTTGTGGAGCGATAGGTAAAGATACTTTGAGGGTGTGTGTAGAGGGTCCCTGGTTCAAACCCAGGTTGGGCCGAGGAGAGGGACGAAGTAACACTGTTAGACAGGTATTCAACTCTTACCAGTGGAGAATGGTGGGAGGAGTTATAGGAGGGCGGGCTCATTGTAATGGCTGGAATGGAATCAACGGAACGCTATCAAACATACGGAAACCACGTTTACGCCGTTCCATTTATTACAATGAGCCCGTCCTCTTATAGCTCCTCCCAGCAGCCTCCACTGACTCTTACCCTATGAGGTCCAGAGCCTTATTATTATTATTTTTTATTTAACCTTTATTTAACCAGGTAGGCCATTTGAGAACAAGTTCTCATTTACAACTGCGACCTGGCCAAGATAAAGCAAAGCAGTGTGATAAAAACAACAACAACACAGAGTTACACATGGGATAAACAAAACATACAGTCAATAACACAATAGAAAATCTATATACAGTGTGTGCAAATGTAGTAAGTTATGGAGGTAAGGCAATAAATAAATAAGCCATAGTGAAAAATAATTACAATGTATTATTAACACTGGAGTGATAGATGTGCAGAAGATGATGTGCAAATAGAGATACTGGGGTGCAAATGAGCAAAATAAATAATAATATGGGGATGAGGTAGTTGGGTGGGCTGTGTACAGGTGCAGTGATCGGTAAGCTGCTCTGACAACTGATGCTTAAAGTTAGTGAGGGAGATAAGAGTCTCCAGATCAGACATTTTTGCAGTTCGTTCCACTCATTAGCAGCAGAGAACTGGAAGGAATGGCGGCCAAAGGAGGTGTTGGCTTTGGGGATGACCAGTGCGATATACCTGCTGGAGCGCATACTACGGGTGGGTGTTGCTATGGTGACCAATGAGCTAAAATGAGGCAGGGATTTGCCTAGCAGAGATTTATAGATGACCTGGAGCCAGTGGGATTGGCGACGAATATATAGTGGTTTTCTGTTCTACCTGATAATTAATTGCACCCACCAGATATAATGTGGGGAGACACTTGTGGATTTGACAGCTCTAATGCAGTTCCACCTCCAAAACAACCGCTATGAAGATGTTGGCTAAAGCTGATCTGATGTAATTGAGCCCTAGGCCAAAACCAATTGTAGGCTATGCCTTAAGAAAACATGTCAACGCATATCTTGGAACAGCACCCTCAAGGAGCAGTATTGAACAAGTATTGAGCACTTCTCCACCAGCCTCCACTAACTCTTACCCTACGAGGTCCAGAGCCTGCTGGATTTCTGTTCTACCTGATAATTAATTGCACCCACCTGATGTCCCAGTCTAAATCAGTCCCTGATTACAGCGGAACAATGAAAAAATTGTCCAGAGTTGAGTTTTAGGGGCCTACTGTCTAGGACCCCATCCCTCTGCATTATAGAGTGGCACTGGCAGGGCTGCCGTTTGGCTAAAAAACAAATCAAGGACTGTGGCATTATAAGCAACCTAAGCCAAAGTAGGCTCAGTTACCAGGTCACAGAGCACGATACAATATCGATATTGTCCTTTCTTTAGGCACAACATAAAATCTAACAATGTGAAATTAAACTAATTAAGGTCTAGATTAAAGGGGCAATCAGCAGTTGCTACATCAATTTTTGGACTAATAAATTAATGATATGTACCCATTGATTCTTAAAGAATATAACTTATAAATGCCTCATGAGCTTAATTCAACTGTGGTACCCAACAGTTGAGGTCGCTTTGTTATTGTTTCTTCTGCTGATTGCCACTTTAAGGGCTCTATTCAATCTGCATCGCGGAAGTTCAGCTTTACAGCGTGATTGAAATTTAAAGGCAATGTTCCCGCTTTAGCAGAGACTGGTAAGCTCACGGTAAACTGCTTATGTCGGCTTAATTGGAAATTACCTTTACACCGAATCTGTAACGCTTCAGTTTAACCAGCCATAGCAGACACCAGCATAGTGGATGTTTTGGCGGTGTCTAGGTGGAACTGAGTTAAAACCGTCAAATCGGTGAGCAGCTGCTCTTGCAATCATTGTCATGAAGCCACACCCGCCTTAGAAGTTCAGAACGAGAAAGTGTAGGCTATATAGAAATAATTACACTCAAATGGAAAAATCATGAAAGATCATCCTAATCAAGGTGTAGATTACATCATGTTCCAGTGTTCAAACTTGTAAACAAGGCTGCATGCGATTTCTGTTAATGCGACTCTGTGCAGCCAATGGCAATGTCCGCTTTAGGTATAATGTGGGGAGCCACTTGTGACAGCTCTAATGCAGTTCCACCTCCAAAACAACCGCTATGCATGTTGGCTAAAGCTGATCTGATGTAATTGAGCCCTAGGCCAAAACCAATTGTAGGCTATGCCTTAAGAAAACATGTCAACGCATATCTTGGAACAGCACCCTCAAGGAGCAGTATTGAACAAGTATTGAGCACCTTCAACATTGGATGAGAATTAACATATCTTTCCAATTCTGTGCACTTTAATAGTTTTGACAAATGTCATTCATATTTTACAATGGTTTTGCTTGTTTGTCAATGGGCTGGAAGTAGAAAAATAATTGATCAGGAACTGGGTCAAGTGAGCGGGCTACATTTAGCCTCTAACCCACAAAACAACTCATGGCCCTACTCATAACTCACCCACATAAATAGTTTCACTTCCCTTTACTTGGCATAGCGCTTTTGTGCAGACAAACTCAAAAATATTTGTTGTATCAAATGAGTTGTACATCAATTGTACAACCTGAGAGTACAGGGCCAAAGTGTCAGACTGGTTTTATTACTGCTAGTAACAATCTAGCACACCAGAATATCTTACTTCAAGGCCTTCTCTAATGTAAAACTAAAGATAGAATGTGTTGTTTTCTTCAAAATAACCACCAGATGACACAAAAGTAAACTGTCAAACTTTATTTGAAGATCAAAACCAAGCTACAGCAGGAGGACATGTTCATATTGTAATGACCCAATATACAATGTGTGAAAAGGCCGCAATCAAGCACTTACGAAATGGATAAAGAACATGCTCCGAGAAAAAGTCAAATCAATGCACATTGCCATGGTAAAATTCACCTTGTCTGTTTCAACCATCTAAAAATAAGTTCATGCCAAAGCAGTAGCGAACAAAAAAAAAAAAGTATACATTTCACAGCACTTTTGGTTTGAAATGTTTGCATTGTTTATAAGTCTTCTGTGATGATTTGTCAGTATATGCAACTTGTAACGTGGTGGATCACCAGGTCCTGTAGCAGGACAGGTGGAGATCAGCCCAGGTAGAGGAGGGGGGTGGAGAAGAGAGAGGGGTGGTTGGAAGGGTGAGGGAGGCAGAGTCATTGCGGGAGTAGGAAGGTGGGGATAGAGATGGGGGACATGGGTAAGGGGGGCTGATTTCGAGGCTTTGTCCTCATTTCTTCTTGGGTTTTGCCTCCAGGGGCAGTCCAATATCTTTCCCGCGCAGTTTCAAACCTGAGAACAAAAAGTTGTGATGTCAGACACAAAAAAAAAGACCAATGGTCAAGTCTAGATTAATAAGGTGGCCTACTACTCAGACCTGATTAAACATTGGGGTTGATTATGAAAAATGTCAGTGTGACAGTCTGTCCCAGATTCCACTCACCGATTGCTCTCTCAATCTTGCCCATGACCTGATTGTTGGGAATTGCTTTCCCACACTCATAATCTGCAATGACCTGAGGCTTCTCATTGATTTTCTGAAAGTGAAAGCCAAAGAGATGTCAGTAAAAATCTGTGGCCTGAAAATGTGATGCTATTTAGACCTACAGTGCATTCGGAAAGTATTCAGACCAATTGACTTTTTCCACATTTTGTTACAGCCTTATTCTCAAATTGATTCAAATTGTTGCCCCCCCCCTCAATCTACACACAATACCCCATAATGACAAAGCAAAAACAGGTTTAGACATTTTTGCAAATGTATAAAAAACAAAATATCACATTTACATAAGTATTCAGACCCTTTACTCAGTGCTTTGTTGAAGCACCTTTGGCAGCGATTACAGCCTCAAGTCTTCTTCGGTAGGACGCTACAAGCTTGGCGCACCTGTATTTGGGGAGTTTCTCCCATTCTTCTCTGCAGATCCTCTCAAGCTCTGTCAGGTTGGATGGGGAGCGTCGCTGCACAGCAATTTTCAGGTCTCTTCAGAGACGTTCGATCGGGTTCAAGTCTGGGCTCTGGCTGGGACACTCAAGGACATTCAGAGACTCCTGCGGCTGTGTGCTTAGGGTCATTGTCCTGTTGGAAGGTGAACCTTCGCCCCAGTCTGAAGTCCTGAGTGCTCTGGAGCGTACAGGATCTCTGTACTTTGCTTCGTTTATCTTTCCCTCGATCCTGACAAGTCTCCCAGTCCCTGCCGCTGAAAAATATCCCCACAGCATGCTGCTGCCACCACCACCTTGCTTCGCCGTAGGGATGGTGCCAGGTTTCCTTTTCCAAAGAGTTCAACCTTGGCTTCATCAGACCAGAGAACCTTGTTCTCATGGTCTGAGAGTTCTTTAGGTGCCTTTTGGCAAACTCCAAGCAGGCTGTCATGTGCCTTTTACTGAAGAGTGGCTTCTGTCTGGCCACTCTACCATAAAGGCCTGATTGGTAGAGTGCTACAGAGATGGTCATCCTTCTGGAAGGTTCTCCCATCTCCACAGAGGAACTCCAGAGCTCTGTCAGAGTGACCATCGGGTTCTTGGTCACCTCCCTGACCAAGGCCCCTCTCCCCCGATTACTCAGTTTGCCAGCTCTAGGAAGAGTTTTGGTGGTTCCTTACTTCTTCCATTTAAGCATGATGAAGGCCAATGTGTTTTTGGGGACCTTCAATGCTGCAAAAAAAAAAGTGGTACCCTTCCCCAGACCTGTGCCTCGACACAATCCTGTCTCGGAGCTCTACAGACAATTCCTTCGACCTCATGGCTTGGTTTTTGCTCTGACATGCACTGTCAACTGTGGGACCTTCTATAGACAGGTGTGTGCCTTTCCAAATCATATCGAATCAATTGAATTTACCACAAGTGGACTCCAATCAAGTTGTAGAGACATCTCAAGGATGATCAACGGAAACAGGATGCACCTGAGCTCAATTTCAAGTCTCATTGCAAAGGGTTTGAATACTTATGTAAATAAGGTACCCGTTTTTTACTTTTAATAAATTTGCAAACATTTCTCAAAACCTGCTTTCACTGTGTCAGTATGGGGTATTGTGTGTAGATTGATCAGGGGAAAAAAATATTTAATCCATTTTAGAATAAGGCTGTAATGTAACAAAATGTGAAAAAGGGAAGGGGTCTGAATACTTTCTGAATGCGAAAGTCAAACTGTTAAAATGTCAATCATCACTGAGGCCATCTCTTTTATGCTATACATTTATTTATTTAACTAGGCAAGTCAGTTAAGAACAAATTCTTATTTACAATGGCGGCCTACCCCGGCCAAACCCGGACGACGCTGGGCCAAATTGTGCGCCGCCCTATGGGACTCCCAATCACGGACGGATTGTGATACAGCCTGGAATCTAACCAGGGTCTGTAATGACGCCTCTAGCACTGAGATGCAGTGCCTTAGACCGCTGCGCCACTCGGGAGCAAACATACATGCATACATTGGAGGCCTCTCGAAAGCGTCCTTCTCTCCTCGCATCCTCATGTACTTATGTGAAAGTATTGGACATCATTTTCACCTACCCTGTGTTCAGATGAGTGCAGGTGCAGAGGAGACGAGGAAGCCACAGAAATGCACCAATGTCTTAATGAGTCATATGGGTTTGCGGCAGCATTACTCACAGTGGCCAGGTCTTTCTGGGTGAGGCCCTTGTTCTGGCGGCCCTGCTGGATGACCTTGCCCACCTCCAGGGAGACCCGCTGGTGCTGCAGCTCCTCCGTCTCACGGTCCAGCTTGGCTGTGTTCTTGGTCATCAGGTGCTGCTTGTTCTGCCCTGCAGACCCTGTGGAGACATTAATTGGCATGGTTAGTATAAACATGCCATAACATAATTTAATATATAAATAAATCCATCATGTCCCAGACGTCCCAGTAGGGGAGTTGGTGGATTGCACCTTGCATTTATTGCTATATAGAATAAGGCTCACATTTCTTAGTAGTCTCGAGGTCTTCTCCACGTCTCTGTGCAGCTGTGATAGCCTAGACAAAACATGCCACATTATTCAAATTTACTCTACATCGTTCCATAACACAGGGATATATTTAGCTAAATTGTATAGCTGACGAGTAGACCAGGCCAGGGGGGCTGATCCAACACAGAATCCAAACACAGGCTACGAAAACGCTGAAAATGTTTGATAAAAGTCAAATTCATCGACGTCAGTCAAATGATTAGACGCCAACCCACATAGTCGCTATTTCTGTCCACGTCGACCGTTTTACCGAGCAGGAAACGCCAGGGAGAGGCGAGGTCTCAATCAAATCCCCGGGATTTATTAGCAAGCTTCCCTGCCAGTGACAGTGTGCAGCCTACATGGGCTCAGTGGTTGGATTAAACCGCATATTTCTTTACAATATATCACGAGTTGTTTCTCAGGTTCACATGCTAAGTGGCTAATGCTAGCTGCTCTAGCTAGCAGCTAGCTACCTGCTTAGATTTGGCCTGCGCAGCAGTCGGACCCTTCTTCCTCAAGACAGTAACGGTGTCCCAGTCGCTTTCTGCCATTGTATCCAGGGATTATTCGATACCCGTAACGACAATAATTATACAAAAATTAAGCTAACGTTAGATGCCTGGGTATCAAAACAATATCTGGCGACGTAAGGCTACTTCTTTTCTACGCTTGCTCTGACAACAACAAACGACGAACTAATAACAAACACCCACGCGTCTTTCAAATCCAAAGCTTTATTCAAAATAACCTCATTAACATATACATGTTAACCTGGAGCTACAGTGACCTCTGCTGTTAGAAATGAAGTGCTTTAGAACAAAGGAAATGTCCGTTTTCTAGCATTCACAGGTTGACGTTACATGACCGTCACTAGTTACCATAGCAACAAAGCCATTTTTGATTTTTATATATTTCACCTTTATTTAACCAGGTAAGCCAGTTGAGAACAAGTTCTCATTTACAACTGCGACCTGGCCAAGATAAAGCAAAGCAGTGCGATATAAACAACAACACAGAGTTACATATGGGGTAAAACAAAACATAAAGTCAAAAATACAACAGAAAATATATATACAGTGTGTGCAAATGTAGCAAGTTATGGAGGTAAGGCAATAAATAGGCTATAGTGCAAAATAATTACAAATAGTATTAACACTGGAATGATAGATGTGCAAGAGATGATGTGCAAATAGAGATACTGGGGTGCAAATGAGCAAAATAAATAACAATATAGGGATGAGGTAGTTGGGTGGGCTAATTTCAGATGGGCTGTGTACAGGTGCAGTGATCGGTAAGGTGCTCTGACAACTGATGCTTAAAGTTAGTGAGGGAGATAAGAGTCTCCAGCTTCAGAGATTTTTGCAATTTGTTCCAGTCATTGGCAGCAGAGAACTGGAAGGAATGGCGGCCAAAGGAGGTGTTGGCTTTGGGGATGACCAGTGAGATATACCTGCTGGAGCGCATACTACGGGTGGGTGTTGCTATGGTGACCAATGAGCTAAAATAAGGCGGGGATTTGCCTAGCAGTGATTTATAGATGGCCTGGAGCCAGTGGGTTTGGCGACGAATATGTAGTGAGGACCAGCCAACAAGAGCGTACAGGTCACAGTGGTGGGTAGTATATGGGGCTTTGGAGACAAAACGGATGGCACTGTGATAGACTACATCCAATTTGCTGAGTAGAGTGTTGGAGGCTATTTTGTAAATGACATCGCCGAAGTCAAGGATCGGTAGGATAGTCAGTTCTACGAGGGCATGTTTGGCAGCATGAGTGAAGGAGGCTTTGTTGCGAAATAGGAAACCGATTCTAGATTTAATTTTGGATTGGAGATTCTTAATGTGAGTCTGGAAGGAGAGTTTACAGTCTCAAATCAAATCAAATTTTATTGGTCACATGCGCCGAATACAACAGGTGCAGACATTACAGTGAAATGCTTACTTACCAGACACCTAGGTATTTGTAGTTGTCCACATACTCTAGGTCAGACCCGTCGAGAGCAGTGATTCTAGTCGGGTGGGCGGGTGCCAGCAGCGTTCGATTGAAGAGCATGCATTTAGTTTTACTAGTGTTTAAGAGCAGTTGGAGGCTACTGAAGGAGTGTTGTATGGCATTGAAGCTCATTTGGAGGTTTGTTAACACAGTGTCCAATGAAGGGCCAAATGTATACAAAATGGTGTCGTCTGCGTAGAGGTGGATCTGAGAGTCACCAGCAGCAAGAGCGACATCATTGATATACACAGAGAAAAGAGTCAGCTCAAGAATTGAACCCTGTGGCACCCCCATAGAGACTGCCATAGGTCCAGACAACAGGCCCTCCGATTTGACACATTGAACTCTATCTGAGAAGTAGTTGGTGAACCAGGCGAGGCAGTCATTTGAGAAACCAAGGCTATTTAGTCTGCCAATAAGAATGCGGTGGTTGACAGAGTCGAAAGCCTTGGCCAGGTCGATGAAGACGGCTGCACAGTACTGTCTATTATCGATCGCGGTTATAATATCATTTAGGACCTTGAGCGTGGCTGAAGTGCACCCATGACCAGCTCGGAAACCGGATTGCATAGCGGAGAAGGTACGGTGGGATTCGAAATGGTCGATGATCTGTTTGTTAACTTGGCTTTCAAAAACTTTCGAAAGGCAGGGCAGGATGGATATAGGTCTGTAACAGTTTGGATCTAGAGTGTCACCCCCTTTGAAGAGGGGGATGACCGCGGCAGCTTTCCAATCTCTGGGGATCTCAGACGTTACGAAAGAGAGGTTGAACAGGCTAGTAATAGGGGTTGCGACAAATTCGGCGGCAAGTTTTACAAAGAAAGGGTCCAGATTGTCTAGCCCAGATGATTTGTAGGGGTCCAGATTTTGCAGCTCTTTCAGAACATCAGCTGTCTGAATTTGTGTGAAGGAGAAGCGGGGGGGGCATGGGCAAGTTGCAGCGGAGGGTGCAGAGCTGGTGGCTAGGGTAGTGGTAGCCAGATGGAAAGCATGGCCAGCCGTAGCAAAATGCTTGTTGAAATTCTCGATTATTGTAGATTTATCGGTGGTGATAGTGTTTCCTAGCCTCAGTGCAGTGGGCAGCTGGGAGGAAGTGCTCTTATTCTCCATGGACTTTACAGTGTCCCAAAACGTTTTGGAGTTAGTGCTACAGGATGCAAATTTCTGTTTGAAAAAGTTAGCCTTTGCTTTCCTAACTGCTTGTGTATGTTGGTTCCTAACTTCCCTGAAAAGTTGCATATCGCGGGGGCTATTTGATGCTAATGCAGTACGCCACAGGATGTTTTTGTGCTGGTCAAGGGCAGTCAAGTCAGAGGAGAACCAGGGGCTATATCTGTTCTTAGTTCTGTATTTTTTGAATGGGGCATGCTTATTTAAGATTGAGAGGAAAGCACTTTTAAAGAACAACCAGGCATCCTCTACTGACGGAATGAGATTGATATCCATCCAGGATACCTGGGCCAGGTCAATTAGGAAGGCCTGCTCGCTGAAGTGTTTTAGGGAGCGTTTGACAGTGATGAGGGGTGGTCGTTTGACCGCGGACCCGTTACGGATGCAGGCAATAAGGCAGTGATCGCTGAGATCCTGGTTGAAGACAGCGGAGGTGTATTTAGAGGATAAGTTAGTCAAGATGATATCTATGAGGGTACCCATGTTTACGGATTTAGGGTTGTACCTGGTAGGTTCGTTGATAATTTGTGTGAGATTGAGGGCATCTAGTTTGGATTGTAGGATGGCCGGGGTGTTAAGCATATCCGAATAACCCTAACCACACTGCTTACTTTATGCCTAACTTTAAATTAAGAACTAAAAGCACATTTTTGCTTTTATAAATTTTTCAGATATAGCACATTTTGACTGTGTGGCTTTGGTAATTGTGATAACCAGTATTAATAGGTTGATGTTACAAATATCCCGCATTCATAATGGAATAGTGGTTGATGTTAAGTATCCATACAATGTACTCTAGACATATAAACAGGGCTAGAGGCTGCTGAGGGGAGGACGGCTCATAATAATGGTTGGAATGGAGTCAATGGAATGGTATCAACCACATGTAAACCACGTGTTTGATACCATTCCATTGACTCCATTCCAGCCATTATTATGAGTCATCCTCCCATCAGCAGCCTCCATTGTATTGGTAATTCAGAGGTGGAGTGGAGGAGCCTCTATTTGAAGGTGTAGAGTTAGGATTAGGGTTGAGCCATGCCCTCTCATCTGCCATCTCTCCAAACTTTCCTCTTGTCCCATGTCCACCTAGTCTGGCTGACACAAACTCAAAGTCCTCCTCCAAGTCTGCTGTGTACCACATGGATCGCATCAGCCAGGCTAATGTCCATCCTAACCCTAACTTCATGTGCACACCCCGGTTCAACCCTAACCCATGCCTCAACCCTAACCGTAGACTGGTAATACATTGTACATAGAGCTGTAGCACAAACCAAAACCATAACCCTAGTAATACATTATACTTACAGCTACCAGCATGTTTCTACTAGCATGTTAAATAAATGTGCAATCAGAGGGGGAAAAAACTCTAGATCACCTTTACTCCACACACAGAGACGCGTACAAAGCTCTCCCTCGCCCTCCATTTGGCAAATCTGACCATAATTATATCCTCCTGATTCCTGCTTATTAGCAAAAACTAAAGCAGGAAGCACCAGTGTCTCAGTTAATAAGGAAGTGGTCAGATGACGCAGATGCTAAGCTACAGGACTGTTTTGCTAGCACAGACTGGAATATGTTCCGGGATTCTTCCGATGGCATTGAGGAGTACACCAGATCAGTCACTGGCTTCATCAATAAGCACATCGATGACGTCGTCTCCACATTGACCATACGTACCCCAAACAGAAGCCATGGATTACAGGCAACATCCGCACTGAGCTAAACGGTAGAGCTGCCGCTTTCAAGGAGCGGGACTCTAACCCGGACGAACCATCAAACAGGCAGAGTCAATACAGGACTAAGATTGAATCGTACTACACCGGCTCTGACGCTCGTCAGATGTGGCAGGGCTTGCAAACTATTACAGACTACAAAGGGAAGCACAGCCACAAGCTGCCCAGTGACATGAGCCTACCAGAAGAGCTAAATCACTTCTATGCTCGCTTCGATGCAAGCAACACTGAAGCATGCATGAGAGCATCAGCTGTTCCGGATGAATATGTGATCATGCTCTCCGTAGCCGATGTGAGTAAGACTTTTAAGCAGGTCAACATTCACAAGGCCACAGCGCCAGACGGATTACCAGGAAGTGTACTCCGAGCATGCGCTGACTAACTGGCAAGTGTCTTCACTGACATTTTCAACATGTCCCTGACTGAGTCTGTAATACCAACATGTTTCAAGCAGACCACCATAGTCCCTGTGCCCAAGAACACTAAGATAACCTGCCTAAATGACTACCGACCTGTAGCACTCACATCTGTAGCCATGAAGTGCTTTGAAAGGCTGGTCATGGCTCACATCAACACCATTATCCCAGAAACCCTAGACCCACTCCAATTTGCATACCTCCCCAACAGATCCACAGATGATGCAATCTCTATTGCACTCCACACTGCCCTTTCCCAGCTGGACAAGAGGAACACCTACGTGAGAATGCTATTCATTGACTACAGCTCAGCGTTCCTCACCATAGTGCCCTTAAAGCTCATCACTAAGCTAAGGACCCTGGGACTAAACACCTCACTCTGCAACTTGATCCTGGACTTCCTGACAGGCCGCCCCCAGGTGGTAAGGGTAGGCAACAACACATCTGCCACGCTGATCCTCAACACAGGGGCCCCTCAGGGGTGCGTGCTCAGTCCCCTCCTGTACTCCCTGTTCACCCATGACTGCATGGCCAAGCACGACTCCAACACCATCATTAAGTTTGCAGATGACACAACAGTGGTAGGCCTGATCACCGACAACGATGAGACAGCCTATAGGTAGGAGGTCAGAGACCTGGCCGTGTGGTGCCAGGATGATAACCTCTCCCTCAACGTGATCAAAACAAAGGAGATGATTGTGGACTACAGGATAAAAAAGAGGACTGAGCACGCCCCCATTGTCATCTATGGGACTGTAGTGGAACAGGTTGAGAGCTTCAAGTTCCTTGGTGTCCACATCACCAACAAACTATCATGGTCCAAACACACCAAGACAGTCATGAAAAGGGCACGACAAAGCCTATCCCCCCTCAGGAGACTGAAAAGATTTGGCATGGGTCCTCAGATCCTCAAAAAGTTCTACAGCTGCACCATCGAGAGCATCCTGACTGGTTGCATCACCACCTGGTATGGCAACTGCTCGGCCTCCGACCGCAAGGCACTACAAATGGTAGTGCATACGGCTCAGTACATCACTGGGGCCAAGCTTCCTGCCATCCAGGACCTCTATACCAGGCGGTGTCAGAGGAAGGCCCTAAAAATGGTGAAAGACTCCAGCCACCCTAATTATAGACTGTTCTCTCTGCTACCACACGGCAAGCGGTACCGGAGCGCCAAGTCTAGGTCCAAAAGGCTTCTTAACAGCTTCTACCCCCAAGCCATAAGATTCCTGAACAGCTAATCATGGCTACCCAGACTATTTGCATTTATTTATTTCATCACATTCCCAGTGGGTCAGAAGTTTACATACACTCAATTAGTATTTGGTAGCATTGCCTTTAAATTGTTTAACTTGGGTCAAATGTTTCGGGTAGCATCAGCTGTTTTTTTGGCCCATTCCTCCTGACAGAGCTGGTGTAACTGAGTCAGGTTTGTAGGCCTCCTTGCTCGCACACGCCTTTTCAGTTCTGCTCACACATTTTCTATAGGATTGAGGTCTGGGCTTTGTGATGGCCACTCCAATACCTTGACTTTGTTGTCCTTAAGCCATTTTGCCACAACTTTGGAAGTATGCTTGGGGTCATTGTCCATTTGAAAGACCCATTTGCGACCAAGCTTTAACTTCCTGACTGATGTCTTGAGATGTTGCTTCAATATATCCACATCATTTTCCTTCATCATGATGCCATCTATTTTGTGAAGTGCACCAGTCCCTCCTGCAGCAAAACACCCCCACAGCATGATGCTGCCACGCCCGTGCTTCACGGTTGGGATGGTGTTCTTCGGCTTGCAAGCAACCCCCTTTTTCCTCCAAACATAACGATGGTCATTATGGCCAAACAGTTCTATTTTTGTTTCATCAGACCAGAGGACATTTCTCCAAAAAGTACGATCTTTGTCCCCATGTGCAGTTGCAAACCATAGTCTGGCTTTTTTATTGCGGTTTTGGAGCAGTGGCTTCTTCCTTGCTGAGCAGCCTTTCAGGTTATGTCGATATAGGACTCGTTTTACTGTGGATATAGATCACAAGGTCCTTTGCTGTTGTTCTGGGATTGATTTGCACTTTTCGCACCAAAGTACGTTCATCTCTAGGAGACAGAACGCGTCTCCTTCCTGAGCGGTATGGTCGGCTGCGTGGTCCCATGGTGTTTATACTTGCGTACTATTGTTTGTACAGATGAATGTGGTACCTTCAGGTGTTTGGAAATTGCTCTCAAGGATGAACCAGACTTTTTTTCAGAGGTCTTGGCTGATCTCTTTTGATTTTCCCATGATGTCAAGCAAAGAGGAACTGAAGGTAGGCCTTGAAATACATCCACAGGTACACCTCCAATTGACTCAAATGATGTCAATTAGCCTATCAGAAGCTTCTAAAGCCATGACATCATTTTCTGGAATTTTCCAAGCTGTTTAAAGGTACAGTCAACTTAGTGTATGTAAACTTCTGACCCACTGGAATTGTGATACAGTGAATTATAAGTTAAATAATCTGTCTGTAAACAATTGTTGGAAAAATGACTTGTGTCATGCTCAAAGCCGACTTGCCAAAACTATAGTTTGTTAACAAGAAATTTGTGGAGTGGTTGAAAAAAGAGTTTTAATTACTCCAACCTAAGTGTATGTAAACCTCCGACTTCAACTGTATTACCTCAATTACCTCGACTAACCGGTGCCCCCGCAGATTGACTCTGTACCGGTACCCCCTGTATATAGCCTCCCTACTGTTATTTTATTTTACTGCTGCTCTTTAATGATTTTTTATTTATAAATGTTTTACTTTACACTTTTTTTCTTAAAACGGCATTGTTGGTTAAGGGCTTGTAAGTAAGCATTTCACTGTAAGGTCTACACCTGTTGTATTCGGTGCATGTGGCAAATAACATTTGATTTGATATAGAAACAACCAAACCATAACCCTAACGCTATAGGTTAACCCTAACCCTAGGCTGCTAATACATGTACAGCTGTAGAGCCAACCATAACTACATTTAACCCTAGACTGGTAATATTGTACTTACAGCTGTAGCACCAACCCCAACCCTAGACTTGTAATACATTGTAATCCTAACTTCTTGTCCACACCCTGGCTTAACCCTTACCCTAACCATAACCCGAGCTTCATGTCCACACCTTGGTTCAAACTTGAGCCATAATAACCCTAAGAGTTTATCATACTTTTCTCTTTGGACACATACAATGCTGGAGCTCAGCTCCCCCTTTGACCCAATGTGCAGGAGCCTGGCTCTGATTGCTCTGGCTCCAGTTCAACAGTGACTATAAAACAGGTAATCAACAATGTTACAAATACACACTGGAATGAACTTAGTTCTTTTTCTCTGTAGCCTTTAACTCCTGATTTAATTTTGTATTTGCCTTTTATTGTTGTGGAACAGGTTTAAAAATGGTTCAATATGCAGATTGTGTGGAGGGTATTTGTATTATTTAATAGAAAAGATACACAGATAACTACATAACAAGGTGTACACTTTTTTAGGTAAGTTTAGCCAATGATGTATATAAACCCTGGATTGCTGATGCTATGTATTGGCCCTTAAGAGAGAGACTTTGAAGCCACCATTCGGCCATATTGCCACTCCCCAGTAGCAGCAGAATGAATGGAATTCTACAGTATTTCAATTAAATGATTCAAGGACAAAATTACATTATTTTACACTGAACAAAAATATAAACGTAACATGTTGGTCTCATGTTTCATGAGCTGAAATGAAAGATCCCAGAAATTGTCCATAAGCACAAAAGCTTATTTCTCTCAAATGTTGTGCACAAATTAGTTTACATCCCTGTTAGTGAGCTTTTCTCCTTTACTAAGGTTACCCATCCATCTGACAGGTGTGAAATATCAAGAAGCTGATTAAACAGCATGATCATTACACAGGTGCACCTTGTGCTGGGGGCAATAAAAGGCCACTCTAAAATGTGCAGTTTTGTCACAACACAATGCCACAGATGTCTCAAGCTTTGAGGGAGCATGCAATTGGCATGCTGACTGTAGGAATGTCCACCAGAGCTGTAGGCAGATAATTTAATGTTAATTTACATTTACATTTTAGTCATTTAGCAGACGCTCTTCTCTACCATAAGCCGCCTCCAACATTGTTTTAGAGAATTTTGGCTTTACGTCCAACCGTCCTCAGCCTATGTGTAACCACGCCAGCCCAAGACCTCCACATCTGGCTTCTTCCCCTGCAGGATTGTCTGAGACCAGCCATCCGGACAGCTGATGAAACTGTGGGTTTGCACAACCAAAGAATTTCTGCACAAACTGTCGTCCTCACCAGGGTCTTGACCTGACTGCAGTTTGGCGTCGTAACCGACTTCAGTCGGAAAATGCTCACCTCCAATGGCCATTGGTACGCTGGAAAAGTGTGCTCTTCACGGATGAATCCCGGTGTATGGTGTTGTGCGGGCGAGCGGTTTGCCGATGTCAACGTTGTGAACAGTGCCCCATGGTGGTGGTGGGGTTATGGTATGGGCAGGCATAAGCGACGGACAACGAACACAATTGCATTTTATCAATGGCAATTTCAATGCACAGCAATACCGTGACGAGATCCTGAGGCCCATTGTCATGAGATTCATCCGCCGCCATCACCTCATGTTTCAGCATGATAATGCACGCCCGTTGTCGCAAGGATATATACACAATTCCTGGAAGCTGAAAATGTCCTAGTTCTTGAATGGCCTGCATCGACTAGGTGAAAAATCTGTCAATGTGCCCTTGAGCAAGGCACTTAACCCTGATTGCTCCTGTAAGTCGCTCTGGATAAGAGCGTCTGCTAAAATGACTAAAATGTAAATGTAAAAAATGGGATGCTCTTGATCGACGTGTACGACAGTGTGTTCCAGTTCCTGCTAATATCCAGCAACTTTGCACAGCCATTGAACAGTGGGACAAAATTCCACAGGCCACAATCAACAGCCTGATGAACTCTAAGCGAAGGAGATGTGTCGCGCTGCATGAGACAAATGGTGGTCACACCAGATTTTCTGATCCACGCCCCTACCTTTTATTTATTTTTAAGGTATCTGTGACCAACAGATGCATATTTGTATTCCCAGTCGTGAAATCCATTGATTAAGGCCTAAATAATGTATTTATATTGACTGATTTCCTTATATGAACTGTAACTCAGTAAAATCTTTGAAATTGTTGCATGTTGCATTTATATTTTGGTTCAGTGTAAGTATTTTTTGGTTGTAGTGGGGACAGTATCAATAGTAATCTAAAACAATTATACTATTAGCTATTGAGAAAACGTTTCAATATTTGTTTGAATAGTTAGCTCACATAATATAATGTAAAACTATGCATTAAGGTGTCTGTAATAGAATAAATGTGGCAAAAACTAATGTAGACATTAAATAAATGCATTTATATAGCTTCTCCCAAAACATTTTTACAATTGTGGGTAGAGTTCCAAGATGGAGGCGCTGTGGCTTCATCATTGGTTATAGCTGGCAGCTGCAAAAGATCACAACAATGAGAAGACCAAAACAAAATCAGATAACTGAGTAATATCAACAAACATTTTACAAGAGACAGAAAAGCGCCACAGAAGTACACAAAATACAATTACTATATTGCACAATAAAATACAATTTCTCAAATAAAACACTGCAGTGAAATGTTCAACTATTCGATACAATTACAGCAATGTGAGTGGATAGTGACTAATATTGTGGCCTTGATATAATATAAAATGTATGTTTGTCTGCAGCTTAGTTAGTTGGTTGTAATCAGGTCTTTTAGTATGGTCATTTAGCAGACGCATTTATCCAAAGCAACTTGCCGTTAACACAGTCAATGTGTCCCACGCAATTAAAACCCACAACCCTGGTATTGCCAGCACCCTGATCCAGGTCCAACCAACTGATTCATCTGAGCCACCAGGTCACCAGGCGCAGGACATCTCGGAGGCAGCGTCACTGTTGCGTCGTGTGCGGATAGGAGACCAGCCATACTCAGACTGGGCATCATCAGCCAGACTGTGGATCCGGCCCCAGCGTGGAGAGTGCCTGGAGCCCTGCTTCCCTCCCCAGGTACGAGGCTTCGGGTTCATCTGCACACAAAAGCCCTGATATTATAGAAAACCATGCACCTCTTCTTAACACACACAGAAGCAGTTGTCAGTTAAACTGTCTCTCACCTGAACAAAGACAGATGTGTTCATCTGAAGGGTCTCCACTCGCTCTGACAGCTGACCCAGCCAGTCCAGATGGTCAGCAATAGACTGGTTCAGATCCCCATTGTTCTGCAATGGTGTAGAAACAGATACACTGTCATATTTCAGTATATATCCCTCCCTGAGCACAATGGGGCTTGGATGTAGTGGATCAATATTCAGATCAGAATAGGGGGAAATAGGCCTATAGGCTACAGTAGTTGAGTGAGAGAATGAATAGTGCAAACAAACCCCAGAGAGGTTGTCTTTAAGCTCAGTAGCAGAGAGACGGATGTGCTCTAGTTTATCAATTTGCTCCTTCAGACGGTCTTCAAGCTCCTGCATCATCATCAGACCCTCGTCTGGCCTGACTGCCTTACCTGACATCCTGAGACAAAGCACAACAAAATATAATGAAGACACGTATCAAATTCCATCATAATGAGTGT
Source organism: Coregonus clupeaformis (assembly GCF_020615455.1). Lineage (NCBI taxonomy): Eukaryota > Metazoa > Chordata > Actinopteri > Salmoniformes > Salmonidae > Coregonus > Coregonus clupeaformis. The sequence goes on along the minus strand of NC_059218.1, from coordinate 28,383,346 downwards.
CGACTCCCTGGACCCTACAAATGTACTACTGCCTCTGCTAAGTGGTCTGGGGCCTCATTTATAAACCATGCGTACACGTACAGTGCCTTCAGAAAGTCTTCATACCACTTAACTTATTCCACATTTTGTTGTGTTACAGCCTGAATTCAAAATGGATAAAAAATATATATCACACTTTTACAAACAAAACCACATAATGACAAAGTGAAAACTTGTTTTTAGAAATTGTTGCTAATTTACTGAAAATTAAATACAGAGATCACACCCGAGTCAATACTTTGTAGAAGCACCTTTGGCAGCGATTACAGCTGTGAGTATTTTTGGGTAATACGTCTCTAAGAGCTTTCCACACCTAGATTGTGCAACATTTGCCCATTATGCGTTTCAAAATTCCTCAAGCTGTCAAATTGGTTATTGATCATTGCTAGACAACCCTTTTCAGGTAATGCCTTATATTTTCAAGCCGATTTAAGTCAAAACTGTAACTTGGCCTGGCCACTCAGGAACATTCACTGCCTTCTTGGTAAGGAACAACAGTGTAGATTTGGCTTTGCATTTGAAGTTATTGTCCTGCTGAAAGGTGAATTCATCTTCCAGTGTCTGGTGGAAAGCAGACTGAACTAGGTTTTCCTCTAGGATTTTGCCTGTGCTTAGCTCCATTCCGTTTCTTTTTTATCCTGAAAAACTCCCCAGTCCTTAACGATTACAAGCATACCTATAACATGATGCAGCCACCACTATGCTTGAAAATATGGAGAGTGGTACTCAGTAATATGTTGTGTTGGATTTGCACAAAACATAACACTTTGTATTTAGGACAAAAAGTGAATTGCTTTGCCACATTTTTTGAAGTATTACTTTAGTGCCTTGTTGCAAACAGGATGCATGTTTTGTAATATTTGTATTCTGTACAGGCTTCTTTCTTTTCCCTCTGTCAATTAGGTTAGTATTGTGGAGTAATGACAATGTTGTTGATCCATCCTCAGTGTTCTCCTATCACAGCCATTAAACTCTGTAACTGTTTTAAAGTCACCATTGGCCTCATGGTGAAATCCCTGACCGGTTTCCTTCCTCTCCGGCAACTGAGTTAGGAAGGACGCCTGTATCTTTGTAGTGACTGGGTGTATTGATACACTATCCAAAGTGTAATGAATAACTTCACTATGCTCAAAGGGATATTCAATGTATGCTTTTAATATTTTTACTCATCTACCAATAGGTGCCCTTCTTTGCGAGGCATTGGAAAACCTCTCTGGTCTTTGTGGTTGAATCTGTGTTTAAAATTCACTGCTCGACTGAGGGACCTTATAGATAATTGTATGTGTGGGGTACAGCGATGAGGTAGTCATAAGAAAATCACGTTAAACACTATTATTGCACACAGTGTGAGTCCATGCAACATATTATGTGACTTATTATGCAAATATTTACTCCTGAACTTATTTAGGCTTGCCATAACAAAGGGGTTGAATACTTATTGGCTCATGACATTTTAGCTTTTCATTTTTAAATAATTTGTACAAAAATTGAAAAACAGAATTCCACTTTGACATTATGGGGTATTGTGTGTAGGCCAGTGACAAAACATCAACATTTCATCCATGTAACACAACAAAATGTGGAAAAGGTCAAGGGGTGTGAATACTTTCTGAAGGCACTGTATGTACAAAATATACCCCAAAATGTGTGTGCACCAGTTCACGCAAAAGTTGGCATTTATACAAATTTAACTTGATGTGAGAATGTGCTTAGCTTCCCGCAAACTGCAGAATAAATCCCTCACATTTTCTGACTGAGATGGTTTCATACTGGCGAAGTAGCCTATAGGCCTACAACGTCGCATCTCCCAAAAAAAATTGGTACGTATTTGTCTTCAAACAATACAAAAGACGCACATACACACAAACATCAACAACATCACACCTTCCCAGTCCCACCTGCTCACATCCCCATCTCCATCTCCAGCGCCCGCATCACTCTCCACCACATGGCCTCAAACTGCACCATTTTGTTTCTCTCTGTCGTCCACGCACTTTCAACATTTAGATAATAAAGCATTTGACCTTTCCATTGTGTTAATATAAAGGTTAAATGTTTTAACTGGACCCACTTTACAGGAGTAAATAGATCAAATCAAATCAAATGTTATTGGCCACATGCGCCGAACACAACAGGTGTAGACATTACAGTGAAATGCTTACTTACAGCCCTTAACCAACAATGCATTAATTTTTTTATAAAACAAGTAAAATAAAACAACAACAAAAAAGTGTTGAGAAAAAAAGAGCAGAAGTAAAATAAAATAACAGTAAGGAGGCTTTATATACAGGGGGGTACCGGTGCAGAGTCAATGTGCGGGGGCACCGGCAAGTTGAGGTAGTTGAGGTAATATGTACATGTGGGTAGAGTTAAAGTGACTATGCATAAATAATTAACAGAGTAGCAGCAGCATAAAAAGATGGGGTGGGGGTGGGGGGGCAGTGCAAATAGTTTGGGTAGCCATGATTAGCTGTTCAGGAGTCTTAGCCATGATTAGCTGTTCAGGAGTCTTATGGCTTGGGGGTAGAAGCTGTTGAGAAGTATTTTGGACCTAGACTTGGCACTCCGGTACCGCTTGCCGTGCGGTAGCAGAGAGAACAGTCTATGACTAGGGTGGTTGGAGTCTTTGACAATTTTGAGGGCCTTCCTCTGACACCGCCTGGTATAGAGGTCCTGGATGGCAGAAAGCTTGGCCCCAGTGATGTACTGGGCCGTACGCACTACCCTCTGTAGTGCCTTGCGGTCGGACGCCGAGCAGTTGCCATACCAGGCGGTGATGCAACCAGTCTGGATGCTCTCGATGGTGCAGCTGTATAATTTTTTGAGGATCTGAGGACCCATGCCAAATCTTTTCAGTCTCCTGAGGGGGAATAGGCTTTGTCGTGCCCTCTTCACGACGGTCTTGGTGTGTTTGGACCATGATAGTTTGTTGGTGATGTGGACACCAAGGAACTTTAAGCTCTCAACCTGTTCCACTACAGCCCTGTCGATGAGAATGGGGGCGTGCTCAGTCCTCTTTTTTTCCCTGTAGTCCACAATCATCTCCTTTGTCTTGGTCAGGTTGAGGGAGAGGTTGTTATCCTGGCACCACACGGCCAGGTCTCTGACCTCCTCCCTATAGGCTGTCTCATCATTGTCGGTGATCAGGCCTACCACTGTTGTGTCGTCGGCAAACTTAATGATCAACTATTTTGCTCTATGCGATCCGGCTACTGTACGCCTGAATAGTCTACTGTAATTTCAAATGTTTCAAATAAACATAATACATATTTAAATAACCATTTTCCAATAAATCTTCACCACCTTTTCTGGCCATGATGAGTTTATATTCCCAAAGAAGCTTTAGCATACAACAAATTACCATGTACATCACTCATTTAATTGGGCCTATTAGATAGGCTATTATTTCAAGAACTTTGCTCCAGGGTTTCCCAAACCCCCCTACTCCAGCTTCTCAAGAGTTGGGCACTATATCTGCCAAGATGTCTGGACCTTTATGACACAGGAATGCTTGCCCTTATTACTCTGCCCCCGTCTGGCTTCCCTCCATTCGCTACATGAGCACATAGCAAGAGCACTAGAAGCCATGGTTGTGTAATCATTACTCCACCATAACAAAACGTTTTGCAATGAAAATGTGCATTTATTATTGGAAGTTCAAGTTAGTCCCCCCCGTTTGGTTCCTAGTGAAGACACTCGACTTCATGCTCCCTAAAATAATTCTCCCTAGCCCAAAGGCCGGCAGATGCCGATATTGTGTCGTTTCATCTTACCATCTAAAGGGCATGTATGCAGCCGGCTATACACTCCTATCCCCCGTTGATCGGTTCGTACATACACCTTCTCCATTCAGGCTGCAAAGCGTCGGTTTCCTCCTTAACTCGATTTAATGGCAAGAAGGAAAATATGCGTACTTTCTTTATGAAACACCATTTTCCACCACCATGCTAGAGTGGCTAATGTCTAGGAATGCTAGTCCAGGTTGCATATTGCGTTCAGCCGATCAGGTTGCAGCAGTCTGTTGTTTACCCCTGCCCTGGCCAGAGAGAGGGAGGCAAAGCGAGCTGCCCATGTTAGGCAGATCCCTAATTATTAAGCAATTGAGGAGTTTTTGTATGGGGGCAATGAGACAGTGTCGAATTGAGTCAAGATAAACATGAATTTCTATTTGGATACGTGAGGCTTATTTGATTTAATACAAGTTTTGTAATGCTTAGGTTGTTATGAGTGATATAAGTGTGATGCACGTGAAAAAAACACTTTATATCGCAGTTGTCCCTGTTGAAATTCAAGACAGTCTATGTATATTTGAGGCTAGCATAGCATCTAACTCTCCATTGAATACAGCCGGTTAACGTCAACACCCCTCTTCGAATATATTTTTTAAAGTATTCAAATAATGAGATGTATACACCAATCCAAAGAGAGGGCGGGAGCTTGACAGCCCACTGTTAGGACGGAGACATACAGTAAGTATCTAATCATTATATCCATATCTTTGCCCTGGCTTCAGGAAGTAGCATTAGCCACTCTAGCATGGTGGTGGAAAATGGTGTTGCATTAAGAAAGTATGCATATTTTCCCTTCCTTCTCGCCATTAAATCTAGTTAAGGAGGAATCCGACGCCTTAGCAGCTTTAATGTTTTATGTACGAACTCGTCCACGGGGGATAAGAGTGTACAGCCGGCTGCATGCATGCTCTTTGGACTGTAAGATTAAATGACTCAATATCGCCATCTGCCGGAATTCGGGATACATTATCCCTGGACGATTAAGTAAGGGCCGACTGCCACGTTCAAGTGTTCGAAATTCGCGAGTGTTTTAAAACATGGCGACATTCATCTTTATTCCACATTAAATATAAAAATACCCCATTATATTTCAGTCATTCAGTACACTTTGTACAAGTAACTAAGGTAGCCTACTTACGTACTTTGCGAGATGCGTTGCACGACAAAAGTTTTCAAACGTACAGACAAGACATCAATTGACAAAACTTCCAAGACCACCTCATGTATCTAGAACTTGACGTCCAAAGTTCGAGTAAAAATGTTTGTTTACCTTCTACTTGATTTATTCCGTCAAGATATCCTGTTTAGAGTGCAAGTGCTTAACAATTCTCTGCAGTGTAGCAAGCCCCCTTTGTCTGACAAAAATGTGTGGAATTCGACACTTCTGACGTCATGACATTCACTTGGCTTATTTTTCCCCAGGTGAAAACCACCACCACCTGTCGGTTCATTTGATACGATAGGCCTACCAAGTATGGTACGATAACCCGTTTGTATTGCTAATGTTGCCGGGTTCAATACATACGTTTTATTTCTTGAATATATATATATATATATATATATATATATATATATATATATATATATATATATATATATATATATATATATATATATATATATAAAAAAAAATACACACACACACACACACACACACCTTGCTCATCCAACTGACAGCCTTGAACACAATAGAAATTCAACAAAGACAACGGTTTGGAAAAAGCACAACCGCTTTATTTTCTCTCAATAAGCTCTTAACAAGGAAAAGGGCGAATATGATCATATATCTGAAAGGATAAACATCAGGAAGGATAAATAGACTGTTGGATCAGTTCGAGTGCACTGGTCCTCTGACAAAAACTGACATTTGAATCTTAAAAGTACAAAAAAAATAAGTATCATGGTGATATCTTGGTGTAGGTACAGTAATAGAAGTCGAGCGCAGGCAGAAACCAAATGCAGTTTCTCAGGTGTGTATAAGAGGTTTCAGTGTCCACCTTCCAGTCCCTGTCCAAAAACTGACAGGGTCACAGCAAAAAGCAGGGAAGCCATCACAACGTCCAATAAGCCAATTCACAAGTTAAAGCAGTCCACCCTGTGAGAACATCAGTGACCTTTTAAACATTTATCCTTTTATTAGTGATACAATATATAAATCAAACATATGGTTTTTAGACTCCCACCCTCCCTGACTGACCACAACTCTGAATATAATTGAACAGGTATGCATCATGTACAGACAGCAACATAAAGATGAGTGAACATTTTGTAGTGTCATGGAGCATTATAATAAGCATGAACATTTCTAAGCAGTTATGACATTGTAATAGTAAATATGACTTTCAAAATGAGTGACCCCCCAAAAAAAAAAAAAACACATGATGCGATGCCAACAGTTCACTTTTTTCTAACAAAACAGAAATGCTTTAATATTCCTTCTGAGAGCCCAAAGCAACTGCAGCGTTCACAAAAAATATGTCTGCTAAGATAATACAAATTCATCAAGCATCTCTAAACTCTAAACCCCCTCCATCAAATTGTAACATATTTGGACCCTGATTGAGATTGAGAGTTACAGTTAAGCTGCATTTATTACCCGGAGACCTTACATGGTGCTAAATGTTCACTAGGGAGGTGTGCCTACTCATTTCTTCACTAACCCCGCCGACCTTTCCATCGAGTTGTGTTGAAAAAAATTATACAGATGTGTTTATAATAGCGCTAGGAGCAAAAGCAAAAACACTCCAGGAGAGCGATATAAAAATCACTTGACATGTATCAGATGTGAATTCAGATTTCAACAACGCATTACAATGAAAAGGATAGTGATAGAATCATTTGAATCAGCTATTGGGATCGTACAGTAAGTCAATGAAGCCCGCCCTCACGCCCCAACACTAAAGAATAACCCCACATTTTTTGCCAGCATGGTTGATCAAAACCACACACACACTGCGGCGGCACATGTCCACTGACTTCAGAGCCTTTTGAAATTTTGTGACAGGGTCCTGGATCAGGCCCTGCAGTTAACACACGTTCAGTACATCACATGCACACACTGCATCAATGCCAGGGAAGCTTCAAATGAGGCAACATGATTTCTCTAAAATAGGAAATCCATAAAGGCCAGAGAGCGACATAAAAGCAAAAAACGGCCTTTTAAAAATAACGGAAACATTTTCTAACAATCTAAGCAGTTTTGTCACAGTTCACGAGCTGTGTGAAGTACCCTGGGAGGGCGACACACCCCGGGTCACGCCTTTCCACGTCTACACACAATGTCCTCAAATCTGGGTTTGAAGGAATTTTTTTATTGAATAAAAGGAGTCCTTTAATAGAGCAAATAGGCAATGGTGACAAAAAAAAATATTAAAACTCCACGGTTACCGGCGAAAAATGTGAAAGTTGGGGGGAAAAAAACAAAATGTGCCGCTCTGCAATTATTTTTTTTTCAACGCATACAGATTTGCTTTCTTTTAGTGACATGTCAAGTGCCTGCCTCATCTACAAGGCTACAGTCCAAAAAGGTAAGTTCAGTTTGTCAAAAAAGGGGTGAACTACGAAAGTGAACTACCTGCAGGAGATGGCCGTTTCCTTTTTCGGACTTTGATGGCGAGTAACTGGCGAGCAACACAGAAAACGTGATTTTTTTAAATATTTTTTTTTGTTACCATTATTCTTCTCTCAAAAAGGACATGAACGTTAATAAATAAAGAGGACATTGAAGAGTCTGCTTAGAAGAGTGTCCCAAACTATTGTGTCTATGTATATATTTATATATATTTATATCTCTATATGTGGTGTTTAATAATAATAATAATAATAATAATAATAGTGTCCGGTTCTGAAAGTTGGTGTCCGGTTCTGGGAGTTCGTGATAGAAGGCTGAGAGGTGGGCCGAGGGAGGAGGCAGGGGGTTGTGTCTTTCAGAAGCAGGCTTCGTGAAGGTTAAAAGGAGGTTTAAGGTCCGTTGCTATGCCTTGCCCTCTTCCACTTTGATGGCCTGGGGTTTGATGGCTCCGGTGCATGGTGCTGGTTTGCCCTGCCAGCCATGAAGGGGCTCCTGGAGGTTGCTGGTCATCAGGCCTCCCGACAGTGCCTTCTCCCCTCACCCACCAGCTGACACCTATCCCTCAGGGCTTTACTCAAACACACACACAAGAAACGGAAGGTTAACGTTTCATATCGTTTTCAAATGGGCAACAAAACAACACTAATGTTACAAGTAGGGCTGGGCAACATATCAAATTAATTCAAATTAATGTTTTAGCTTGAAATTCCAAATGCCTGTACCGCAAGTGTCACGTTTTTTATTATTTCGTTTTGATGACAGTTTGTCAGCTTGTTCTCATGCCTTTTTGGTCTAGTCTCCTTTGCTCCTTCTGTGCTATGGACCTTCCCAGTTCCCACACACACCAAGTCCCACCCCCTGCCACTCACAACAACAAGGATGAAAGATCATTGTCCCTCTCTGACAAGCAGTTTCAACTCACTATTTGCATTTGAGGTTTGGTCCAACAGAATCGGTCATATGGACACCGAAACACTTCCAGACATTATTTTACTGTAATAGAGGAAAACGTACAATTTTTCGTCTCTCAATTCTCAAAATTGAGCACAGAGCAGACCCTACTAAAATGGGAGTATCAATTAACATTAATGCTCAGTTTGTCGCGTATGGCATTGCGGTACCGCTAGCAGCATTTTAGCCACAGAGTGTTGCGCTAGCTGTCTAGTCTGCGTTTTATACGTTTGCAATGTGCATAAAGTGGCATTTATATAAGGAATTGTCAACTCGTTCTCATTCTGAGAAATAAGCATCTTATCCAGGTAGGCCACTTGATTTCAACATCTAAACAATGCGGACAGGCTAGCATGCTGTTCAAACATGTGGACAGAAGTGTGTGTTCATAACAGTTCAACTGTTCTACCTTATTAGCTAACAAATAGATCCAAGTTGGCTAGACTTGAAATATAAAGATTAGCTGGCTTCTCACTAATAAGTGGGCTTGAGAGATTGTTTATGAGACCTGTGTTGATTTTCTATAATGCATTCACCTGCTACAAGAAATTGGTCATTATTAGTGGATGTGCACTGTGTATGGTTCTGGTAAAATTTCTAACAAAAAAGGGCATTTTCATAGACTGACATGACAGCCAGATCATTGCAAAAGGGCAGGTTAAACTTTTGATAAAATAATGTAATTATTTACATGGTTGTGGAAGGTTTATATTTAGCCTATGTATAATTTTACAAGCCCTGAATTCCTTAGATTGCGTCCTACCTGACAGGTCGCTCCTACCAGGTGGCGTGGCGAGAATCTGTCTCCGCATCACGTGCTCTCACCACTGGTGTCCCCCAGGGCTCAGTTCTAGGCCCTCTCCTATTCTAGGCCCTCTCCTATACACCAAGTCACTTGGCTCTGTCATATTTACATTTACATTTTAGTCATTTAGCAGACGCTCTTATCCAGAGCGACTTACAGTTAGTGAGTGCATATATTATTATTATTATTTTTATTTATTTCATACTAGCCCCCCGTGGGAATCGAACCCACAACCCTGGCGTTGCAAACGCCATGCTCTACCAACTGAGCTACATCCCTGCCGGCCATTCCCTCCACTAACTGGACGACGCTGGGCCAATTGTGCACCGCCCCATGGGTCTCCCGGTCACGGCCGGCTACGACAGTGCCTGGATTCTAACCAGGATCTCTAGTGGCACAGCTAGCACTGCGATGCAGTGCCTTAGACCACTGCGCCACTCGGGAGTTCATATCCTCACATGGTCTCTCCTAGCATTGCTACGCAGACGACACACAATTAATTTTCTCCTTTGCCTTCTGATAACCAGGTGGTGAATCGCATCTCTGCATGTCTGGCAGACATATCAGTGTGGATGTCGGATCACCACCTCAAGCTGAACCTCGGCAAGACGGAGCTGCTCTTCCTCCCGGGGAAGGACTGCCCACTCCATGATCTCGCCATCACGGTTGACAACTCCATTGTGTCCTCCTCTCAGAGTGCAAAGAACCTTGGCTTGACCCTGGACAACACCCTTTCGTTCTCCGCTAACATCAAAGCGGTGACCCGATCCTGCACGTTCATGCTCTACAACAGTCGCAGAGTACGATCCTGCCTTACACAGAAAGCGGCACAGGTCCTAATCCAGGCACTTGTCATCGCCCGTCTGGATTACTGCAACTCGCTGTTGGCTGGGCTCCCTGCCTGTGCCATTAAACCCCTACAACTTATCCAGAACGCTGCAGCCCATCTGGTGTTCAACCTTCTCAAGTTGTCTCATGTCACCCCGCTCCTCCGCACACTCCACTGGCTTCCAGTTGAGGCTCGCATCTACTACAAGACCACGGTGCTAAAAAAAAAAGGTGGTTGTCCCACTGGCTATCATAAGTTGAATGCACCAATATGTAAGTTGCTCTGGATAAGAGCGTCTGCTAAATGATGTAAATGTAATTATTGCCGACTGTTTGAAATGAAGTGTATTGACCTTTAGTTTATTTAGAGAGAAAAAAATCGATATATACCGTGAATCGCCCATAAAGTATAAAAAAAAAATTTTTATATGATTTTTAGGCCATATCGAGGGAAATAGAGTTAAAACATTCATGTTTTTAAAATGGTCTAATTTGCACATTAGATTGAAGAAAAACAAAATAGAATAAAATCTAATTACCTGTATTTACAGTGGGTGGCTCACCTTCATGCCATCCTCCGGCCCCTTGACGGGGGGCTCGGGGGCCAAGGGGGGTGTGGAGTGTGGGGGCTCGCGCCCGGAGTTGGGGTAAGGGGGGGAGCGGATGATGACGGTCTTGTTGACCTGCATGACAGGTCTCTGGATGGGGGTGGGGAAAGGGCCGGTGGTGGGGGGACGCATGTGCATAACCATGCTGCCCTGAGGAGGGGGGACCTGGAGGAGGAGGAAGGGAGGGAAATACACACTGTTAGTATGGCAACATGGCTCAGTATATCTGCATGGTTATCTTTCTTTAGGCAAACCTTGGGGGGGTAGCGGAGACGTGTGCAAGGCCGCAAATAAATTGCTTTATGCTCGTGACTCAAAAGTACACTAAGGTCTTGAGTGGCCGTTTTGCCATTGTGTGAGAGCAGTTCAAGGTAGCTGCATGACAAAACTGATCAGTCATTTAAAATGGTGCAACAACATCACAGTGATTTGAACAAGCAGAATGATTGAGTGTGAGGTTTCTATAACCTTGCCGTGGAGGGGGCACAGCGGGGCCTCAAACCAGCCGGTGGCTGGGTCTCTGTAGCAGCAACTACAGGTCAGGCCAGGGCCACTGCAGGCCCAGCCTCGCTGCTGAACAGCCTGCATGGAGGTCGTCTTCTGTTTCCAATGAAATGGGAGGGGGAGGCTATATGAGTGTGTGTGTATAGGCAGCTGGGATTGTGTGAGTCATGACCGTTTGTGTGTGTGTCGTGCCTGCTAGTGTAAGAGCAGTGTGCAGAGCCTGAAAAATTGTGTTTGTTCATATGAAAGTGTGTGTGAAGTGCTCTGGAGGACCGTGATTGTTGGTTGACCTTGGTTGTTGATTGTAGAGTGTGAGCAATAACTAGTACTACCAAGGTGTGTGTATGTACCTAATGTGTGTATGACTGTGTTGGGTCATACCTGCTGGGTGTAATGTCCAGGCACGGGGCCAGACGGCTTCCCACTGGGGCTGGCAGACCCTGGTCTGAGGGGAGAGAGGGACAGAGATAGATTTACCATTAGCTTTCAATAACATCTATTTAATACCATTATATGATCACTAAATGTTTCTTAAATTAACTAAATGTTACTGGCAGCGAACCATGTAGAATCCTTTGCCATGTTACAATAACATGAACACGTGTTTATAAGGATAAAAACTAAGAGTAGACATGTTGCGGTCTAACAGTTTCAGGGTGACATTTAGCTGTTCCAGCTCACCTGTTGTATCCTCCGGGCATGCCCTGGGAGTGATTGGGCTTGTCAGGGAACTGAAAGCCTTTCATTTCCATCTGGGAGGTCTAGAGGACAACAAACAAACAAACATTAAATATACATGTAAGGACATCTCAATGCAATCTATGAAATGTTGTGGCATTAAAGTGATAGTTCACCCAAATGACAAATTCACTCACACATTTATCCTTACCTTGTAAGTAGTATACGGGCCAGTAGACATTGGGAAATTCTGCGAAAACATTCAAGTAACTTTGTAATTTAGGTGAACTATCCCTTCTATTTCAAAGGGATGGGTTTCACTTCATTCAATGAGATTTAGTTTTTGTTTATGCATGAAATGTTTCCAAATCCAACCTAAAGCTAACATTGACCAATCATTAAGGTAGTTGGGCTGTAACATTGTTGGAAGGGACACTTGGTGGGTCTGTGGTGCTCACCTCTCTGCTGCCGGTCATGACGGGGGGCTGGGAGCCAGGGGGGAGCATCCTGCGGGCGGCTCCCACGGAGAGGTTCTGGCCCTGCTGGAGCTGGATGGACTGGGGCAGGATGAGGTGCTGCTGGGCAGAGCCATAACGCAGCTGGGAGCCCGGCAAGGGCATGGTCACCTGGAGAGAGCGAGAGATGATCAATGCATTGGACTTTGAAACATTGAATTACGAGAGTAAGTTTCCATTAAAAGCCAAATTAACAGTTTTCCTTCAAACTAACACAAGTGTGCCACTGAGAGTGGCTCCTCTTACCTGGATGAGCTGGGAGTCCATGAGCTGGGAGGAGCCCATGCCAGGGCCCTGGTTCATCTGGCCATCGTAGACCATGGCCTGGCTACCATTCATTGGCTGGTAGTGGGAGCCCGACTGGGGCTTGACCATATCCGACGGCTGCATGCCTGGGAAGGCCGAGTAGGGCCCCTTGAGGGGGCCACCACCTGACAGCACCATGGGGCTGGGCTGGGACAGATTGGGGTGCATGTACACCTGGGACCTGAAGGGGGGGATGGAGTTGAACATCTCCTGGGACTGTGAGACAGGCAGGCCCCCCCGGAGACCAAGCTGGGCCTGGGCCTGCAGAGAGGTGTGCAGGGAGATGGGGATCTGCTGGGCAGCCGCCTGCGTGCACACACAGGAAGGTTTGAATTATAATATTACAGTTAGTGTTCCGCTGCACATGGTGTAGTTTTGTTGATTATTGCCAAAAAGAAAAACCCAAATAAATGTGGGTTTTTTAAGAAGATAAATTATGGAATACAATCCTGTAAGACCCTATACTTGTGAGTGTAATACCTGTTGGTAGCTCTGCTGCTGGGTCATGGTTGGGGGCACCAGACGAGGCTGGCTGGGAAAGACATGGCCGTCCAGATACAGCGGGGGGATATGGTTACCTACAGAGGGAAATACAATTCTGTTATTTAAAACACACAGATGTACATTTCATACAATGTACACTCATACAATGCATAGTCCTTGGCCAAATATACCAATAACGTCAATGTTAATGTGTCTGAGTGTCCCCTTACCCTGCATGGACATGGAAGGCGCCACGGAGGCCACAGGCATGGGGGGCATGGACACCCCTCCGAAGGAGCTGTAGCTGACCCCACTGGAGGAGCCCACGCTGCAGGGGGGCTGGGCACCAACAGCACCCCCAACAGGAGAGCCCTGCTCAGGGAGAGACTGGGAGTTCTCCCACGCCTTACGGGCCGACTCCATCTGAGGAAGAGGGGATGAAGGGAAGGAAATGTTTAGTGAAAGTACACAAAAAAACGTTTTGGTGTTTACTAACCTTAACTTTATTTAGCCAGGTAGGTTATTGAGAATTAAATCTCTTTAACAAGACTAATGTTTAGAGGTGTCTGATTGGTGGAGAGTGAGAGGTAGTGGGGTGGGGATAGTGTACCTTGAGTGTGAGGTCAGCGCTGGGGAAAGAGATGGGGTTGAGGTTGATGCCAGGCTGCAGGTGGTCTCTACACAGCATGGGGATGGCCTGGGTCAGGGCCGGCTACAGACAGACACACAGGTTATTAACACAACTAGTCAATGACATCTTTTGTCCATTTTACATCTCATTTATATTTATTTAAATCAATCCACTTCTAGGTGAAGCAATTTCAAGGATTCCTTTTAACACCCCACCTTATAATCATGAGGTGACAATGGAAATCGTGTAGTACTCAGTGTATTTGTACTCACGTTGCTGGCAAGGGCGTCCTGCAGCTTGGTGACGGGGTTGGACACAGGCACTGGGGTGGACCTGGCCGGTAGGCTGAAGTCAGAGTCCTTGGCGCTGACGCCAAACTCTATGGGCGGCACGGGCAGCACTGTGTCCACGTGGAGATTCACGCCGTTGACGGGCGTAATGGGCCCGCCCTCCAGACCCTCCGAGCCTTTGCGGTGCTTGAGCGAGCGCTCGTTGCCGATGGGGCCGGGCTTGTGCTGCTCCTTGCTCTGCTCAGGCCCAGCATCAGAGTCCTCAGAGTTAGGCTCGCTGCCTGTATAGGACACCTGCTTGGTCCACGAGTCTCCTCCAGATGACTGGACTGACAGAGCTGAGGGTTTGAAAAAAACAATGTAAGAACCACTGGAGTCTAAGATTATCTTTAATACAGTTGACAACAAAATAATGTTCATCTGGAAAGAAGAGCAGAGTATGGGCAACAGAGTGAGTTACTCTCAGTTATCAGATTGGGTGGAAGATGAATTGTGAGCGCTGGGGTGTTGCTCCTACCTGAGCTGTTGGTCTCCCAAATCTCAGTGCCCAGGTTGTTGGCAGAGAGGCCCTCCTCTGCCTGATCCATGGTCATGCCTCCCTGCTTCTTGGCAAACCGTGGGGGCATCTTGGAGGTGATCGGTCTGTTCTTCAATGGCACCTGGAGTGTGAGGCAGAGGAAGACAATTTTTCATAGATGAAGTACAACACAGCAGCTCAAGTTATGTACAACTATACTTAACATATAAGATTTAGATATTTCGGGAAAAACATTTAGTAAAAGTATTGCTGCTTGCATTAACCTCTTAAGGATCGGACCCCTTTTAAAATGTTCGCCTAAAATGACATACCCAAATCTAACTACCTGTAGCTCAGGACCTGAAGTTTGTGGAAATGTGAAATTAAATGTAGGAGAATATAACACATTAGATCTGGTAAAAGATAATACAAAGAAGAAAAAAAAAACGAAAAAAAAAAAAACTCATGTTTTTTTATCATCTTTGAAATGCAAGAGAAAGGCCACAATATAATATTGCAGTTTAGGCGCAATTTACATTTTGGCCACTAGATGACAGCAGTGTGTGTGCAAAGTTTCAGATTGATCCAGTGAAGCGTTGCAATAATGGACTATCTTGTATCAAGTCTGCCCAAATGTGCCGAATTGGTCAATTGATACATTTTCAAGTACACAACTATAGAGCACATACAAAAATGATATGGTAATACAAAATGTAAGTTTACACACTCCCAGGATTGTCATAAATGATGGATTATTGCTTATACACTAACTTTCACACATCTAGATGGCTGGGCGGGGTGGGTGTGGAGCCAGAGACAGCAGGGGTTCAAACTGTAGAACCCAGTTCCTACATTTGAATATAAAAATTGATTTTTATCAAACAAAACTATGCTACATTTTATCTCTGGGACCCTTAGGATGACAAATCAGAGCAAGATTACTGAATGTAAGTACATTATTTACCTTCAGAGGTTGCCGTATCAGTTGCCGAAATACGTTTTTTGTTGTTGGGCACTCTCCTCAAACAATAGCATGGTATTTTTTCACTGTAATAGCTACTGTAAATTGGACAGTGCAGTTAGATTAACAATAATTTAAACTTTCTGCCATATAAGAACTGTCTATGTCCTGGAAAGTTAGCTGTTACTTACAACAGTCATGCTAATCACATTAGCGCACGTTAGCTCAACCATCCCATATACGGGACACCGATCCCGTAGAGGTTAATCCATTTGAAATTATTTAGATTTTACTCAATACAGGGTCTATTCTCTAGACACCCAAAGCCCTTGTGCCCATTATTTGTGTTTCAGGCTTATTTTAATGTTCTGTCAACTTACCGGAGCTCCATGTTCCTTCCTCCTCCTGTCGTCTTCCTGTGGAAGACGACGCTGCTGTTTCTTGGACAGGTCCTGGAACCCGTCTGGACTGGAACCCCCAGCATCCCCCTCAACTGGAAGACAAACATTTACGCCATTACAACACACTGAGATAGCCAATATGAAAATGCAATTTACAAAGACAACAGTGGACCACATTAAATCAGTCTGTGGGCCTCATCTGGTCCACGGGCCACCAGTTTGAGAACCCTGGTTACATTTGAGCCATGCTTTACTATGAGGTTGGTGCCTGGCATACTCACTGTGGTAGCTGTTGAGGTCGTACAGAGACAATGGTTCGGCCAGGTCTCCCTTCACAGACCGAGTCTTCAGCTCCTTGTCCAGCTTCTTCCCTGAGGGTTCGTTGGGCTGGTGTCCCTCCTCAGACTGCTCGACACAGTAGACTAGGCCTGACTCCTCTTTGTTCCTGCAGGAAGAAGGGAGAGACATTCCATGAGTCAGGTGTTACCATTAAAGGGTATTACTATGCAAAAGTGTTGCTAAGTGTTGTTTTTAAAAGCTACAGAGGATGTTTTGAAACAAGTCAAGAAAAAAACAATATCCACAGTTTTGGTGAATGTTCTCACACCAAGTTAGCGTAGGCCAAAGTTAGCACAGTACTCACCTCCTATGGTTGGAGGCCCCTCCGTTCTGCCAGCCGTCGTTCCTGTTGCAGGAGGGCGGTGCGTTGGGGTTCTCTGAGGAACGTGTCATCTTGTTCCCTTCCAGTAGGGCCGGCTCTCCCTTCCTGTTCTGCCGGTCCACCAGGGGGCGCTGGCTGGAGAAGCTCCTCTTGGCCAGCTCCCTCTTCTCCACAGAGCCAAGCTCCCCGTGGCCAGAGTCTGAGTGCACATCTCCCCCATGGGCTTGCTGCTGCTGCCCTCCACCTCGCTTCTCCCTCCAGTCGTTGAAGTCGCTGTTCTCCGAGCCAGTCTCCCAGTCCTCAGCCTGGCCGTGCTGACCACCGGACCTACCTCCCCCTCCGGAGTAGTGGCCACTGGGCCAGCCGTCCTCTCTACCTCCCTCCTTTGAGCGGCCCGGCCAGGGGTTGGCGAATCCGTCCGATCCATTGATGTACTCGTCGCTGGTCCACTGGCCACTGCCGGGCTCCCTCTCTTGACGTAATCGGCGGAAGCGCGGGGGTTTGTCCTGGCGTGGCGGCCGCCGTCTTCTCAACGGCTGTTGTCCAGGGTTGTCGTTGTCTATGTAGTACTCACCCTCCACGCACCGGTCCTCTGTGCCATTCTCCATGAAGGAACCGGTAGAGCCGGTAAACTTGGGGGTGTATTTGAGAGGCTCGCGCTCCGCAGGTGGTGGTGGTCTCCTGGAGAAGGTCTCGGTGCCCGGGCCATAGCCGTTCTCCTGCATGAGCCCCCCGCCGTTGCCGAACTGGGTCCCCCGGCCCCTCCAGGTGGAGGTGTCTCTGGAGCTGTTGTTGAACCCCCGGCCGGTGTTGTAGCCCCTGCCAGCGTCGAGTCTGGGAGGCAGCGAGCGGCCACCGCCTCCGAACCCCCTGCTGCTGGCCTTGGCTTTGTCTCGGGTGTCGCTAGCCGCCTGGTCTTCCGTGTACACCTTGTTCGACCTCCACGAGTCTCTGTCGGCAATCCTGATCTCTCCCTGCTCTGGGTAGCTGCCACCCTCTCCGTTTTCAGAGCCCTTCTGGCGCCGCCGCTTGGGCAGCTCCTCGTACTCTGAGGTCTCGCTCAGAGTCTCGCTGACGTTGCGCCTCCTCGGCTTCCCCCGCTGCAGGTCCTCCACCTTAAAGTCCCTGGGCAGTCCTCTGCCTGGTCTCTGAGCTCCAACGGCGTCCCTGCTATTGTTATTGTTGTAGCCTCCTCTGGGGTTCTCTCCGCCCCGGCCTCCCCGGCCACCGCGGTCTCCTCTGGAGCTGAACTCCCTGAAGCCTCCACGGCTTCGACCTCTACCCGTTCCCCTGGCTCCGGCAAAGGCCTGCTCCTCATCGATGAAGATCCAGTTGTTGCGTCGTGGTGCGGCAGGCTCCCTGCTCTCCTGGTCATCTCTAGAGGACTGGCTCTTCCCGCTGTCCCAGCTGCTCTCCTTGGGCAAATCCTCACTATGGGGACTGGATGGCCGCTCTACTTTAGCAGGTGCTTGTGGTTGGTGTTGCTTCTCTTCTGGCTGCTTCTCGATAGCAGGCGAGGCCGAGCGTCTGTTACTTACTAGGGGCTGGTTGTCTTTCTTCAGGTCATATACGTTGGTGAGCACCTCCTTCTCCAGGCGGTAAGGGACTACCTTCTCCTCAGGCTCCACTTTGGGCTTCTCGTTCTCCTTGTCTTCCACTTTGAGGGCCTTGAGCACAGGCTTTTTAATGGGGCCGGTCCTGCGGGTCAGGGTCCTACCGCCGGTCTCAGACGGCTGGCTTACAATGCTGGCGGAGGAGGTGGAGACAGGATCAGACCACTGGTTCTGAACACCAACACCACCTTCCTTCTTCTGGCCTCCATCTCGCCTCCAGAAGTCTGAGTCAAAGCCCTTTTCCTTGGAGGTGTCAAAGATATCGTCGTGGGGGTCAGTGCTGTCCTTCAGGTGCCCGTCTCTGGGCTCCTGTTTGGGGTAGTCGCTGTCTGCGTGCTGCTGCTGGGGCCGGCTCGGGGCTGTGGAGAGCAGGCCTTGGTTGTGCGAGTGGTGGTCCCTGTCAGGGCCTCTGCTCTGGTGGTAGGCCGGATGGGAGAGGTCGTCAGAGGGGTTGTCTAGGCACTCGTTTCCCCTCTCTTCGTACGAGTCCTGCTGGGAGCAGGTCCTGTCAATCCGGTCATCTGGCTGGCTCCTGTTTGAGCTCTCGTGCAGTCTCTGGTAGGGTGGGGTGAAACTGCGAGGGGGGTAGCCATCTTGGTTCCACACAGGGTAGGGCTCGGTGGAGGGGGCCCTCCTTTCCTGATGCATGCTGGGATGGCAGCCCTCGTCAGAGGCGGACCCTGGGCTGTTCAGGTGGTCTGGCTGCATCAGCGGTTTCATAATTCCTACACACAAAAACAGAGTGTATTTTACAGTAAGAGATGATACGGATACAGGATTGTTTAGGAATCTATATCAGTCTATAAAGTTTGACAATGATGTCACACTAAAAAGATAGGAAATAAAATCAACTTTGTTCCTTTTAAAGGGATCCCCTTACCATTCCCTTTAGTACAGGGTTTCCCAACCCTCTCCTGAGGCCTCCCGAAACGTTTCACATTTTTGTTTTAACCCTAAACTGGCACACCTGATGCAATTAGTCAAAAGTTTAACGATTAGTTGACTAATTGAATCAGGCAAACAGTTAAGGGTTAAAACAAAAATGTGAAACATCTGGGGGGGGGGGCTAAGGAGAGAGTTGGGAAACCCTGCTTTAGTACAACAAGACTATTTTCTCAGGTCTAACCTGAAGAGTGGACAGTGTTAGGGTAGTAGTCCACAGGGGCGCGGCCCTGGGCCATGCGGGGGTCCATGAAGGGGGGCATCATCATCCAGCGGGGGTCGAAGCCCAGCACGTGTGGGGGGTAGTAGCCCCTCTGGGGGTGGCTGGAGCCGGAGGGGGCAGGGTGGCCAGACTGCTGCTGCCAGTGCTGCATCTTATACACTTGCTCCTGAGAGTGGGAGGGACACAGAGCAGAAACCCATTGAGTATACACACTGGTACAATTATTCACCTCAAATAAAAAAACAAAAGTCACTAGTTGCATTTAAAGACGCTTTTGGAAGTGCACTATAAGCAGTGAGTCTTTTATTCCTGTTTTGTTGCGTATCCTATTGCTACGTATCCACCACTGAACTAAATAGAAAACGACACAACAAGCACACCCTTCATAATACCCTCCCCTTTCCAGCCAGGGAGGTGGCGACGATCGCTATGGAAAACACCTGCTCATGTGAACTCTGACGGACCTTTCTAGTGCCGCTGGGCACTAATCCCGCCAGGAATTAGGGAGGGGGATTAGGAAATTAGGGGCTTGAGGGAAGGGGCTGTTTGGAAGGCGTCGGATGGCGTCAGCCGGGTGGCTCACCTGCTGCTGGTGCTGCTTTTGGAAGCGGGGCGGGAGGGGCTTGGGGGCCTGGTGGTGGGCGTAGTCGGGTAGGGGAGAGTTTGGTTCGGCCCCGGCATCGTCCTCGCTGCGGTAGGAGGCGAAGCCCGAGGTGCCCTCGTCCCTGTAGTCCTGCTGTCCAGGGGAGTGCTCCAAGGGACACTCAGCGTCTGAGACAGGACAGGAGAGGGATATAATCCTACTTTTACATAGCTACCTCTGTTTCCTACATGTCGTTCAATAAAAGGCATTCAGTAAAATCCTCAATTTCAACAATAAATGAACACTATATGACTGAGAAGGTCATTGTTGCAATTGCAAATTAGTATTTTCTCAACTGACCAACCTGGATAAATGTTTATTAAACAAAACAGTAATAGCGGTTTGGTGTTACCTTTCATGCCGTACTGCCAGCTCTCTGGGTGGTTTTTGCTCTCTCTTCCAGGGGACAGCGCTGCCTCCTTGTTCTCCTCGTCCTTTGCTTCCTCCTCAGACCTCGACAACTGCCTCTCAGTCTTCCCAAACTTCTCGTCTAGCCTCTTGAGCTTCTCGGCGCATGCGGCCAGTCTTTCCTCGCGGGCACGTCTCTCCTCCTCCTCCCTGCGCCGGCGAGCTCTCTCCACAGCCTCCGAGAGCTCAGGTGACACAAACTTGGCCCGGGCTGGGCCCTGGGTCTGGCGCTCCTCCTGGTCTTCCAGGGGCTCGCCCTGTTGGGCCATGCCCGACCCGGAGCTCTTCTGCTGGGCCTGGAGACGGCACAGGGTGTTATCATGGGACCAGGGGAAAGACTCTCCATGATTTGGGTTCTGTGCTCAATGGACTCATGACTAGTCTTCTCTGAGCTACAGGTGTACAGTATATATGCTGTATGCTTAAAGGCCTGAACTTTAGTTCATCTTACTGTGATCTCTCACTCACTCAACTCTACTCTACTCTACTCTACTCTACTCTACTCTACTCTACTCTCTACTCTACTCTACTCAAAACTTGGTATTGAATAGGCTAGGGGGACCAGGCAAGGTAGCAGTCTGAGGCATAGTGGACCCCGGCATGATCTTACCTGTGCTTCTCCAGAGGGGAACCTGCCATTGGTGTTCCTGTGGGCCATCTGCTCCTGGTAGGCCTCCTCCTCAGGGCCATCCTGGGGGTATGGCCCCTCTCCTGAGCTCAGGGACAACTGGCGCTCGCGACGTTGGTTCTCCCATTCAGCCCTGGGTCAGAGATGGACACAGAAATGCTCACAATCAGTCACTGCGCTTAAAACTACAGAAATTGCACTGACAATATTCTATTTAGTCACTAACACAAAGGGGGTGGGGTTAATCTCACCACATCTTGTTCTTTTCACCAGCGGCGTGCTCCTCCTCATCATCACTGAACTTGAGTTTCTCGCCGTAATCGACTTCTTCATGGATACCTGGAACAGCAAGGGAGCAACATTTTAATCAAGGTCAATCTAGTTCCATTGGGGCACATGTACAGAAATGTTGCCTTTGGTGTAATTTGATTCAGTCTTTGTATGATGACGATTACAGAAAGCCCCCCCACCTGCCCAGCCGTCTTCA
Organism: Coregonus clupeaformis; assembly: GCF_020615455.1. Lineage (NCBI taxonomy): Eukaryota > Metazoa > Chordata > Actinopteri > Salmoniformes > Salmonidae > Coregonus > Coregonus clupeaformis. The sequence continues at coordinate 28,361,862 of NC_059218.1, read as the reverse complement.
CAGTCGTTGTCCAGCTCATCCAGATCCTTCAAGTCCTCTGGGTTGATGATGGCCGGACGAGGGGGTCTGTCGCCGGGTCGACGGATGGGTCGGGAGGAGGGGTTGCGCGGGGGCCCGCGGATGAAGCGGTTTTCTCCTCTCCCCACCTCGCCGCTACAAGGAGAATAGGAACATGGGGAGGTGAGAGGTCCACAATATTTTTTTTTGCTAAGTAAAATAAATAATTCCCAGCATTAACTAAGCATCGCTCACACTTCCAGACAGTGGGCATATGCAGGTGACTACTTACTTGACAGGCTCTTGGTTGTTGTTGGGGTAGGGCTGCCTGAAGGTGGGCCTGTTGTCAAAGCGGACTGGGGCGACCACAGTGACAGGGCCAGTGTGTTCAGCAGTGCCGGGAGCATTACAAGTCTCTTTGGGGCACATCTGAAAACCAAATGGCCAAAAAGCATACAGTCAGAACAGAATCTTGCAGTAAGGTATCATAAAGTGAAAATAAATGGAGAGTAGTACTGTGCTACATACAAAGGCAGGTAGCATGTCGTGGTAGGTGGTGCTGGTGGTAGGGTGGTGGAGCTGGTTCAGGGCAGGGGGGACGGGCCTGCGGAGGGGCTGGGCGGGGCGCAGGGAGATCTCCTTGGGCTCCGGGGCTGGAGGGGCGCTGACAATGGTGGCAGTGGTGGGACTGACCATGGGGGCAGAGAGGATAGAGGAGGCGGCAGAGGGGGGAAGAGGAGGGGGGGAGCTCCCAGTCTCAGCCACGCTGCTGGCCTTGCCCTCGGTCTCGGAGGGTAGGCCGGCCGGCAGGGATGAGGGCACAAGGTTCCTCCCACCACCCTCCCTCCAACTCGTCACATCTGGAGAGACAGGAGGAAAACGGATTTGAGAAAACAAGCCCGTGGCTTAAGAGTTAAGAGGTGAAATTGCAGTGTATTCAGTTGTTTTAAAGTATGTGCACAATATTTTCCCATGGCACCTGTCAAATTATTAGTAACTATGCTGCGAGGCTGCTACACTATTCATAACATCAAATCATGTGGGCCGCTTTTGAATTTCAGTCAATGTTTGTGCCACCACAGCCATTGTTCACTGGACTCACTCTGGGGGCGGAGGCTTGGTCCGGGCCCATACGACAGATCGAAGGCGCTTCTTTCCTTGCCAGCCTTGTCCTGTTCCCCAGCAGCCTTCAGCGTTGGAAATTCCTCGTGAGAGAAGGGCTGCAGTCGGTTTGAGGCCCTTAAACCTGCCATCGCCATGGAAACAAGACGCACAGCTGTCAGTCAGAGCAGTAAAAAAAAAAAAAAAAAAAGAAACAGAGGCTGCTGGAGAATCATTATATGCGGTGTGGTAGAGACATGCAGTAAATTGGGCATGTCAGACGTCTGATAGCAAATCCATCAATGTTGACCATAGACACTTAGTGATTTTAAGCAGTTGGGTTTCCCATTCCAACTCACCATCTAGTTCTACGGCCTTTCCATTTAGATGGGCCCATTGCTTTGGTCCACCTGTGTTTGTGCTCTGTGGAAACCAAGGAATTTGTATTAAACATGAAAAACACAATTCCAATAAAAATAAATGACAATACAATGTGAAACCGCAAGATGTAGAAGATAATAAGTAAGTGGCAAACCCACCTCCTGACTGGCTACCGGTGTGGTCTTCTGGAGATTGGAGACAGATTTCTGTAAAGCCAGCTGCGGCTGCAACTCCGGCAGCTGTGCTGTTGATGCAATGGAACTGAGGGAGGAGATAGAGGGAACCGTCACTCCATCAGCTTGGGACAGAACACAGAGGCAGACTAGATGCATACACATCTTGGGCAAAGACACAGCTTGATACAGACAGGACACATACAGTGGGGGAAAAAAGTATTTAGTCAGCCACCAATTGTGCAAGTTCTCCCACTTAAAAAGATGAGAGGCCTGTAATTTTCATCATAGGTACACGTCAACTATGACAGACAAAATGAGATTTTTTTCTCTCCAGAAAATCACATTGTAGGATTTTTTATGAATTTATTTGCAAATTATGGTGGAAAATAAGTATTTGGTCAATAACAAAAGTTTCTCAATACTTTGTTATATACCCTTTGTTGGCAATGACACAGGTCAAATGTTTTCTATAAGTCGTCACAAGGTTTTCACACACTGTTGCTGGTATTTTGGCCCATTCCTCCATGCAGATCTCCTCTAGAGCAGTGATGTTTTGGGGCTGTCGCTGGGCAACACGGACTTTCAACTCCCTCCAAAGATTTTCTATGGGGTTGAGATCTGGAGACTGGCTAGGCCACTCCAGGACCTTGAAATGCTTCTTACGAAGCCACTCCTTCGTTGCCCGGGGCGGTGTGTTTGGGATCATTGTCATGCTGAAAGACCCAGCCACGTTTCATCTTCAATGCCCTTGCTGATGGAAGGAGGTTTTCACTCAAAATCTCACGGTACATGGCCCCATTCATTCTTTCCTTTACACGGATCAGTCGTCCTGGTCCCTTTGCAGAAAAAACAGCCCCAAAGCATGATGTTTCCACCCCCATGCTTCACAGTAGGTATGGTGTTCTTTGGATGCAACTCAGCATTCTTTGTCCTCCAAACACGACGAGTTGAGTTTTTACCAAAAAGTTCTATTTTGGTTTCATCTGACCATATGACATTCTCCCAATCCTCTTCTGGATCATCCAAATGCACTCTAGCAAACTTCAGACGGGCCTGGACATGTACTGGCTTAAGCAGGGGGACACGTCTGTCACTGCAGGATTTGAGTCCCTGGCGGCATAGTGGGTACAAATAGCATTTAGGAGCCCGAACCTATACTGTTACTGATGGTAGGCTTTGTTACTTTGGTCCCAGCTCTCTGCAGGTCATTCACTAGGTCCCCCCGTGTGGTTCTGGGATTTTTGCTCACCGTTCTTGTGATCATTTTGACCCCACGGGGTGAGATCTTGCGTGGAGCCCCAGATCGAGGGAGATTATCAGTGGTCTTGTATGTCTTCCATTTCATAATAATTGCTCCCACAGTTGATTTCTTCAAACCAAGCTGCTTACCTATTGCAGATTCAGTCTTCCCAGCCTGGTGCAGGTCTACAATTTTGTTTCTGGTGTCCTTTGACAGCTCTTTGGTCTTGGCCATAGTGGAGTTTGGAGTGTGACTGTTTGAGGTTGTGGACAGGTGTCTTTTATACTGATAACAAGTTCAAACAAGTGCCATTAATACAGGTAACGAGTGGAGGACAGAGGAGCCTCTTAAAGAAGAAGTTACAGGTCTGTGAGAGCCAGAAATCTTGCTTGTTTGTAGGTGACCAAATACTTATTTTCCACCATAATTTGCAAATAAATTCATAAAAAAATCCTACAATGTGATTTTCTGGAAAAATATTTCTCAATTTGTCTGTCATAGTTGACGTGTACCTATGATGAAAACTACAGGCCTCTCTCATCTTTTTAAGTGGGAGAACTTGCACAATTGGTGGCTGACTAAATACTTTTTTCCCCCACTGTACTATGCACAGTAGCACTTTGGCACATTACAGAACTTGGACACATGTAACCCAGCAATAATCTCTTTATGAATTAATTTACCCCTGACAAGACAATGGAGAATTTAGGAATAAATAGTACACCCCCTTCTTCTCGCGTACCAGGCAGCATTACACAAAGACACTCACTTTTCTGTTGTCTGGAATTGAATGAGACGTGCCTGCTATGCAAATTACACTAAATAAAAAGTAGCACTCTGAATGCTGGTTTTATAATTGCCATATACTCATTGTACATGAGTCTTCCTGCTCTCACTCCTCCAGCCACCCACACGCTAAACAATAGTGGTCACATCCCACCACTAAACTCCCACACAGACAGCTCTATGGCCTGAATGTCAGCTAACCTTGAGGTAGCAAACAAACACCTCTCAAGTCTGTGACGCAAGACTATCTTTCCTGCAGCTGCACTCTGCAGGAAAGTATACAGAAACAAACTCCAACAAATTGTGTACCAGGTGAACAAATACCCATTTCCTTGCTCACTAACGCCATGATCCCCCTATTCTTGCATCATCCAGATAATGTTACCCATTGGTTGTGCAAGAGATGACATGTTCCCTCAGAATACGAAACCCATTGAATTCATCATAGCAATACATTAATCCAAGAGTGCATCTCAGTCTAGTGTGGTTTCTTTTCCTCATCGCCACTAACCTGGAAAAACGGAACAGGTGCCCGAAATTCATGCATATCACTTTTCAGATGTCTTTACAGATCAGTAGCTAGGTTTCCTTCAAACTGCGACAGATTTTCATGCGAATGTTCTAAAATCTGCATAAAAACAATATGCGCATTTTCCCACCAGAGATGAGTTTTCATCAAATTGACTTGTGGATAAAAAGCTGTGTGTGATGGATGACATAGTGCACATAAAAATAACTTTGCGGTTAAATTCCAATGTACCGAAGAAAAAGTCACAAGTTAAATTGGTTTCCATCGCATTTTAAAACTGTACTGATGGTATAGCGCCCACTGCGCTCTAGCCAACAGCTCGCATTTACAGTATGGCTAGGCTACCTAAATTATGAGATTATTAAGGACAAAAGAGCAAGATGATTTTTTGTATTCGTCATGTCACCAGAATAATGCGGTTGCGTCAAACTGTATGCGTTCCGGCAGAAGTCCATTCATTTCATTGGGAGGCAATCCGCACCGCTGCGACTCATCTGCCGGACTAGCTTGCGGCGCGTGGCACTGCGTGCAGTGTGTCGCACGCGTTGTGTTTTTTGCCGTGTGGTACCAGTTGTAAACCATAGAAGTAGTTTCTAATTTGTAGCGCGATTCTTGTTGTGATGCAGCGCATGGATTGTGAAGACTACGTAAAATGTACCGCATGGCATTAACCTAATGTGCACGTGGCATAAGACCCTCAATATTTATTGGAAAGGAGCATCAAGCTCATCACTGTGCACTTTCACCACCTTAACTTATTTCGTCTGTAGCTTAATAAACTGCATGCTTTCCCGAGTCGTAGTGGTAGGACCACAACATATCGAGTGACTCCAAGTTTACTTCGATATGATGGGTATTATATAAATATTTGCGCACAAATGCATTTCCACCGCCACTTACCGCATACTACATTTTACAGACACAAAAAGACCTCACCTTGTCTGGTGTATTTTGTTTTGTCGACATTTGGGAAAGTCAAATTTGCTGTTTCCATCAGGCCTGTCGTGACATTTTGTATCCGACATGTATTCGCATAAAAAGGTTGGATGGAAACCTGGTTACTGAGGATGAAGGAGAGGACACAAGATCAGACACTTTAAATTATTGAGATGCACCCCTGGTGTCCTAAATCCTTCAGCCGCTGTTTGCGGACTTCCTCTTCTCCGTGGAACTTAATTGTATCAATAGCACTGATTGACCAGTGTTCACTCAATACGATGTGCAAGTGACGTCCTTCTATGTCATTCTTCCAGGGTCATGTCCCGGGTCTTTTGAATGGGCTTCAAGAATATAGCATCAAATTCATGAAAATAAGGTAATTTAAAATATATATCTAAATACAATTACATTAGTATTAGTGTATTGATTTACCCAATGCCTTTTATCCAAATATTTGACGCTCAAGAATTAAGTCTAATTAGACTACATTTCCTGCAGCGTTGCTAGCATGCTGCTCAAGCTGAGGACCTACAGGATGGTAAAAACCCGTTAGTTACAGGCCGTTTTATATTAGATTGCGGTGTGTGATTTTGAACTGAACGTTGCCAGCCAGTACTCATAGCAAATGGTCTGAATACTTATGTAAATAAGGTTTTTAATTTTTAAATACATTTGCAAAAAAATCTAAAAACCTGTTTTCGCTTTGTCATTATGGGGTATTGTGTGTAGATTGATGAGGAAAAACATTTACATTTTAGAATAAAGCTGTAACGTAACAAAATGTGGAAAAAGTGAAGGGGTCTGAATACTTTACGAATGCACTGTATACACCTGGTGGGAGTTGTAGTTCATGTTTGTAGTTCACATGAAATGGTTGTAACTTTGGCTTTTTGCTTCTTCTTGGCCGTCGACTATGTTGAAAACCGACATATGGTAAGTAAATTCAATTACATTTTAATATAGATCTTAAATGACTGCGTTATGACTGACGCCACATTTTTTTAGGCTCATTTGTATTGTATTTGTATTCATTATGGCTCCCCAGTAGTTCCTGCCAAGGCAGCAGCTACTCTTCCTGGGGTCTGGTAAAATTAATGCAGTTAAACATTTAAAAAAAAACACTACAATACATTCATAACTGATTTCACAACATATTAAGTGTGCCCCCTCAGGCCTCTAATCTACTACCACATATCTATAACAGAAAATCCATGTGTACCTGTGTGTATATTGCGTATGTTATCGTGTGTTTGTGTTGCTTCACAGTCACCGCTGTTCCAAAGGTATTTTAATCAGTTTTTTTTTTTTTAATCAAAATTTTACTGCTGGCATGAGTTACTTGATGTGGAATAGAGTTCCATGTAGTCATGGCTCTATGTAGTACTGTGTGCCTCCCATAGTCTGTTCTGGACTTGGCAACTGTGAAGAGACCTCTGGATGGGTGTCTGAGCTGTGTGCTGAGTCGTTCAAACAGACAGCTCGGTGCATTCAACATGTCAATACCTCTCACGAATACAAGTAGTGATGAAGTCAATCTCTCCTCCACTTTGAGCCAGGAGAGATTGACATGCATATTATTAATGTTAGCTCTGTGTGTCCATCCAAGGGCCAGCCGTGCTGCCCTGTTCTGAGCCAATTGCAATTTTCCTAAGTCCCTCTTTGTGGCACCTGACCACACAACTGAACAGTAGCCCAGGTGCAACAAAACTAGAGCCTGTAGGACCTGCCTTGTGGATCGTGCTGTGAAGAATGCAGAGCAGCACTTTATTATAGACAGACTTCTAGCTACTGTTGTATCAATATGCTTTGACCATGACAGTTTACAATCCAGGGTTACTTCAAGCAATTTAGTCTCCTCAACGTGTTCAATTTCCACATTATTCATTACAAGATTTAGTTGAGGTTTAGGGTTTAGTGAATGATTTGTCCCAAATACAATGCTTTTAGTTTTTGAAATTTGCCACCCATTCTGAAACTAACTGCAGTTCTTTGTTAAGTGTTGCAGTCATTTCAGTCACTGCGGTAGCTGACGTGTATAGTGTTGATTCATCCGCATACATAGACACTGAGTGGCATGTCGTTAGTAAAGATTGACAAAACGAGATAGGGAAGTAAAATAGACAAAATTAACACCGGGTAGATTGACGCATTGGCGGGTAAGAATGTCTTTCACCAGCCACGTTCACAGCATATGGGAACAGTTTTTTTCAAATCCAAAGTCCAAATGTTGGTCGAATAGACCTGAGAGACTACTACAGTGAGACTTTGTCCCCTGTAGCTCAGTTGGTAGTGCATGGCGCTTGCAACGCCAGGGTTGTGGGTTCGTTTCCCACGGGGGGCCAGTATGAAAATGTATGCACTCACTAACTGTAAATCGCTCTGGATAAGAGCGTCTGCTAAATGACTAAAATGTGTTTCTTGGCTAGTTACATCACTTTGTTCACACGCTAGGTTGTTTTTCAATATTAGTTTGAGTTTGCAGCAACTGTCTGCTGGTAGCGCAGACATGACCGAGGAGTGCCGTTACCACGGTAATGGGGCAGCTGAATATTTTTGCCTCACCTAATGACTCAAATATTTGGGGAGAAATTGTGCTTGATTGCGCATGGAACAGTCCAAAAACATTTTATTTATGACCTTTGTCATTTCTTATCGTTAAAACACTCAATTTCATTGTGCTCCTAAATTTGTGCATGCCTAAATATCAACTTTTGTACTTGTAAAAAAAGGTCAGCGTTTGAGCCCTGATAAAAATAACAACAACAAAACACCCGGATAACATTTACGTCAGTTAGCAGACGCTCTTATCCAGAGCGACTTACAAATTGGTGCATTCACCTTATACCCAGTGGGATAACCACTTTACAATGTGTTTTTTTTTTTCTTTCTTTGGGGTGGTGTAAGGGGGGGTAGAAGGATTACTTGATCCTATCCCAGGTATTCCTTAAAGAGGTGGGGTTTCAAGTGTCTCCGGAAGGTGGTGAGTGACTCCGCTGTCCTGGCGTCGTGAGGGAGCTTGTTCCACCATTGGGGTGCCAGAGCAGCGAACAGTTTTGACTGGGCTGAGCGGAACTGTGCTTCTGTAGAGGTAGGGGGGCCAGCAGGCCAGAGGTGGATGAACGCAATGCCCTCGTTTGGGTGTAGGGACTGATCAGAGCCTGAAGGTACGGAGGTGCCGTTCCCCTCACAGCTCCGTAGGCAAGCACCATGGTCTTGTAGCAGATGCGAGCTTCAACTGGAAGCCAGTGGAGTGTGCGGAGGAGCGGGGTGACGTGAGAGAACTTGGGAAGGTTGAACACCAGATGGGCTGCGGCATTCTGGATGAGTTGTAGGGGTTTAATGGCACAGGCAGGGAGCCCAGCCAACAGCGAGTTGCAGTAATCCAGACGGGAGATGACAAGTGCCTGGATTAGGACCTGTGCCGCTTCCTGTGTAAGGCAGGGTCGTACTCTCCGAATGTTGTAGAGCATGAACCTACAGGATCGGGTCACCGCTTTGATGTTAGCGGAGAACGACAGGGTGTTGTCCAGGGTCACGCCAAGGCTCGTCGCACTCTGGGAGGAGGACACAACGGAGTTGTCAACCGTGATGGCAAGATCATGGAACGGGCAGTCCTTCCCCGGGAGGAAGAGCAGCTCCGTCTTGCTGAGGTTCAGCTTGAGGTGGTGATCCGTCATCCACACTGATATGTCTGCCAGATAAGCCTCATCACTCAGCATTTTGTGACAGGGCAGCCAATTTGTTGATTCTTGATGTTCAGTGGTAGAACTGTTTAACTTTTACCATTGTATCTAAATTATTTATTTTAACATACATTGGTTAAAAGACTCAGGTCACAAAAATGAAATTGGATTGAGCAATATACCACATTACTTCTTCCTAGTAATACATTTATTGTTTTAGAAACAAACCATGCTCATGAGTTCTTTGTGATTTTTGGTGTAATAGGGGGGGCAATAGTTTGGCTGGTAAAAAATATGAGTGGCTGGTAGATTTTTACTTAATCTACCTGCAACAGTGGCTGGTGGACCAAAAAGTTTATATCCCACCTTGAAAGAGATGCAACACTTTCATATTATTTTGGTTTAGTCAAGCTATACTGAACTATAATATAAAACGCAACATGTAAAGTGTTGGTCCCATGTTTCATGAGCTGAAATAGAAGACCCCAGAAATGATCCAGTCGCACATAAAAACATTATTTCGCCACTCTAAAAATGTACAGTTGTCACAACACAATGCCACAGATGTCTCAAGTTGAGGGAGCATGCATAATTGGCATGCTGACTGCAGGAATGTCCACCAGAGCTGTTGCCAGAGAATTTAATGTTTATTTCTTTACCATTTTAGAGAATTTGCCAGTACATCCAACGGCCTCACAACCGCAGACCACTTGTAACCATGTCAACCCAGGGCCTCCACATGCGGCTTCTTCACCTGCGAGATCATCTGAGACCAGCCACCCGGACAGCTGATGAAACTGTGGGTTTGCACAACCGAATAATTTCTGTCAGAAACTGTCTCAGGGAAGCTCATCTGAGTGCTCATCATCCTCACCAGTGTCTTGACCTGACTGCAGTTCGGCGTCGTAACTGACTTCAGTGGGCAAATGCTGGAGAAGTGTTCTCTTCACGGATGAATCCCGGGTTTCAACTGTACCGGGCAGATGGAAGACAGCGTGTATGGCGTCGTGTGGGTGAGCGGTTTGCTGATGTCAACATCGTGAACAGCGTGCCCAGTGGTGGTGGGGTTATGGTATGGGCAGGCATAAGCTACGGACAACGAACACAATTGCATTTTATCAACGGCAATTTCAATGCACAGCAATACCGTGACGAGATCCTGAGGCCCATTGTCGTGCCATTCATCCGCCGCCATCAACTCACGTTTCAGCATGATAATGTACGGCCCATGTCGCAAGGATCTGTACACAATTCCCGGAAGCTGAAAATGACCCAGTTCTTCCATGGCCTGCATACTCTGGATCGACATGTACAACAGCGTGTTCCAGTTCCCTCTAATATCCAACAACTTTGTACAGCCATTGAAGAGTGGGACAACATTCCACAGGCCACAATCAACAGCTTGATCAACTCTATGCGATGCAGATGTGTCGCACTACATGAGGCAAATTGTTGTCACACCAGATACTGACTGGTGTCCTGATCCACGCCCCTACCTTTTTTTAAGGTATCTGTGACCAACAGATGCATATCTGTATTCCCAGTCATGTGAAATCCATAGATTAGGGCCTAATGAATTTATTTCAATTGACTGGTTTGCTTATATGAACTGTAACTGAGTAAAATCTTAGAAATTGTTGCGTTTATATTTTTGTTCAGTGTACATCAGTTGCTGATTGAAATGGCAAGATTGAAAAGCCGTAGACACAGCAATCTTCAAGAAACAGAGTTGGGTGTAACTGCATTAATCTGTTATTCAGACCACCTTTCCCAGTGTCCATTCCGGGCTCTCTCACCCACCTCTTTTGATCGGGTTGTTCCTGCTTGTTTGCCCATCCTGTTCCGTCTTTGGGCACGATAATCACGTTGGGGTCGTTTCCTTTGTTCTCTGACTTCAGGCTCGGCAGGTGAGCGGGTGGGGGCATGCGCCGGGCTGCGGCCACTTTGCCAAGACTCTGTAAGCCATGTCGCGGAACTGCTGGGAGGAAGAGGAGAGGAGAAAGAGGAGATGGGGCGAGAGAAAGATGGAGTGGGAGTAAGAGTGGACACAGACAGGGGGAAGGAGAGAGGTGTGAATAAAGCTCTTTGCAAATGTTATGCATTGGTCAACCTTCATGAGCCAAGCCAAATCAAATCCTTAAAGCCATGAACATACGAGTTAAACACAGAAGCAGACCTGGGTTCAAATATCTTAATTACTTTAACATACATTTCAAAGTAAGTAGTAAAATATTTTATTTAAAAAAGACAAGTATTGGAAAGCATTTGGAAATGCACAAATACACTGACTCAAATACACTCACATATTTTTAAACGCAGGTATTTGAAAATACTTTCAAATAGTAGGCTATTTATAGGAATTTTTTTAATACTTCCAAAAGAAGTAGTTGATTCGGGACACATTTGAAAATACTCAAATACACAGAAAATAATTATTTCAACTCCCACACGTTTCTCTCTCCCTCTCTCGCTGAAAGACTATGCCCATAGCTTACCCATGATGTTGAACAATTTAAGTCAATAAGTCATCATTTTAGTCAAAGTATGATCTATTTGGGGTTGAAGTGGAAAATCCGAAGTGGTAACTTATATACTTCTGATATTTTCCGTGCCAATGCAGTGTGTTTCACCTATGATATGACGTGCTAATACTGTAGTCTGTGTTTCTTGTCTGGGCTGGGTTTTATTTTAATGTTACCACCCACCATCATGGCATTGTTTATTATATCAGAAACACCTGCAAAGTTCTTAGTCTTTGTGAGTCGCGACTGAGCATTATAATAATCTTTGGCTGAGCCAAACAGCTTTTCACCGTAGCCTCCACTTGGCCACCTGAGCCATGGAGCAAATTAAAATGGGGGTGCAAACTTGTTTTTGCACCTCCACTTATTTATTTTTTATATAGCAGAAAGCCATTCATTTTTTTATATATAAACATATACAAAACTAGACACACAACATACAAAGTGATGCAAGTCATTTCCTGTGTTCGATGACCTGGTGCAGACATGTGATGCTTTTTGGCAGGCTCATTCAGTCCTGATACAGTACCGCTTCTCCTTAGTGTGAGAACTGCCTATCCACTCAGTTAAGGCTAATACAAAACAATTTGCATAAAATGTAGGGGCATGTCATTAATACAAAGAAACTAAATAATGACCATAAACTCATCTAAGTCTTGACCTATTGTCTTGACCTACTGTCTTTAGCCCTCAAGTAACGTGGACAATAAGAGAACACGCCACAACCCTACGCTACAGCTTAGAAGTTAAAATAAATTATCTCCAGCTCAGGGCTCCAGCTATGCACTTCGATTGCCAACCTGCTTAGTGGCTATCCTGCAAGATCAAGTTTCTTGGTTACAGCAGAGACAATAAATCCCCTCCTGGATCAAGATCTCTGCTGGCCAAATTTGTCTTGTACGTAAAAAATAAAAAGTATGAAAATATTTCGGAAAGAAATAGTGTCCCTTGTGCACTGTACCGTATACACTGGTATGGTAACAGGAACGGTATGAAGATATGACAACCTGGATACCACCCAACCCCCCAAATAATACATAATCAAATAAACTAAGATGGGGTTGTCTGTGTGGCAGAAAACCATGAGGTGTTGCTGTGGAATAGCCCTTATGTGCTTGGTCCCTCAGTCTGTGAAATGTGAGTTAAGAGGTTTATTTTTAACAAATGTTATAGAAAAGGTACTTCAGTATTTCTAGAGAGATTGCTCTTTGGCCTCAGTCAACCACAGTTAAATTAACAATTCACATGTGCGAATCAGATTAATTGAAGAAAAAAAAGAATTCCAGGTAATGAATGAATGAATTAAAAAAGAAAAATAACTGTGTGAAAACGCCTTCAGTTGTTGGTTGTGTTAAAGTGGTCCCCACCTCCTCTCCCACAGAGGAAACCAGGGGGACTCCCCAGCCAGCATCACTGCTACTCTTCTCCGTCCCCAGTTCAGAAAACTGACACTGTCAACTGCAAACGTTGGTCCCAGCCCATGAAATAAGACAGCAACCCATTTGGAGGAAGTGCAGTACAGCCGTTAGACCATACAGGAAGAACTACATCATGTTTTTTTCTGTCTTTTCTTGGCTCCAAAGCTCTGACACATCAACAGTCTTGTGTAGTTTATTATCTGTAGCGTGTAGCTGCCAGTCATTTGCTGAGATACTTCATCATCCGACATGTGAGAGTTCCATGCACAGCCAGGCAGTGTTGGTCGTCTCATGCAGACAAGTAGTTGAAAGGTGACTGGTCCTGGATGAACTCGCCGATACCAATGAGCAAAGTCACTGTAGCCTATCATTTCACTTCCCTTAGCTGTGAGAACCATGGCAAGGGCCAGGGCTGACTTGGGCATTGCTGTAGCGCAGCTTAATCGCCTACCAGCAGCCAAGGTTGCACCGTGTCCATTACAATGTAGAAAAACTTGTGTAGTCCAAACCAATCAATAGTTAGGCTATCCATATTACCGGAGCTTCATCTTATTCTTTCTATTTCTATGGCGGATTCACGCCCGCAATTTATGGAAGATGCCAAAACTTTGGAGATAACAATAGATGGCAAAGTCAAAGATACTGGTTTCCCCTATCCATCTGTGGCTAAGTTTTCCCTAAATGCTTATGACAAATCCAGCTCCAGAATCAGCCACAGCCTAGCCAGCTAATCCTTTGAAAACGGTGTAGCAACAAAAGACAACATTAGCTAGCTAGATAAGGTTAGCATGCTACTACACTGACAGGTGTCAGTGCCCTATTTGTTGTTATTTCTAAACTCCACGTGGAAATCACCACAACGTTCCCACCCACAATTTGTGAATATGTTTTAGCAGCCTGCATCCTTCTTGGGAGATGGAACTTAAACGAGAATTTCCGCTATAGGACAGAAATTAAGTTGAAATAGGGGAGGTATTGCCCTCTGGTGGGGGCCTTTAAATAACAAATACAGATGTATTTGAACCCAGGTCTGCACAGAAGTCCTTGAAAAATAATGGACAATGACTTACCTGCGGTTTTCTGAGTTTCTATAGACTTTCCCTTGTACTTATCAAATAGGCTGAGTGAGGAATACTTGCTTTTCCCATCCTTGGACTTGGTTATTTGCCCCAAACGATCGGACATTGCGATGTAATGTCATCGAGTATGGAAATGTTTCTATGCGCCTCTTGCTGTGCCTTCTTTTACTGCAGAGAGAAAAGAGGAAACTGTTAGCGCACAAGACACATCAGCTTAGAATTGGAAAGAACGTAATGTTATTAAATCTATTCTAAAGTGTTATGAAAATGTCAACATGCCAATCTTAATTCAATTTCCCAAGACAGTCATTGGTCAAAACAACACAGGTGGGGGCTAAATATTCACAAAAGTGAGATGAAATGGTCAAAGTCAGGCACATCCCAGTTCTGTGTCGTTTTGAGTCCATAACATCCAAGGTGGTCAGGAAAACGTCACACTTCACAATGAAGGCACACACAACAACTTACAGTGCCTTGCAAAAGTATTCGTCCCCCTTGGCATTTTTCCTATTTTGTTGCATTACAACCTGTAATTTAAATTGATTTTTATTTGGATTTCATGTAATGGACATACACAAAATAGTCCAAATTGGTGAAGTGAAATTAAAAAAATTAGTCGTTTCAAAAAAATACTTACACATAAACAACGGAAAAGTGGCGCGTGCATATGTATTCACCCCCTTTGCTATGAAGCCCCTAAATAAGATCTGGTGCAACCAATTACCTTCAGAAGTCACATAATTAGTTAAATAAAGTCCACCTGTGTGCAATCTAAGTGTCACATGATCTCAGTATATATACACCTGTTCTGAAAGACCCCAGAGTCTGCAACACCACTAAGCAAGGGGCACCACCAAGCAAGCGGCACCATGAAGACCAAGGAGCTCTCCAAACAGGTCAGGGACAAAGTTGTGGAGAAGTACAGATCAGGGTTGGGTTATAAAAAAATCAGAAACTTTGAGCATCCCACGGAGCACCATTAAATCCATTATTTAAAAAATGGAAAGAATATGGCACCACAACAAACCTGCCAAGAGAGGGCCGCCCACCAAAATTCATGGACCAGGCATGGAGGGCATTAATCAGAGAGGCAACAAAGAGGCGAAAGATAACCCTGAAGGAGCTGCAAAGCTCCACAGCGGAGATTGGAGTATCTGTCCATAGGACCACTAAGTCGTACACTCCACAGAGCTGGGCTTTACGAAAGAGTGGCCAGAAAAAAGCCATTGCTTAAAGAAAAAAATAAGCAAACATGTTTGGTGTTCACCAAAAGGCATGTGGGAGACTCCCCAAATATATGGAAGAAGGTACTCTGGTCAGATGAGACTAAAATTTAGCTTTTTGGCCATCAAGGAAAATGTCTGGCGCAAACCCAACACCTCTCATCACCCCGAGAACACCATCCCCACAGTGAAGCATGGTGGTGGCAGCATCATGCTGTGGGGATGTTTTTCGTCGGCAGGGACTGGGTAACTGGTCAGAATTGAAGGAATGATGGATGGTGCTAAATACAGGGAAATCCTGTTTCAGTCTTCCAGAGATTTGAGACTGGGATGGAGGTTCACCTTCCAGCAGGACAATGACCCTAAGACCTAAAGCAACCATTGAGTGGTTTAAGAGGAAACGTTTAAATGTCTTGCAATGGCCTAGTCAAAGCCCAGACCTCAATCCAATTGAGAATCTGTGGTATGACTTAAAGATTGCTGTACACCAGCGGAACCCATCCAACTTGAAGGAGCTGGAGCAGTTTTGCCTTGAAGAATGGGCAAAAATCCCAGTGGCTAGATGTGCCAAGCTTATAGAGACATACCCCAAGAGACTTGCAGCTGTAATTGCTGCAAAAGGTGGCTCTACAAATTATTGACTTTTGGGGGGGGGGGTCTGGGGGTGAATTGTTATACACGCTCAAGTTTTCAATTTGTTTTACTTATTTCTTGTTTGTTTCACAATAAAAAATATTTTGCATCTTCAAAGTGGTAGGCATGTTCAAAGATAGCATCAATGAGGGCCACGAAGAGTATGGAAGACTGCTGGATGGTCTTCTGGTGGTGAGCAGTGGTAATACTGAACAAATGCAGATGGGTCCATATAGAAAAGGGAATCTGTCTAAAAAAAAGACTGTTCTGAAACCCTCCTATCCTTTAAGACAACTGGTGTGAGAGAACTGAAACATTTAGGTGACAAGGACAGGAAACCAGTTGTAACCACTGGGACACAGTGCGCTCTTCAGAGAGAACACTCATCTATAGAGCACTGCTGCTGGGCAGCCACGCAATCAAGGTCTACTCATTAAACAGACTTTAAATTAGAATTACTTTTGAACAAAACCTCACTGTGATTAGGGCTGTGACAACACCAGTGTCGCAATATTTTTTCCATGGCAAAAATGAAAACATGAAGCAGACTAAACTCTTTGGGGTCCTGTATGCAAAAAATGGTGTGCTATAGCTTCGAAAATAAATAAATATGACTCTGGATGAAAACATAAAATGTTTGTTTCCAACATTAGGGCTGTTTTCCTGAGTGCACTGCATTTATGGTGATATTTTTAGCATTGAGCGAATATAGCTAACATATTTTTTTTAACATTTGAGAAATGGGTCTGGTCTACCTCAATCCTTTCTATTAGGGCTGACCCCATTTAGTCGACTGCTCGATTGTTCGGTCAATAGGCTGCTGGTCGACCCAGATTTCTTTAGTCGAGCAGTAGCACAAAAAAAAGAAGGAAAAGAATGTGTACAAGACACCTGTCTGATTGGCTCCTGTCTGAGTGGACTGATCAATTGTGGAGGCCGTGGGGATGGCACAGTCCATCAGTCTTAAAACGTAATGTGTTACTGAAATTGTATATGGTTATATTACATATGAACAATGGTGCAACACTAATAAAAAATATATTTTATAACAAATGCGCTTTCTCCCATGTTGGATAGTGGTCGCTGTGTGCGGTTCAGAAACATAACAGTGCGCTGTTCAATTGCCGCCTTTTCCTAGACCATGTTGCTATGTGCATAATAGCAAAGTTAACCTGCATATTGGTGTTGAGAACAATGCGCAGCGGCAGCAGTAGAATGAGCAGATGAGAAAACAGCCCTTGCCTAATTGTTTAAGAAAAGTGAGGAGAGAGGAAACCAACTTAATTAGGTCTATAATCAATAGCCTAACTGTTAAATGTGCCTGGCTTTATAAATCATCAATATATCTACAGAAATAAGACAGATCCTGCTTCTGTTTGTTTAATAGCCTACTGATTCCGTGAGCACCAAGACTCACGCAACGACATATCAAGTAAACAACTTCACAAATTCGGCTGTTTTTAAATCTTTGCTGTAAAAAATGCTTTAATTTTTTGTTGTTGCTGTTTACACTGTTCCAAATTGTTCGAAAAATAATATTTATAATAATAATCCTAATTTTTCTTGATCTCCTTATTGTTATTATTACTATTATTATGATGATCATAAGTAATGTCATTATCATTAGTAGGCTTAGTACAGCAGTCTTGTATAACCACCATTGAGCTGTAGGCCTAAGAGCACATCCTTTTTAGTCTTAATACCCTAACTTACTTAGGCTACTGTATCAATCATTCATTCGTTCATGTCGTCTCACAGCATACGAGTCATTCATGATTTGAAATGCAATCAAGCATTTTAGTTTGAAAATAAAGTAAAGCGAGCCTGGAATAATTAGCTTAAACAACAACTGTTCCATTTCGGAAATTGCATTCCCAAATGAATGAGACTGTTTTTAGTTCTTACTGTAACAAAGGGTTAACAAAAAACTTTAAATAAATTATAAGCGTACCAGAGTCTGTAGTGTTGTTTACATTGTTCCAAATGTATATTGTAATCTATACAGCACCTGTTTGGCACACATAATATGCACCCAGCGCTTGCTTCTTACCTTCGTTTTCCTTATTTTCCACAACTAGTCAAATATATTCCACTCATCAGACTTTCCCTTCACCTCCTGAGCAGCCAGTAAACATTCCCCCGTTTCGAGTTTATTAGCCACGTCCTCTGCATCCATTTCACTGTCACGTGTTATGGTATTCAGAGTTTGTTGATGTGACTATGATATGCTATGCTATAGGTCAGGCCCTATTGTGCCCTATTCGGATTAGATTAGTTTTACTGGGGGAGGTCGGCTAATGTAATTCCGTGCACAAGCACAAAACACCACATCTGTAATTTTAGTCCTGTCCGAATCTGCCATGGCAGTAATTTTTACATGGCAGGAGAGTAACAATTCCAGCCAGAATAACCTACTGTTTTTTGGCGAACTCCAAAGTCCTCTGATAATACTAGTCCTCTAATCGACATCCCTTTCTTTTGAGAGAAATGTCTAAGTTTGACAGGTGTTGCTCGCAGTTTGGCGTAAGAAAACAATAACTGATTCGAGAATTTACCTAAATGCTGTGCATAAGCTATAGGCTATAATGAATGGCCTACATGTAGCCTTCAACTTTACACAGTGAATGCTTTTTGGGCGTATGAATTGAATATTGCCAAATATATCAACAAAAAATACTTAGCCTATTTAATGCAACCCATGCTGTTAATAGATCGCAAAGCAGCATACAACTGACCTAAACGTTTGGAAATTATAAGTTAACTTTCTCATCCATAGCCTTAAACGCATCTCAAGTGCAATTGCACTGGTTAGCTCACATCTGAAGGCTGGGGGGCATTTAGGATGCACTGCGGATCGCCAAAAATATCCTAATGATTAGGATCACATTTCCTCAATTTAAATATTATGGCGACACTATACGAAACATGGTTTGGTATGGTTTAGAACAGGGTGGGCAAACCTTTTGGCTCAAGGGCCACATTGAGTTTTGAAACCAAGTGAAGGGCCACATACTATATGAGTGACAAAACATGAAGCATTTATTCATTTTCACATTGACACGCAACTACTAGTGTACTGTAGGTGTACATATGCTTGCAGAACAATTCTACCCTTGTACCATCTCTACCCTTGTTTTTTGTGAACACATTTTCCACAAAATGTTCACAAAATGTATATCACAGACAGTCAAACACACACAGATCCTGCATCTCTACCCTTGTAAAGTACAATCAAACTTACAGTCACAATATGCAAACTTAAAAATAGATGACTGGAGACATGCAAAATGCAACAGCAGAAACATATGGTAAGAGCATCCGTTTAATTTGGAATGGTCTGTTTTTGAAAGCATATTAAAAGGAACAATTCTCATCTCCATTGTGAGCCATATTTACAGCTATCCAATCACCTCAGCCCAAATCTGACTGATTAGTTATTACCTGTATCCAAGTACATTGCTAGATAATTCTCACTGCATAACCATCACCATGAAAAAGCATAATCCTTGCCTACCTTAGTCATGGTTATTTGAGTCTTAATGTGAACAATGGGTCTGGTCACCTCTCTTGGCAAGAGCATCAAAGTCTGGTGTCATCTTTGATGTAGAGATTCTCAGAACAGCTGACAGGTGGTAATTTGTTAAATTTGACCTGTGACGGGATTTGTTGTAATTCATGACTGAGAACGTTTGTTCACACACATATGTGGACACGAATAAAACAAGCATCCTTTGGGCGTGCTTTTTACTGTTTGGAAACTTTGTTTCATTCAGTGAGCCATAGAACTAGTCTATTGTTGCTGTTTTGTACTTCTCCTTCAAAGCACTGTCACATTGGATGTCGATGAGCTCCAATTGTGTGTCTGGTGGTGCTTTTCACTGTCGAAAGACGGGGCATGATACAAGCTCCAGCTCTGTCTCAATCTTGGTGAAGTCTGAGAAGCGGCAGGAAAACTCAGCATGCAGGTCGATCAAAGTGCTACTGTATGTCTCAAGGCGATGTGGCCGCGTTTAGTGCGGCCAGTGTCGGAAAATGAGCAAGAGACCGGCTGCTCATTTGTCTGTAGAACAACGTAAGTTTGGCCTTGAATGCTTTCACGTTGTAATACAGTTCATGCAATTTACACAATTTACCTGCAGTTTCACATTTAGATCGTTCAGATGCCCCAATATGTCCACACCGAAAGCAAAGTCGCCCAGCCAGTCTGTCTTTCAACTCGGAGAAGTCGTCAGCTTTACCAACCGTATCAAGGAACATACCTATCTCCCCTCTCAGTTCCCACACACGGCAAAATAGTTTTCCCAGGCTTAGCCAGCGCACATTTGAATGGTACAACAAGTCTTGGTGCTCTGCCTCTGTCAATGAGCAGCTGAACGAACTGACGATGGTTAAGCCCCCCTACCCATATAAAGTTGACAAGTTTTACAACCACGTTGACAACATTTTCCAGCTTTAACACACTTTTACACAGGGTTTCCTGATGAATAATACAGTGAAGAAATACCAATTCCTCTGAGTTAGGGCTTTCATATTTTACTTTGTCTTGTAATCTTTTTAGTAGGCTCATGTTTTTACCGGTTAGATTTGGCGATGCATCTGTTGTGACGTTTGCTCCACGGCAGAATCATTCTTTCCAAGCAGGCGCCATCTATTGGAGGTTGTTTGAATATCATGGAATGAGTAATCTTAGGCCAAAAATCCTAACTCAAATATAATAATATTTAATACTTTTTTTTTTAAACGGGAACCAAGCTGGAGTTATCAGTGTGGCCCTATCACCTGGACATGTTGAAATACTGTATCTTCACGCCTAGAATACAAACCTCCAGGCTTGTCATAACTGTCAATTTATTGAACAAAAATAAGATTTACATGAGGCAGTTTGAAAAAACTAATCCCGTCCAAATTGTCCTCTGGAATAATGGACATTCTGGAGTAATAATTACATAACCAACGTTCTCTAGTAATACTAGTCCCGTGCGAATAGGTATTTGGTCACGTAAAGAGAGCAAGTGTTGAGGGAATAGGGAACGTTTTTCCTAGTTTTCGGTAGCAGAACTTTTCAGTCAGAAATGGCTGTAATTATGTTGCAGCTTTAGCAACACGGTCAGCACGATAAACACTGATGTTCTGTGGTGGTCGCTGAAGCAGGGAGGAGAGAGAGACAACGTGTGCAAGTCACAGTCACTCGCTGTCCTTTTTTTTTTTAACACAGCGCAGCAAGTCTGAGCCAGGCCTGGCACAATCAAATCAATTGCTGGTCAGACTCCCTCTATTTAATCAAACAGTGTGCTTAAAGCATCAGACAAGCTCAGTGAATATAGTTCATTTGATTAAAACACATAGGATGTGTCAATATATGGAAAAATACACGCTTTAAAATGTTGACCAATCGATTGGTCGAAAGAACAGATGACTCTTGGTGGACCAAGATTTATGTTTGTTTTTTTAATGCGCGAAGAAAAACTGAGCTGGTCGAGCATATCAATTCAAACTTGTTACCCATAGAAAGGCTAGAAATTGATTGATATATTTTTTAAATTTTTTTATTCATTCAATTGCTACGCCCTGTCACAAGACGATCTATGGCTGATTTATGAAATCAAAATTCGACACTTCGCGGCCACCAGAGTTTCACATATGACTACAGTTTGCATTGAATTGTGGGTCATATCAACCTCGCAAGTGACCAAAGTTGTTCACTCGCTCCCTCAAGCTAAATCGAGGGCCTAGGGGGCAACGTTAGTGAATTGGACCTCCACTTAAGATAGCAATCAAACTGCATCCGGTTTCGCCAGGGATTCCAGAGGGAAAGTGGCTAGCGCAAGGGCCGAGGGGGTAAAAATAGCATGTTTGGACTGCAGCCCCGTTACCTTATTTGGCACTTAATATAGTGTTTTTTAATTTAATTTAACCTCTTGAGATAGGAACACGTTTTTTTATGAAGTTGAACATGTGAAATCCAAAGTTGTTTTTTTATACCAAGTTACACTTCTGAAAAGGCACCAAATTCGTCAAACGATCCTCATCCCGTGTAGCTCAGTTGGTAGAGCATGGCGCTTGCAACGGCAGGGTTGTGGGTTCGATTCCCACGGGGGACCAGTATGAAAAAATGTATGCACTCACTAACTGTAAATCGCTCTGGATAAGAGCATCTGCTAAAATGAAATATTATTAATCTCCAATTTCATAACCCTGGGCAAAATGTCCCCCCCCAAACACATAAATGCAGTGTCATTTATGTTTTAAAACTTACATTCTCTTAAGTTCTCTCTACCTCGTAGCAAAATGTGTAGTATTGCAGGATATTAGATTTAAAGCTGCAACAAAGAATCTCTGCCCCATGACAAAATGTGTAGTATTACAGGATATAACAAAAGGGGTCCCCGATCCCAAAAAGTTTGAGAACCCCTGAGCTAGCGTACAAGCAGACGGACATTTCTATAGCCTAGTTGCCAGCTAGCTGTTGTTTGTGCACTAACGTTATATTGCGCAAGAGTTAGCGGTCACAAATATTTTACATTTTCAAAGGGAATACAAATAATTATCAGCAACAAACGGTTTAATCGCAACAAAACGTAAGAATAAAACGTAGGAACACAGTTCGCTAACCACCAAGGCCTGATTAAAATGGCAGTTTGCCGTGTTAGCTGGCTAACCATTATTAGTTTGCTAGCTAGCTAACTGTTTTCTGCGTATGCTAACTAGCAAAGGTAGTTATTGTAAAACATTGTTGATACTCGTTACCTATGCAATTTTAGTTCAAACAGAGGGTTTTAGGCCACGGACTAGTCCAATTTGACAGTCAAATGTTGAAGTGGTAGACAGGCGCTAGCTAGCCATCTCTGCTGAATTAGCTTGTTAGCTAGCTAGTAGTAGTACGCGCTTGGTGGTCTGCCAAGCATCACAGAGTATGTAAACATTGATTGCGTTGTTTATATCTGCGAGTTCGTGAAAAACTTGACATGGGCATTAATTCTTAAATAAAAACTATTTTATTAAGTATTGATATAACAACTATTATTTTAGTCAAAATAATAACATTAACACCAAACTGGTTTAGCTAGATGTCAAGTTAACTAGCCTAGCAACTAACGTTAGCTAGCTAAGATTGCGAGACGGCCAATCAACTGAAGTTCCTGTCTGGAATTCCAAAAGAAAATCCCCAGAAAATGCAGCAATTTGGCGTTTTAGAGAACACATGAAACCCTTCACTTTCTGGTGACAGTAGTGCAGGTGAAATTGCACAAACGAAAACAAATTATTTTAGCAGTTTGCCATATTTCAGGACCACGGAAGGCGGCGATGACATAGGACAAGGCGATTAAAAATGGCTGCTGCACAGAACAAAGCAACAATACAACTGGGCAGTTGGAGAAGTCCCTGCAAAACCGTTCACACATAACTCCAAAACACATTCATAACTCACCAATTTTACTTGTTAGTATTTCTTGTGCTCAATAATGGCGATTTATTTCCGGAAAATTGCGTTGCTTCAAAGGATGGCTGGCGATTGTGCTGCCGATTCTTATTCTATTTTCCCGTTTCCTTGTGTTGTTGGTGGGCAACCTACCCCGCCTGAAAATGAAAGTCCTTGCCACAGACAGAATGGGTAACCCAGACACGTCACTGTGGCTATAAAGCTGAAGCATCCGCTTAGAACTTTTCTCCCCACCAAATATGGTAGTGAGAGGAAGTCCAGTCGCGGGTAGTGGGAGAGGATGGAACTAGGTGAAACTGGGCTGATATTCTGCTCATTTTCTCATCGATGAAACATCTGATCTCAATACATTTTTCTGTTCTCAAAACTAGAACGTGTTATGAATACACTGCACTAGGTTTGATAAACTTGACTCTTTGCCAAAGTAAAACAAAAATGCGTTGTTTAGAAGGAGTGCAAGGTCGAATTGAGTTTGTGCACACGCGCACTTCACAGAGTCGACGGTCCCTAACGGAAATATGCAAATACGTGCTACAACGCGCCAATAGGATCTAACTAGCTCATGCATGGCTTTGCCCACCTCCTTGCTTGTTCTGCCCACCATGCATCATTTGCTCTCACTGTAAACGACACAGATTAACTATTTTGGGTTAAATATAAATATCTTTGTCCTTGCTCTCGTCGTCTCTGGTGTGGCTGTATACGGATATGACGTACTGAATGTAACAGCGATCCCTGGTGTCCAGAGCCATATATTTAAGAGCGTTAGACCAACTTTGAGAATTCTAGACATTCACTTACAGTACATACAGTAGCAATGTTTAAATATTCCCCATGTAATGTTAATAGGGAGCTATCATGGCTGCCATAGCATGTTGAAGTGTCATGTAAATGCCTCATAATGCAGTAACCACATTGGCCCAACTCTCTAAATGCATGGCCCTGCTGGTGTCCTTTTTAGAACATTGCATTTGAGTTACAGTAAACTGTATGGACTGTTATTTGCAGGGGTGCAACTTTCATTGGGGACGGACGGACGGACGGGAGGGGGTGGACGACGACGGCGACGGGGACATGTATTCGACCAATGACAGAAATCTTACCCTTGATTGCTATGGCTCCAATATCAAGTTCAGTGGTGGACGACACAACCTGCAGCCAGCAGCACTGTATCACATGCATTTTAATCAATGTACTGGTAAATAATGCAAAACCAAATGCCAATAATCCATCTCCAGTGAGCAGAATACATGTATTTACAATGGAGGCATTGAGTGACTGGAGGTTAGGAAGAGTGAGGTAGACAATGACCAGGGTAATCCCATTAACCTGAGGGTGCAACAGAATCTCCACTACATCCCAAAGGCAGCTGGGATAGGTGGATGCTGCTAAGGGTATCTACTAACATGGCTGGGTTCACCTTCTCTCTCTCTCTCTCTCTCTCTCTCTCTCTCTCTCTCTCTCTCTCTCTCTCTCTCTCTCTCTCTCTCTCTCTCTCTCTCTCTCTCTGTCTGTCTGTCTGTCTGTCTGTCTGTCTGTCTGTCTCTCTTTCTCTCTCTCTCTCTGTGTTTGTTTGTGTGACTACCTTGTGTGTCTTGTGATGTTGTACTTGCTTATGTTCTTTCGGATTATGATTTAGAGCAGAATCCAGTCATTGTCTACTAATCCCACTTGGACCGCTATTGAAGCCTTGTGATTGTGAGTGTGGAACTAATGAATGCAGTTATTTTTTGGAATACAGGTTGATTAGATTTTAGGTCACTCAAACAAGTGAAGAGGTGTGTGTATTCTTTGTGTTGTGTGTGTGTGTCTTTGAGTGCGTCTGTGAGTATGTCTGTGTCAGGGTGCGATGAGGACGGTGTCTGTTGTTTAGAATGTCATTGTGAAGATTGGCCTTTATGACTCATCCATAGAAGCTTCTGGTTGAGTAGAAAGAAACCTTGGGCATACTGCTATCAGTGTATGGCACGTATCATGACAGTCTCACATGGCCTTTATTTTGAACACATACTGAAACTAACTATCGATCAATACTTGTATTGAGACATAAAGGTACACAGTACTTACACATCCAAATTAAAAGACCAACACGTCGATATTTCAGAGCAATAACAGTCATTTGCCAGTATTGTACCAGCGCACATATAGGGAGAATCTCAATTGCATACTCCTCGCGTCCTCTCTCCTATCTCCTCGCCTCCTTCTCAAAAACCATTGGAGGAGAAGGTCAGACCTCTGGCTTTCTCATCCAATGGGTTTTGAGAAGGAGGCGAGGAGAGAGGACAGGAGGAGTATGCAATTGAGATTCTCTCATTGATTGAGAACCAGTCTCATAGTGTAAGAGCTTAGAATGCCCACTAGAGAGCGCACTTATCAAGACATTTGAATAACTAGAAGAGCATTGGAATGACAAACCTTGTTGTGACTCACAGGCCTTGGCATTTGCCCACATGCACTCATCAATGCTTTGTCAGTAATGTGTGAAAAAGGTGTTATTTCCTTCCCCTGCTCTGAGGGGTAAATTGATGGATTAGTATCTAAGCAGAGATGAAGAGTTGAAGACAGAAACCTTTTTAGAGAATTGGGAGGGAATACTGGGGAGATGGAGAACATACCGTTTTAGTCACATAATATCAAAACCTATTGCATCATTAAAGTCACATAATAAATAACCAGAAATATATAATTTTAGACATTGACACTTCACCTATTATTGTCCCTGTTCAAATTAATACTGGACTACATATTAGGATTTGTGCAATCCACAGGATCTGTTTTACATCCTGCTTTAACATGGCAGAAATGCTCTGACAAAGTATTCAGAATATGGTCAAGACAGAGGAAAACAGCTACTTCCTCTCTCAGAGTTGCGTTAGGCAAGAAAGCCTATTGCACGGCTGCATAAACATCTGACCTTTCACTTCCCCTTTAGATGCAGTAGTTATGCCTTCAGATATCAGGCTATAAGCGATATCAATAAAGAAAGGGTTTTTGTTGCAACAATGTGATGTAACTACACATTTCTAGATGTAATCAACCTTCGAATTATGGAATTTCTGTCCATAAACTACCTTTTATGAATTAAATTAATAATAAAATAAAATAAATGAAACACTAATTTTCAACTCATCAAATACTGACACAGTGATTGAGTTAATCAATACTGTCATTATTACTGTAGGTTTTTATCCCAAAACGAACTGACTGTAATGCTGGTTTATGCTTGTGTGTGTGTGTGTGTGTGTGTGTGTGTGTGTGTGTGCGTGCGTGCATGTGTGTGTGTTTGATGCAGTTAGTTTTGGGGTATAGGATCTCGCAAGCAGTGTTAATAGAGTGCTGAGTCAGGGCTGACCCACAGACTGAGCAAAGGATATCTGACCACTATTATTATCAGGGAGGGAGTGGGAGCTGACAGCTACCTGGATACTAGTATGAGACAAAGAAAGATAGGACAATGACAACGCTGGGAAGAAGACTTGAAGCTACACACTAGAGCAAAAGTTTTCCAGGTTGATCTGGTCCATTTGGTACCATATATTTCCAAGATAATGTACTCTATATTATAGAGATTGATATCATTGTCCTTGGTTGGTCTGTCAGACACTGTCCCTCATTTTATGGCAGGCAGCAATGTAATGCGTTGGGCTATCTTCATATAATGTACTCTCTTTCTATCTTGCTGTCAGAATCATCCGCCTCGCTAACGTTACTGTCAGACAGCAACAGAACCCCCTGAAGGACACTCGTCTATCTCTCTCGCTCTCTCTCTCTCTATCTCTCTCTCTATCTATCTATCTATCTATCTATCTATCTATCTATCTATCTATCTATCTATCTATCTATCTATCTATCTATCTATCTATCTATCTATCTATCTATCTATCTATCTATCTATCTATCTATCTATCTATCTATCTATCTATCTATCTATCTATCTATCTATCTATCTATCTATCTATCTATCTATCTATCTATCTATCTATCTATCTATCTATCTATCTATCTATCTATTAATCTATCTATCTATCTATCTATCTATCTATCTATCTATCTATCTATCTATCTATCTATCTATCTATCTATCTATCTATCTATCTATCTATCTATCTATCTATCTATCTATCTATCTATCTATCTATCTATCTATCTATCTATCTATCTCTCTCTCTCTCTCTCTCTCTCTCTCTCTCTCTCTCTCTCTCTCTCTCTCTCTCTCTCTCTCTCTCTCTCTCTCTCTCTCTCTCTCTCTCTCTCTCTCTCTCTCTCTCTCTCTCTCTCTCTCTCTCTCTCTCCCTCTCTCTCTACATACTGCCTACCGCCCTGCTCAGCCAGCTGCTTTTCACTGGGCCGTTTCAAGTGGATCTGTAGGAAATGCTTTGCAGGTTATCAGTGGTGTAATTACATTGGCTCATTGTTGAATGATTAATTATGAAAATGATGAGTAAGATATCTGGAGGTGATGTATAATGGTGTTATATGGCCTACGCTAGCAGAGGTAGTATGAATGGGCTGAAAGGACCTGTCAGTAAGGGATGGCCTTCCAGAATGAACATGACACAAATACATGTGCGTATTACAGTTTTTCTCAATTGCTAAAACACTAAACCCTATTGTCTGAACCAAATGCTCAGTTGCCTGAACCCACTGATTGAATCAATCACTCTTTTGGCAAAACCATAAGCACTTTTCACCTGTTTAGACATAACTTGCCAACACATTTTCATTGTGATGCACCCGTGCTGCATAATGGTGAGCACAGGTGACAAAAGTCAAACACAATTAGAGCACAGGTGTCACCACCTGAACACACCAACTCAAAATTGATCACACTTGTGGCTAATGATGTGAGGGAACATATACAGTAAGCCAGTTCAGAGAGCACTGGTTTGTGAGGCCCTACAATGGATAGAAATCTGAGAGGAAGAGTTCGTGTGAGAGGAGGTCGAGGTGGTCGAGGTGGTCAGCGAAGACAAAGAACAGTAATATCTGATGAAATCAGAGCTACTGTGATTGACCATGTTCTTGTCCATGGTATGAGCATGAGGGAGGCTGGACAAAGGGTACAACCAAACATCAGTAGATTCACTGTGTCCACCATAATCCGAAGATTTAGAGAAGAGAACAGGTAATTACCTTTTTTTGACATTATAGTACAGTATGTAAATGTTGACAGCAATTACTGTATGACATACTATATACTGTACCACAGTATACTGTAAGTAAATATATGTTTCAGTACATCACTGTACCAATGTACTGTAGTATTGTAATGGAGGGTTGGTCTAACTGTTTGTAGGCCTAGTATTCCATGTATATTTTTGTAACTCCATGTTCTCTTTTTGTAGAATTGAAAGACTGCCACATGGGGGTGGGAGGACAGGTATGTTCTCCCCACACCAAGATACCCTAATTGTTGATATGGTCCGTGAGAACAATGCCATTAAACTGAGCGAAATTCAGCAGAAGATCATTGAGGACCATTTAAATTTTGGGGGTATCAACAGTGTCAGCCTCTCTACTGTTGATCGTGTCCTCAAGCGCAACAGACTGCGCATGAAACAGCTATACAGAGTGCCCTTTGATCGCAACTCAGACAGAGTCAAAGAGCAAAGATTCCAGTATGTACAGGTTGGCATATATCCAGACACATTCAATGTTGATTACTCTAAGTAGTGATTTACTGTAGTGGCCTAAATCACTTTTTCCGTATCACTTACAAAACTATATCTATTTCTACAGAGGGTTTTTCAACTGGATGCAATGGAAAGACCCCATCAATACATCTACATGGATGAAGCTGGGTTTAATCTCACCAAAAGGAGAAGGAGAGGCCGTAATGTGATTGGCCATCGGGCCATTGTTGGTGTTCCTGGGCAGCGTGGTGGCAATGTCACATTATGTGCTGCCATCAGCAATCATGGGGTTGTCCACCATCATGCCAACCTGGGGCCCTACAACACTCACCAGCTCCTCATTTTCCTCAATCACATGCGAGATGCTTTGTTAGGGCAGCAGGATGAGCATCCCATCTATGTTGTTGTTTGGGACAATGTGAGTTTTCACAGAGCCCTCCAGGTTAGAGAGTGGTACAATATGAACCAAGGTTTTATCAATCTTTGCCTTCCACCGTACTCCCCTTTCCTAAACCCCATTGAGGAATTATTCTCCTCATGGCGGTGGAAGGTATATGAACACCAACCTTACACCAGGGTAAATCTCCTGCAAGCCATGGGACTTGCCTGTGGTGACATAGGTGTGGAGGCATGCCAAGCCTGGATACGGCATGCCAGGGTTTTTTCCCCCCGTTGCCTGGCCAGACAAAATGTGGCCTGTGATGTGGATGAAGTCCTGTGGCCTGACCCAGTACGGAGACATGATGCTGTGGCTGAGTAATGCACTTATTTGTATATTTTTGTACTTTATTTTTACATGGGCTTACTGTACACAAGTGGCAAACGCATAAGATTTCTGTTTGTTTTTACAAGTGCTACATGTAAATGCACAAGATTTCTGTTTTGTCTTTTTGTACAAGTGCTAAATGCACAGTTTTTTTTTGTTTTGCAACATGCATTTAGCCTACAGTGAACAATAAACATTTATTTCTCCAGCTTCATGTCCTGAGCATTGTGTTTTCTATTTTTCTACGTAGTGTTTAGTGACTGTTCAGTAGTGTTTTTAATTTTGATTGACTCGGGGCACGATTTGACAACATAGTTCAGTTTTGAGCACAGATTGAACTGTTTTGAGGTGAAAGTTTGGTTTTGCAAGAAGAGTCTGAGGTTTTGTGAATGTAGCTTGAAAATTGGGTTTTGTGTTCACAGTTAAGAGAAAAGGAGAGCAGCTTTCAAGAAATGTGTCTTAGCAATCGAGAAAAACTGTATTCATAGAACAGGAACTCTAAAACTAACAGGAAGAGAGAAAAAGTGTGAGGGGAGAGAGAAGCAAGCTTACAATGCAGATAGCGAAGAAGAAAGTGAGAAATGGGTAGAGAAGTAAATAGAATATGAAATTAAAAAAAGAGGCAGTCTGAGAAAAAAGAAAGATAGTTTATGTAGTATGATTTAGCTTTTAAATGATTTGTAAAGCATGTTGTGCTTATGAAGAGACTGCACGAATGCTTTATAAGTGGTTAATTTAGCAATGTGAGAGAAAAAGATAACAAAATATAGCTGTGAGCAGCAATGAACGGGGTTCACAGGATGACAGAAAGGACGCAAGATTAGTTGGATAACAAAGCAAGTGCTCTATCATCTAGGAACTATCTGCAATCAGTGAAAGCATTACCGTGTTTATCTCTCAATACGACAAGGATGACGCAAGTTAAGTTTAGTCTAGTGCTGTAGGTTGTTTATCTTTGAATGCAGGAGGTAATCATTATTTTAATGTCATTACTTAATGTATTGAGTTTATATATAAATATGAATATTTATAAATAAATACATACGCTGACTGCGCAAGCAGCAGGACTTCTGGTTTCACATTTTCCCGAATAAAATATCCACTTTTCACTACATTCAGACCACATAATAAGGCAACAATATGTGAATATACAGATTTACTAATCAAGATATTTCACATTGTACGTCTGCATGGTGTGTTTACCCCCTTAGTTCAGTTCGTTTGGACTGGTGTGAACACTCTATCCGCAATTGGGAGCGCACTAAACACCGCACTGTGGTTCGCTCAAAAAGGGTGGTCTCGGTCTGATTCAATTCATACCGTGGTGCGGTTCTCTGCAGGTGAGAATGCAGTCCAGACCAAACAGGAAAATAACCAGTGTCCTGCATTATTATTGGTTGTTTGACTGCGAGCATTTGATGAAATGCACTTAGCATCATAATTTGAGAAATTTCTGAGCGCAGCCGATGCAGATTAGGAGAGATAGGGGCTATTCCGGGGATATAGGCTACTGAATATAGCCTATTCACGTAGCAGTTAGAACGGCTATTGCGGTGTTTCCTCCTGCATGTTTTTGGAAGACCAAAGCGAAAGTAATATGAAAATTGGGATACACAAGTGATGCTTCATGATAATTGTGAGCATTTTTGTCCAATAAACAAATGACTTGCATGGACACATGGTTTTGTTTAGGAATTTTAGTTAGTTTGACATTTGGCAATGTGAAACCAACCGGACCAAATGAAAAAAAATACAATGCAACAAATAGTCAAACTTTGATTTGAACTATAGCTAAAAACGATGTGTGAAAACACACAAAATCTAACATTCAATTGTACGAGACAAAGTCCACTTTATCAATAGTTATTGCTCTAGTATCTATGGTGCCACTGGTGCCAATTACATCTATATCGCCACCAACTGTTCTGGTGCAGCCATCTAAGGTTGCAGTGACTTTATATTCACACATTTCATGGCCCCATCAGGTCCATCGGTTCAGTTCTTATTGCCCTGGTGTGATATGTTGACATCTAGTGGGGTAGCGTGGCCGATTTCGAATGTAGCAACGAATCATTCTCAAATTCAATAGCGACTAATTCATTGAGTCTATATACAAAATCTGGAGTCAATCTGATATATGGTTCATAAGTCAGATGACTGTGTGACCACGCACAACTCCAATGCCATCATCAAGTTTCTTGACGACATGAAGGGGGTAGGCCTGATCACCAGGGAGGAGGTCAGAGACCTGGCAGTGTGGTGCCAGGACAGCAACCTCTCCCTCAACATCAGCAAGACCAAAGAGCTGATCGTGGACTACAGGAAACAGGGGTGGGTGCACAACCCCATCCACATCGATGGGGCCGCAGTGGAGAGGGTCAAGAGCTTCAAGTTCCTCAGTGTCCACATTACTGAGGACTTAACATGATCCTCTCACGCCAGCACAGTCATGAAGAAGGCACGGCAGCGCCTCTTCTCCCTCAGGAGGCTGAAACGATTTGGCATGGCCCCTCAGATCCTTAGGAACTTTTACAGCTGCACCATCGAGAGCATCCTGACTGATATGGCAACTGTGTCTGAGAAAGGCCTGAAAAATTGCCTAAGACTTTTATTAGTTATACTATTTTGATATTGAATATTGCACTGTTGGGTAGGCATTTCACTGTAAATCAAATCAAATTAACAGGTGTAGACTAACAGTGAAATGCTTACTTATGGGCCATTCTCAACAATGCAAGAGAAAAAAAGATAGAAATAATACAAAAATAATAACACAAGGAATAAATATACAATGAGTAACGATAACTTGGCTATATACATGGGGTACCAGTACCGAGTTGATGTGCAGAGGTAATTGAGGTAGATACTGTATGTACACTACCAGTCAAAAGTTTGGACACACCTACTCATTCAAGTTTTTCTTTATTCAGAAGATAGCCCTATTTGGTAAAAGACCAAGTCCATATTATGGCAAGAACAGCTCAAATAAGCAAAGAGAAACAACAGTCCATCATTACTTTAAGACATGAAGGTCAGTCAATACGGAACATTTCAAGAAGTTTCTTTAAGCGCAGTCGCAAAACCATCAAGCGCTATGATGAAACTGGCTCTCATGAGGACCGCCACTGGAATGGAAGACCCAGAGTTACCTCTGCTGTAGAGGATAAGTTCATTAGAGTTACCAGCCTCAGAAATTGAAGCCCAAATAAATGCTTCACAGCGTTCAAGTAACAAACACATCTCAACATCAACTGTTAAGAGGGGACTGTGTGAATCAGGCCTTCATGGTCGAATTGCTAAAAATAAACTACTGCTAAAGGACACCAATAATAAGAAGAGACCTGCTTGGGCCAAGAAACACAAGCAATGGACATTAGACCGGTGGAAATTGGAGATCCAAATTGGAGATTTTTGGTTCCAAACATTCAAAATGTTTTAGTCATTTTAGCAGACGCTCTTATCCAGAGCGACTTACAGTTAGTGAGTGCATACATTTTCATACTGGCCCCCCTTGGGAAACCAACCCACAACCCTGGCGTTGCAAGCGCCATGCTCTACCAATTGAGCTACAGGGGACCAAACGCTGTGTCTTTGTGAGATGCGGTGGGGGTGAACGGATGATCTCCACATGTGTATTTCCCACCGTAAAGCATGGAGGAGGAGGTGTTATGGTGTGGGGGTGCTTTGCTGGTGACACTGTCTGTGATTTATTTAGAATTCAAGGCACACTTAACCAGCATGGCTACCACAGCATTCTGCAGCGATACGCCATCCCATCTTGTTTGGGCTTAGTGGGACTATCATTTGTTTTTCAACAGGACAATGACCCAACACACCTCCAGGCTGTGTAAGGGCTATTTTACAAAGAAGGAGAGTGATGGAGTGCTGCATCAGATGACCTGGCCTCCACAATCCCCCGACCTCAAACCAATTGAGATGGTTTGGAATGAATCGAACCGCAGAGTGAAGGAAAAGCAGCCAACAAGTGCTCAACATATGTGGGAACTCCTTCAAGACTGTTGGAAAAGCAGTGTCACCAGGTGACTATCTCATGAAGCTGGTTGAGAGAATGCCAAGAGTGTGCAAAGCTGTCAACAAGGCAAAGGGTGGCTAAGAATCTAAAATCTAAAATATATTTTGATTTGTTTAACACTTTTTTGGTTACTACATGATTCCATATGTGTTATTTCATAGTTTTGATGTCTTCACTATCATTCTACAATGTAGAAAATAGTAAAAAATAAAGAAAAACCCTTGAATGAGTAGGTGTGTCCAAACTTTTGACTGGTACTGTATATATAACGTGCCTTCACACCCCTTGACTTTTTCCACATTTTGTTGTCTTTCAGCCTGAATTTAAAATGAATTAAATTGAGTTGTTTGTCACTGGCCTACACACAATACCCCATAATGTCCAAGTGGAATTATGTTGTAGGAATTTTTTACATATTAATACAAAATTAAAAGCTGAAACGTCTTGAGTCAATAAGTAGTCAACCCCTTTGTTATGGCAAGCCGAAATAAGTACAAGAGTAAAGATTTGCTTAACAAGTCACATAATAAGTTGCATGGACTCACTCTGTGTGCAATGATAGTGTTTAACATGATTTTCTAATGACTACCTCATCTCTGTACCCCACACATACAATTATCTGTAAGGTCCCTCAGTCGAGCAGTGAATTTCAAACACAGATTCAATCACAAAGACCAGGGTACCATATACCAATATTCCAAAACATGTATCCTGTTTGCAACAGGGCACTAAAGTAATACTGTTATATTTGGGGCAAATGCAATGCAACACATTACTGAGTACCACTCTCCATATTTTCAAGCATACTGGTGGCTGCATTATGTTATAGGCATGCTTGAAATCGAGTTTTCCAGGATAAAAAGTAAACGGAATGGAGCTAAGCACAGGCAAAATCCTAGAGGAAAAGCTGGTTCAGTCTGCTTTCCACCAAAAACTGGGAGATGAATTAAACTTTCAGCAGGGCAATAACCTAAAACAGGCCAAATCTACAACCAATTTGACAGTTTGAAGAAAGTTAAAAAGAATATTGGGCAAATATTGTACAATCCAGGTGTGCAAAGCTCTTAGAGACTTGCCAGAAAGACTCACCACTGTAATCACTGCCAAAGGTGATTCTAACAAGACTCAGAATGTGTATACTTATGTAAATTAGATTTAAATTTCTAAAAACATGTATTCACTTTGTCATTATAGGGTATTATGTGTAGATGGGTGAGAAAAAAATCATATTTAATTCATTTAAAATTCATGCTGTCACACAACAAATGTGGAATAAGTCAAGGGGTAAGAATACTTTCTGAAGGCACTGTAGGTAGGGATAAAGGGACTAGGCAACAGATAATAAACAGTAGCAGCAGCGTATGTGATGAGTCAAAAGAGTTAGTGTAACAATGTCAATGCAGATAGTCTGGGTAGCTATTGGTTAACTATTTAACTAACTATTTAGCAGTTTTATGGCTTGGGGGTAGAAGCTGTTCAGGGTCCTGTTGGTTCCAGTGCATCGGTACCGTTTGCCATGCGGTAGCAGAAAGAACAGTCTATGACTTGGGTGGCTGGAGTCATTGACCATTTTTAGGGCCTTCCTCTGACACCACCTTGTATAGAGGTCCTGGATGGCAGGGAGCTCGGCCCCAGTGATGTACTAGGCCGCCCGCATTACCCTTGCGGTTGGATGCCAAGCAGTTGCCATACCAAGCGGTGATGCAGCCAGTCAAGATGCTCTCAATGGTGCAGCTGTAGAACTTTGTAAGGCTCTGTCGTGCCTTCTTCACGACTGTGTTGGTGTGTGTGGACCATGATAATGCCTAAGTGATGTGGACACTGAGGAACTTGAAGCTCTCACTACAGCCCCGTCGATATGGATGGGGGTGTGCTCGGCCCTCCGTTTTCTTTAGTCCACGGTCAGCTCCTATGTCTCGCTGACGTTGAAGGAGAGGTTGTTGTCCTGGCACCACACTGCCAGGTCACTGACCTACTCCCTATAGGCTGTCTCATCGTTTTCGGTGATCAGTCCAACCACTGTCGTGTCGTCAGCAAACTTAATGATGGTGTTGGAGTCGTGCGCGGCCACACAGTTGTGGGTGAACAGGGAGTATAGGAAGGGACTAAGCACGCACCCCTGAGTGGCCTCCATGTTGAGGGTCAGTGTGGTGGATGTGTTGTTGCCTACCCTCACTACCTGGGGGCGGCCCGTCAGGAAGTCCAGGATCCAGTTGCAGAGGGAGGTGTTCAGTCCCAGGGTCCTGAGCATAGTGATGAGCTTGGAGGGCACTATGGTGTTGAACGCTGAGCTATAGTCAATGAACAGCATTCTCACGGTGGGAGAGGGCAGTGTGGAGTACAATAGAGATTGTGTCATCTGTGGATCTATTGGGGCGTTATGCGAATTGGAGTGGGTCTAGGGTGTCTGGGATGATGATGTTGTGAAACACGACCAGCCTTTCAAAGCGTTTCATGGCTACAGATGTGTGTGCTGCAGGGCGATAGTCATTTAGACAGGTTACCTTGGTGTTCTTGGGCACAGGGACTATGGTGGTCTGATTGAAACATGTAGGTATTACAGACTCAGTCAGGGAGAGGTTGAAAATGTCAGTGAAGACACTTGCCAGCTGGTCAGCGCATGCTCTGAGTACGCATCCTGGTAATCCTTCTGGCCCCGTGGCCTTGAGAATGTTAACCTGTTTAAAGGTCTTACTCACATCGGCTACGTAGAGCGAGATCACACAGTTATCCAGAACAGCTGGTGATCTCATGCATGGTTCAGTGTGGCTTGTCTCGAAGCGACCATAGAAGGAATTTAGCTCATCTGATAGGTTCGCGTCACAGGAAAGCTCGAGCCTGGGTTTCCTTTGATAGTTTGCAAGCCCAGCCACGTCCGACGAGCGTCAGAGCCGGCGTAGTAGGATTTGATCTTAGGCCTGTATTGACGTTTTTATTGTTTACTGGCTTATCGGAGGTCATAGCGGGATTTCTTATAAGTGTCTGGATTAATTCATTACATAGTTTCTATTATGTGCAAGAGTGCAAGAGATGACTGGAAACATTACATATACCCTGCAGTCCGGAGATGGCACATGTTTAATGAATGTGTCCTACCAAATGAGGATTGGAACAGTCCCCCATCTGAACTGTCCACATTGGTCATCATTGGGGATACCTTCCAGGGGTTGGTGGCTATCAATGATCCCGGTCAACAAGTCCCCCAGCACATGTCTCTGGTCTTACTGGGGTTCAGTTGGTAGAGCATGGCGCTTGCAACGCCAGGGTTGTGGGTTCGTTTCCCACGGGGGGCCAGTATGAAAAATGTATGCACTCACTCACTGTAAGTCGCTCTGGATAAGAGCATCTGCTAAATGTCTAAAATGTAAATGTTAAATGTTCTGCCACCAGTCTTGAAAGGCTCCCTACGAGCAACAGCATTTGTCTTCTTTAAGTTGATTTTTGTTTTTCCACAGGACCTTAGAAAGACAATGTAGAAATGATATTAATGATTATGTATGATATTATTTGTGTTACATTTTTGTCACACAAATATATTTAGGACCCACTGTGCTGTGTTACACAAGAAAACGATCATTTCAAAGTGACTTTTTCTTTACTTTTTAATTTGAGTTGAATTAATTACAAATGGTAGACCAGGCATTTTTTTTTTTTTTTTTTGATGAATCATGCTGTTTATTCTAGATAATTGGGTGGTTTGACACAATTTGCATCAAAAGGGTTTTTACAAAGTCACTAAAATTCTTTGAATGTTTTCTTTTACCTCCGTTCATTGTTTGATTTAGGTAACTTACTCCAATTCCACACAATGCTTATGTATTAGTGTCCCATCCCTGGTTTTTGAAGCATCCTCTGGTCAGCACCAGTGCTAACTGGTTAGTCCTTACTTAATTGAAGTAGAATTAGTCTAATCCTGACTTAAATTAAACTCTGTCTGGGAAACCCCTCTGAGGTGTATCTGTCACACAGGCAGGAAAATACAAGCTCCAATATGTCTGCTATGCAGTGCAATGCTGTTTGCATTCCATCATGGATGCATGTATGAATAACATTGAATGTAAATGTGTGTAATAATATGTGACCTTTGGACAAGACAAGGAATGACAAAAGCAGAGGATGGAGGAATTATGACACAGTGCCTTCAGAAAATATTCATACCCCCCTACAGTCATAATGGATTAAATATATTGTTTTCTCATCCATCTACACACAATACCCCATAATGACAAAGTGAAAACATATTTTTAGAAATTTTAGCAAAGTTATTTAAAATAAATACAGAAATATCTCATTTACATAAGTCAATACAGTGGGGGAAAAAGTATTTAGTCAGCCACCAATTGTGCAAGTTCTCCCACTTAAAAAGATGAGAGAGGCCTGTAATTTTCATCATAGGTACACGTCAACTATGACAGACAAACTGAGAAAAAAATTCCAGAAAATCACATTGTAGGATTTTTAATGAATTTATTTGCAAATTATGGTGGAAAATAAGTATTTGGTCAATAACAAAAGTTTCTCAATACTTTGTTATATACCATTTGTTGGCAATGACACAGGTCAAACGTTTTCTGTAAGGTTTTCACACACTGTTGCTGGTATTTTGGCCCATTCCTCCATGCAGATCTCCTCTAGAGCAGTGATGTTTTGGGGCTGTCGCTGGGCAACACGGACTTTCAACTCCCTCCAAAGATTTTCTATGGGGTTGAGATCTGGAGACTGGCTAGGCCACTCCAGGACCTTGAAATGCTTCTTACGAAGCCACTCCTTCGTTGCCCGGGCGGTGTGTTTGGGATCATTGTCATGCTGAAAGGCCCAGCCACGTTTCATCTTCAATGCCCTTGCTGATGGAAGGAGGTTTTCACTCAAAATCTCACGATACATGGCCCCATTCATTATTTCCTTTACACGGATCAGGCGTCCTGGTCCCTTTGCAGAAAAACAGCCCCAAAGCATGATGTTTCCACCCCCATGCTTCACAGTAGGTATGGTGTTCTTTGGATGCAACTCAGCATTCTTTGTCCTCCAAACACGACGAGTTGAGTTTTTACCAAAAAGTTATATTTTGGTTTCATCTGACCATATGACATTCTCCCAATCCTCTTCTGGATCATCCAAATGCACTCTAGCAAACTTCAGACGGGCCTGGACATGTACTGGCTTAAGCAGGGGGACATGTCTGGCACTGCAGGATTTGAGTCCCTGGCGGCGTAGTGTGTTACTGATGGTAGGCTTTGTTACTTTGGTCCCAGCTCTCTGCAGGTCATTCACTAGGTCCCCCCGTGTGGTTCTGGGATTTTTGCTCACCGTTCTTGTGATCATTTTGACCCCATGGGGTGAGATCTTGCGTGGAGCCCCAGATCGAGGGAGATTATCAGTGGTCTTGTATGTCTTCCATTTCCTAATAATTGCTCCCACAGTTGATTTCTTCAAACCAAGCTGCTTACCTATTGCAGATTCAGTCTTCCCAGCCTGGTGCAGGTCTACAATTTTGTTTCTGGTGTCCTTTGACAGCTCTTTGGTCTTGGCCATAGTGGAGTTTGGAGTGTGACTGTTTGAGGTTGTGGACAGGTGTCTTTTATACTGATAACAAGTTCAAACAGGTGCCATTAATACAGGTAACGAGTGGAGGACAGAGGAGCCTCTTAAAGAAGAAGTTACAGGTCTGTGAGAGCCAGAAATCTTGCTTGTTTGTAGGTGACCAAATACTTATTTTCCACCATAATTTGCAAATAAATTCATTAAAAATTCTACAATGTGATTTTCTGGATTTTTTCTCTCTCAATTTGTCTGTCGTAGTTGACGTGTACCTATGATGAAAATTACAGGCCTCTCTCATCTTTTTAAGTGGGAGAACTTGCACAATTGGTGGCTGACTAAATAATTTTTTCCCCACTGTACATGTTAGAATCACATTTGGCAGCGATTAGAGCTGTGAGTCTTTCTGGGTAAGTCTCTAAGAGCTTTGCACATCTGGATTGTACAATATTTTCACATTATTCTTAAAAAAATTATTCAAGCTCTTGTTGGTTGTTGATCATTGCTAGACAGCCATTTTCAAGTCTTGCCTTAGATTTTTACGCCGATTTAAGATTTAAGTCAAACTGTAACTAGGCCACTCAGGAACATTCAATGTCGTCTTGGTAAGCAACCTCACTGTATATTTGGCCTTGTGTTTTAGGTTATTGTCCTGCTGAAAGGTGAATTTGTCTCCCAGTGTCTGTTGGAAAGCAGACTGAACCAGGTTTCCCTCTAGGATTTTGCCTGTGCTTAGTTCAATTCCATGTATTTTTATCCTAAAAAACTCCCTAGTCCTTGCCGATGCCAAGCATACCCATAACATGATACAGCCACCACCATGCTTGAAAATCTAAAGAGTGGTACTCAGTGATGTGTTCTGTTGGATTTACCCCAAACAAGATGCTTTGTATTTAGGACATAACGTTTTTTTTTGTTTTGTTTACTTCAGTTCCTTATTGCAAACAGGATGCATGTTTTGGAATATTTTTTATTCTGTACAGGCTTCCTTCTTTTCACTCTGTCATTTAGGTTAGTATTGTGGAGTAAAAACAATGTTGTTGATCCATCCTCAGTTTTTTCCTATTACAGCCATTAAACTGTAACTGTTTTCAAGTCACCATTGTCCTCATGGTGAAATCCCTGAGCGGTTTCCTTCCTCTCCAGCAACTGAGTTAGGAAGGACCCCTGTATCTTTGTAGTGACTGGGTGTATTGATACACCATCCAAAGTGTAATGAATAACTTCACCATGCTCAAAAGGATATTCAATGTTTGCTTTTTATTTTTACCCATCTACCAATAGTTGCCCTTCTTTTAAAGGCATTAGAAAACCTCTCTGGTCTTTGTGGTTGGATCTGTGTTTGAAATTCACTGCTTAACTGAGGGACCTTACAGATCATTGTATGTGTGGGGTACAGAGATGAACACTATTATTGCACACAGTGAGTCCATTACATTTTTACTCCTGAACTTATTTAGGTGTGCCATAACAAAGGGGTTGAATACTTACTGACTCATGACATTTCAGCCTTTCATTTTGTATAAAAAATAAAATAAAATGGAAAACATAATTCTACTTTGATATTATGGGGTATTGTGTGTATGCCAGTGACACAAAATCTCAATTTAATCAATTTTAAATGCAGGCTGTAACACAACAAAATGTGGAAAAAGTCAAGGGGTGTGAATACTTTCTGAAGGCACTGTAAATGCAATTTTCTCATTTGCTGAGACAGATTGTCCCTCCTTTGTTCCCTTCCTTCTTCTCCGTAAAAGGGGAGAATGAGAAGATTAGGAGTCCCGTGTGGCTCAGATCCTTCTGTGAGTGTATATAAATGGTGAAAGGCTGGCCATGCAACTTTGTGTGTGTGTGTGTGTGTGTGTGTGTGTGGTCAGCCCTGATACATGAATCTCAATGGGTTTTTCCTGAATAAATAAGGAAGCTGTTGTTTCAGCTTCATTACTGATGAGTAACTGCGGACAGTGAGACATATTGATGGAGTGGAGTCATGTAAATCAATGGTTTTCAGGTGGTGGCTACCAATCCATTTTGTAGTCAATGACTCCAAATACAGTCATTACTTGGGTTGAGCACATTTACATGTTCTTAAAAGCATCCACCACAATCAAAACATGAATGTCGCACGCACGCGCGCACAAGCACACACAAACACACACAGAAAAACAACACGAAAATAAGTCATGGCAAATGGTATATTTACGGGCATGCATAAACAACGCAGGAAGGACATACCACTTTTTCAGAGTCCACATCTTATAAAGGCTATCCAGCCATCTTCTTAATTTTGCAAATTAGCCTGGATAAACTGAAACACTGCATGAAAAGATGACTTTCTTGTCATCCTTGTACAAAACAAAACATGCTGACTTGCACTAATGCAATATCATATATATATATATATATATATATATATATATATACAGGTCCAACCCAATTAAATCTTTTTATGCGGAAGCAAAAAGGCTACGGCTTAAATAGTCCATAATATCACAACAAGAATAAGCAACCAAAAGAGATAGCAGAAGACAAATAAATGAAATAAATGAAGGCATACAGTAGTTATAAAGCCTTTGATATCAGGTATAATTAATTTTTTGTACACTCCAGTGAACATTCAGGACTTTACCCAGCATAGGTTTACTCAGTGACTTCTACCCTCCAAAATACATTACATTAGACACTCAATGGTACACACATAAGAAATCTTGCATGCATACATACAAACACGCACAGACACATGCACACACACACGCAATCACCCATATACACACACATATGTCACAGTATCAATGGTAACCCCAAGCCTGATGTACTGTAGATGACTTCACACAGACGTTGTTCAGTTACTCAGAGAGGCATGAAATCAGCACCATAACAAACTGACTGTGTCTATCTGTTTGGTTAATGCTTAGATTGCAGCAGAGAAGGCAAACAATGTGGAATATACAATGTACAGATCTATGATGAAACTGCTAGCCTTAAACAAATCAAAACTATCTTTTGAAACTTATTTGGATAGGATAAATATTTAACCCTGTATCAAAATCCCTGACCTTCTAGACAACAATCATGTTATTTGTTTAACACATACAGCACAATTCAATGACAGCAAAAATCTATTCACATTTGGAGTCCAGTCCATCTGTTTCTCAACAATTTATAGTTTTTAACAAATGATAGTTTCCAGCAGAAAAATACAAACAACATCATTGAAAGGAAATCAAGATAAAGCCAGGGCAGTAGGCCCTGATCAGGGAAAACTCTGTTCCAGATCATGTTAGGAAGAACTCATGGCCCTACTTTTAAGGCTTTATAAAGCCA
Source organism: Coregonus clupeaformis (assembly GCF_020615455.1). NCBI lineage: Eukaryota > Metazoa > Chordata > Actinopteri > Salmoniformes > Salmonidae > Coregonus > Coregonus clupeaformis. The sequence continues at coordinate 28,319,420 of NC_059218.1, read as the reverse complement.
GGCTTCACAGCTTCAAAAAGGTGTTGAGAGCCTTGATAGATAGTGCTCAGTAGAAGGAGCTCCAGCTGAGGGTCCCTATAGAGATGAGGGTCTGACAGGCGCTGGACGACAGCCACACCGTCTCCACCAGGCTGAAGTGCAGCAGACCCAGGGCGAAGCCGCACGCCATGTCGGTCAGGTGGTGCCTACCCAGCAGCACCTGGGACATGCCCACCAGGAAGGCCCAGAGCACCAGCAGGATGCGAAGCGGGACGGCCAGGACCAGGTGGGACAGCAGGAACTTGGACACCATGGCAGCGCGGCTGGCATGGGCCGCCGGGAAGGAGTACACATCCATGACACAGTAGTCCAGGAATCCCGGACTCATCTCCCAGGGTCCTTTGCGTTTGATCAGCTTCTGGACTCCGGCCACTGTCATGACATCAAGCAGAAGGGCTGAGGTGGGAAGATAAAAAAAGTATTATGTTGCATGAAAAAGCCAAACTAGATCAATTAACCACAGGTCAGTAAACCACAACACACAATATCTGTAGTCAAAAACACATGGAGATCAATTAGCTTGTAGTTTGTGTAATTTGCTCTATATCTGCTACATTTACATTTTAGTCATTTAGCAGACGCTCTTATCCAGAGCGACTTACAGTTGGTGAGTGCATACATAATTTTTTTTATTTTTCATACCACAATCCTGGCATTGCAAACACCATGCTCTACCAACTGAGCTACATCCCTGCCGGCCATTCCCTCCCCTACCCTTGACGACGCTGGGCCAATTGTGCGCCGCTCCATGGGTCTCCCGGTCGCGGCCGGCTACGACAGAGCCTGGATTCGAACCAGGATCTCTAGTGGCACAGCTAGCACTGCAATGCAGTGCCTTAGACCACTGCGCCACTCGGCATCAGTGATGAACAACGCAGGCCAGGCGGTTCCCCAGCAATGACACAGTGGCTTGTAGCCCTTTCCTGCAGTCAAATGACCTAGTGGCCTCATGGGTGGAATGTTATTAATATTTTTCATAATTTCATAATTAATAAACATTCTTTCAAAAAATCTGCCGAAAATCTGGTGTTTCTATTTCAAACAGTTTTGTTATATTTCAGTCTTCTGTGATGTATATAAATTCAAAATTGAATACGTTCCAACTTTATATCTGCCATGGTACAGATGTCTTATTTTTGTAAGCCCATAACCATGTGCGTGAGGTGTATACTTGTTTCAAAGTAGATTTGTTTAAGATTACCAAGAAACACTCTGTGTGACCCTGATTTAGCCCACTGCAGTAGAAGGTTAAGAAGAGCCAAGAGTTTGTGGAACAGTGGCGCATCGTCGCATCTCCTCTCTCTTCCCTGTGTGTGATCAGAATGTATGAGCCTCTATGCTACAGCATCCCAATCGGCCACATTATCAGGCTAGCAGCCCAGTTACTCTCTAAATAGGTCTGGAAGCTAGCACAGAACTGAGAGAGCACCTAGCTTATAGTTCAGCTTTGGCTTACTGTATGTGCACTTGTCTGTCTGTGTAGTGATTTGATCTGAGGCGACTGTCGCTGAGAGTATTTGCAAGTGAAATACTGAGACAGAAACGTTTTCCACCTCAAACTCTTGTAATAAGACTGGAGAATACTTGAAATACTGTAGATGTACAGTATAATAGACTTACTTATGATTGGGTGTGATAGATCATTATTAATTATTTGGATATGACTCACCTACAGTACTTGATCCTGTCCTCAAGTGTCTCTTTTCTGTCTCTTTTTAGCAGCAAAATATCCCCACAATCACATTTTTGATCACCCAGCTACCCTGTGGAACCTGTCAGGACTCAGGATTCAGACATTGATGATGCTGTCTCCTTCCTGTACACCCACCCACACACATAACCCCCTAGTTCTATTGTAAATTATAAACTGGGTGGTTCGAGCCCTGAATGCTGATTGGCTGACAACTGTGGTATATCAGACCGTATAACACGGGTATTTCAAAACATTTATTTTTACTGCTCTAATTATGTTGGTAAACAGTTTATAATAGCAATAAGGCACCTCTGAGGTTTGTGATTTATGGCCAATATACCACGGCTAAGGGCTGTGGCCAGGAACTCCGCATTGCGTCGTGCTTAAGAACAGCCCTTAGCCGTGGTATATTGGCCATATACCACACCCCCTTGGGCCTTATTGCTTAAGTAAACTTCTAGCAAATTAGAATTCACAGTGTTCACAGACCATTAAGGAAAGGAAAGTTGGGGAAATTGAAAAAAGGCAGAGAGAGGGGAATGGACAGCATGGACGTGAGTATGTGGTACCTTGGGGTCATTCTGGGACAATGGGGACACAGTGCTGAGCTGCCAATGAAAGCCAATGGTGTCAGCTACAGGACCCAGCTCTGCCCCCTGATATAGCCCACCTCAGCACTACTGAAGGTGAGGGGAGAGGAGAGCCAAGCCATGGATTTCACCAGCCTAGAGTCAATGTTATCTATGCAAGAAAATATGTATATTTCTGTCTGTCTGTCCATTCCTGAAGGCAAAATGAAGTGAGATAGAGATGTTATTGTGAATTATACTGCATTCACAGCTGCCTTAATCAGGATGTTTGTTCAAACACGGTGGTTCCCTATCCTATCCAGGATCATTATTAATGACCTGAACAATGACCTGAACATTGCCCAAACACAAAACTTTCCCAAATTAAACAGATTATAGACTAAACACAATACAGATTCAGTCCACAGATTTGCAGTGTTTTTCTGAGTAATCCCTCTACTGGTATAACACACGCAAAAGCCTCCCACACACACCAGCCCAAAGCAACCAGGCATCCAGCATAGGAGCAAAAATAAAATCCCTTAGGCTTTCATGTGTCAAATGGGACATGGTGAATTCACTGGTATGAACCAGCACATGTTGGATGCCAACATGGTGGGCCTACAATAGCAAAGGGGTGTGTAGGAGTATTTTTGATTTAACCCTTAATTTACCAGGTAAGTTGACTGAGAACACATTCTCACTTACAGTAACAAACTGTGGAATAGTTACAAGGGAGAGGAGGGGGGATGAATGAGCCAATTGGAAGCTGGGGATGATTAGGTGGCCATTATGGTATGAGGGCCAGATTGGGAAATTAGCCAGGACACCGGGGTTAACACCCTACTCTTACAATAAGTGCCATGGCATCTTTAGTGACCACAGAGAGTCAGAACACCCATTTTACATCCCATCCGAAAGACGGCACCCTACACAGGGCAATGTCCCCAATCACTACCCTGGGGCATTGGGATCTTTTTTTAGACCAAAGGAAAGAGTGCCTCCTACTGGACCTCCAACACCCCTTCCAGCAGCATCTGGTCTCCCATCCAGGGATCGACCAGGACCAACCCTGCTTAGCTTCAATGGCACATAGCTGAATGGGTACTTTTGAACTATCACACATGCACACACACACACACGCACGCACTCTCACACACACACACACACACACACACACACACACACACACACACACACACACACACACACACACACACACACACACACACACACACACACACACACACACACACACACACACACACACACACACACACACACAGGCACAGTGGCCCCAATTTCACTCAAATCAATCTGGGGTATAGTCTGCTGGTTTCCTTTGCAGACGTGTGTCAAAAATAACCACCTAAAATTAGTTCACCATCTAGGATGATTCCATTACTGCTAGTTAGGGAAATCAGGGTCATACTTTAGGTACTGTATGTTACATTCACGTGACTATAGCAAATGTAGGGAAATAACCTTTTATTTATTTATTTTATTTCACCTTTATTTAACCAGGTAAGCCAGTTGAGAACAAGTTCTCATTTACAACTGCGACCTGGCCAAGATAAAGCAAAGATAAAGCAAAGCAGTGCGATAAAAACAACAACACAGAGTTACATATGGGGTAAAACAAAACATACAGTCAAAAATACAACAGAAAATATATATACAGTGTGTGCAAATGTAGCAAGTTATGGAGGTAAGGCAATAAATAGGCTATAGTGCAAAATAATTACAATTAGTATTAACACTGGAATGATAGATGTGCAAGAGATGATGTGCAAATAGAGATACTGGGGTGCAAATGAGCAAAATAAATAACAATATGGGGATGAGGTAGTTGGGTGGGCTAATTTCAGATGGGCTGTGTACAGGTGCAGTGATCGGTAAGGTGCTCTGACAACTGATGCTTAAAGTTAGTGAGGGAGATAAGAGTCTCCAGCTTCAGAGATTTTTGCAATTCGTTCCAGTCATTGGCAGCAGAGAACTGGAAGGAATGGCGGCCAAAGGAGGTGTTGGCTTTGGGGATGACTAGTGAGATATACCTGCTGGAGCGCATACTACGGGTGGGTGTTGCTATGGTGACCAATGAGCTAAGATAAGGCGGGGATTTGCCTAGCAGTGATTTATAGATGGCCTGGAGCCAGTGGGTTTGGCGACGAATATGTAGTGAGGACTAGCCAACAAGAGCGTACAGGTCACAGTGGTGGGTAGTATATGGGGCTTTGGTGACAAAACGGATGGCACTGTGATAGACTACATCCAATTTGCTGAGTAGAGTGTTGGAGGCTATTTTGTAAATGACATCGCCGAAGTCAAGGATCGGTAGGATAGTCAGTTTTACGAGGGCATGTTTGGCAGCATGAGTGAAGGAGGCTTTGTTGCGAAATAGGAAGCCGATTCTAGATTTAACTTTGGATTGGAGATTCTTAATGTGAGTCTGGAAGGAGAGTTTACAGTCTAACCAGACACCTAGGTATTTGTAGTTGTCCACATACAGTGGGGCAAAAAGTATTTAGTCAGCCACCAATTGTGCAAGTTCTCCCACTTAAAAAGATGAGAGAGGCCTGTAAATTTTATCATAGGTACACGTCAACTATGACAGACAAAATGAGAAAAAAAAACCAGAAAATCACATTGTAGGATTTTTTATGAATTTATTTGCAAATTATGGTGGAAAATAAGTATTTGGTCAATAACAAAAGTTTCTCAATACTTTGTTATATACCCTTTGTTGGCAATGACACAGGTCAAATGTTTTCTGTATGTCTTCACAAGGTTTTCATACACTGTTGCTGGTATTTTGGCCCATTCCTCCATGCAGATCTCCTCTAGAGCAGTGATGTTTTGGGGCTGTCGTGGGCAACACAGACTTTCAACTCCTCCAAAGATTTTCTATGGGGGTTGAGATCTGGAGACTGGCTAGGCCACTCCAGGACCTTGAAATGCTTCACGAAGCCACTCCTTCGTTACCCGGGCGGTTTGTTTGGGATCATTGTCATGCTGAAAGACCCAGCCACGTTTCATCTTCAATGCCCTTGCTGATGGAAGGAGGTTTTCACTCAAAATCTCACGATACATGGCCCCATTCATTCTTTCCTTTACACGGATCAGTCGTCCTGGTCCATTTGCAGAAAAACAGCCCCAAAGCATGATGTTTCCACCCCCATGCTTCACAGTAGGTATGGTGTTCTTTGGATGCAACTCAGCATTCTTTGTCCTCCAAACACGACGAGTTGAGTTTTTACCAAAAAGTTCTATTTTGGTTTCATATGACATTCTCCCAATCCTCTTCTGGATCATCCAAATGCACTCTAGCAAACTTCAGACGGGCCTGGACATGTACTGGCTTAAGCAGGGGGACACGCTCTGGCACTGCATGATTTGAGTCCCTGGCGGCGTGTGTTACTGATGGTAGGCTTTGTTACTTTGGTCCCAGCTCTCTGCAGGTCATTCACTAGGTCTCCCGTGTGGTTCTGGGATTTTTGCTCACCGTTCTTGTGATCATTTTGACCCCACGGGGGGAGATCTTGCGTGGAGCCCCAGATCGAGGGAGATTATCAGTGGTCTTGTATGTCTTCCATTTCCTAATATTTGCTCCCACAGTTGATTTCTTCAAACCAAGGCGCTTACCTATTGCAGATTCAGTCTTCCCAGCCTGGTGCAGGTCTACAATTTTGTTTCTGGTGTCCTTTGACAGCTCTTTTGGTCTTGGCCATAGTGGAGTTTGGAGTGTGACTGTTTGAGGTTGTGGACAGGTGTCTTTTATACTGATAACAAGTTCAAACAGGTGCCATTAATACAGGTAACAAGTGGAGGACAGAAGAGCCTCTTAAAGAAGAAGTTACAGGTCTATGAGAGCCAGAAATCTTGCTTGTTTGTAGGTGACCAAATACTTATTTTCCACCATAATTTGCAAATAAATTCATTAAAAATCCTACAATGTGATTTTCTGGAATTTGTTTTCTCAATTTGTCTGTCATAGTTGACGTGGTACCTATGATGAAAATTACAGGGCTCTCTCATCTTTTTAAGTGGGAGAACTTGCACAATTGGTGGCTGACTAAATACTTTTTTTCCCCACTGTACTCTAGGTCAGACCCGTCGAGAGTAGTGATTCTAGTCGGGTGGGCGGGTGCCAGCAGCGTTCGATTGAAGAGCATGCATTTAGTTTTACTAATGTTTCATATCATATTAAGGAAGTAAGTCTAATCAAGTATTTATTACTTAAATAAGGTACTTTGGAAAATTATTCCACTGTAGCTTTTGTACCAGCTGCCATTGTGGGGATAAGAAGTGCAAAGCAGTGTGTAAGCCTGTATCTTGATATAGGCCTATGCTTGACACTGATGATAATGACTTCACTGAGTCTTTCGATGTAGGCCCCTGGCTTGTTAAAATGTCTACTTATAGTTCTTCAGTCCAAAGTAAACTCGTGATATGTGGAGCCTAGCACCTGTTCCCCAGGCCTGGTTCTGTGCTGGGTGAAGGAGAGAGGGTCCATGGAGGGCTAGGATTTCCTAATTACCTGCTTCTGATCCTCTACCATGGGATGCTTTAAATTCTGGTGGACAATGACATATTTTAGTGAGAAGCATTAACAGTTAACAATCATGGCATAAATATTAGCCTATTGACATGGGTTATATAGGCCTAATACAGGGCCAGGGATAAGGAAGTAGAGAGATGTGATCATATCAGTAGGCTGCCTAGTCTACACCTATTAAAAATGCACTGATAGACACACTATAGCATAATAACTAAACCATTAAAGAAGAGCTGAATCATACATGTACAATGCAATAACTGAAGTATTACACAATGTGTTTTGGGTAGAGTGAGGAGTGCATTTACCAAGTAATAGGTTGACCAAGACCTCTTGTCCCGCCAGCGTATTACTCCTTGTCAGACACACGATAGTGCCAAAGATCCACGTGGTGCCGTGTCCCGTGAACGCGAGCAGGGTGACCATGGAACGAACGCTGCCCCAAGACGACGACGTGTAGGCGCAGACCCCCAGGCGCTTGGACAGACAAATGTCAATGGCGAGGAGGGAGCTCATCGCTATCTCCTTGAAGGAAGGGTTCAGCTGGATACAGTCCTCCTCGGGCAGTTTCGTGGGCTCTTTCCGATCCTTGTTGGCACTGTCGGTAGGTTCCTGCGGGTCGCACGGCTGGCTTGCTTGGTGTTTGGGTTGACCCGGTCGCCGGCTCTCCGAGTTGCCGCTCCGTAGGGGCTGGTTCAGGGACATGAACTCTGGTCTGCTCAGGACGTTGTTCCGATCCCGCGTCCTGGACCTAGAACTCGGAATTGCGGGCATTTTGGATTGGTCCCACTTCGCCTCCTTGGTGAAAAAAGTTACTGTACTACGTTTCAGAAGGTCAATTTCTCGTTTTACGCACGAAGGCTAAATGTCCAAAGCTAAGCCCTGTCGTCCTTCCCCTCCTGCGGCCCTACCAGATATATTTAGCCCGGTTGGAATGCGCGCTGCCCATGCTGCTGTGTTTAGGCTACAACGGGATCCCTGCTTGCACGAAGAGGCGTGACTGGTATCTGCCTGGGCAAATCAAATGAGATACAATCTACAGTGAAAACAGATTGTCATCATCAGCTTTTAACATGTCATAAACTAAAATATACAACCATCAGCAACTAACATGGAATGGCATAACGTTTTGTTTTGATCCTGAATGGCAGAAACTAAAGACACTGGTTTTACGCATAAATAGATGGGCAATACTATTCCTGTTATGCTCAACGACAGACACATTTTTGTTATCATCTTACCAGGCCGGTATAAGAATGGGCTTTCGTTCATATCCCTCTCGCGCGTTGCGTAACACGATTGGAATTTAGAGAACACAGCAAGGAATTCTTAGTTAGACTGATAGACTGTAGCCCCGATTCTATTAAAGTCAATCAAGGAACAAGCATCCAAGTCATTCAGTATTTACAAAAGATGAGAGCTCAAAAGAAGAGAGCTCAAAAGATGAGATCTGTCAGTCGTTTTCCCGTGGACATGACGTAGCCTACGCACAATCCCACTTCCACCGCGCTCATCCACGGACGCGATTTTCCGGATGGGAGTTCTCCAAGGTTCTTAAATGGACAGCGACAGAGACGCTCTCAGCACGAACCCATGGCACGCCTTTGTCAATTTGTCAATGACCAAAAATAGAAGAAAAGAAAACAGCAAATCAAGAAGAAATAACAAACATTCAATTATGAAAACTTACTTTATCCTATAGATAAAAAAAAAATTCAGGAGCATTTTAAAAGTAAGGCTATTAGGCAAAAATAGGCCTACATTTAAATGATTTTTTAAATATTTAATATTCACCAATTTATATTTTCTAATTGGTCATGCATCCAAATTGATGTGAGCTATAGACTATAGCCTATAACATCGCCCAAAACATTCAATTAAATCAGGGCTATTCATTTAACTTTGACTGATCGAAGTAGGCATATTATAGCCTGAATTCTGTGCATTTAATAAATGTAGCAAGAAACCCATCACTACATTTCCCAGAATGCTTGCAGTGGCCAGGGGAAGTGTCGTCTCAAAGGTAGGCTACTTAAAGGAGCTGCAGCTCAAGCCGCTGAAATAGACCAATGCGGGTGGGTGAACCTGCTGTGGCCGCGATCGGACCAGCGCAGAGAAATGACAGTCTGTCCAGGAATTGGGACTAAATTATACCCAAAGGACAGGGATCGAGGAAGGAGCCTGGTTGGGTTATCGGACATTCCATGATTATAATTAAAATAGGTTTTTATTAGTTGATCTACAAGAAGATTGGGATCCAAATGGAGAGGGGAAAGTTGACCTGGTTGCCTTTGAATGTTGCTCGGTGTTAATTCTAATAACCGACGATGAAATAACTGTAAATTGAAATATTACCACTACTGGACCTTGAAATTGATCTTAACAATAAAAGAGAAAGGAACCAACTGGGAAGATAAAGGAATTACCACTCGAACCAAGCGCGCACGCATCTAGGGCAGTCCCATAAACTGTCTTGAGGGGACAATAAAAAAATACTGGCTTGCCTTGCATTGACCGAAAGTGTGCTGAACCTTTATTTTTTCAAATAGAAAATATTGGGTTTATGATACAACAGGCGTTTTGCAATGATACTACGTCCAACTGTTTAATTTGAAGATAACCGTTTCACTTTCCCTATAACCTTTTGCATACCATGTCTAAAATGTGCATCGACTTCGGGGACGGACAGCAATATTTATTCTTATCCGTCATATAATCCCTGTGCACAGAGTTATTGTAGGATTGCACGCGGGCTGTGTCTATTGTAGTGAGGACCTTCAGCAACTTATTCCAGATGGGTTATTTATTATGTACGTGCACCTCATTTAGTCATAATGTATTTTTTTATGTTACATTGTTATAATTGTCGTAACACTGGGGTCAGTGAAAGGGGGTTTATTACTGTGGCATTAAGTGTTAACAGTTTATTGTTACAGAATTAAGACGTTGTTCAATGCAAGCCATTGCTGGCTGCAGCCCTCTTATCCACACAAAAACAAATGTTTTGGAATAAAAACCTTTCACCAGTGACCGAACTGGTGGCTTATGGAAATCAGAATGCGTAACCGAGGGAAAAGTTGATTTTACGCACACTCAGTAGGAAATTGAAAGTGTACATGAATAGGCTCACAGATGAGAGGCGCTGAGCTCCGCCAATATGACGTCGAAATGTTACGTTAGCAGTTTTTGTAAATTATGCGTCACAATTAGCAATTACTTCTGCTTTATTCGACCACAAATTAGGCCTAAATGTGAATCTTTGCTGGTGTACATCTCCGATGGTCGCAAGTTGCCAGTGATCGCTGGCGACCTCACGCTTCTTGTGGGGGTGAAACAGATCACACAGCACAGACATCTGAAAAGGCACTTCTATTGATGGAGGAAGCTTCAAGACACGGAAAAGAAAGTTGCATCGGTCCTTTTTTGGTGATGTAAGCGGATCGCCAACGAAAAGCAGAAAGCATGCTGCTGTGAATTTAATTACAACTCTTCCATTATTGAGTAAAATACTACATTTTCCCTCAGTGTTGGAATACAGAACTGGTTGCAAAATGCATGGCTTTTATGAACATGTCAGCAAAGTGATAGCCTAGTCATTCTCAACCGAGAACAGTGGCCATTTGCCAGTGCCACCCTTTTTCGTTTTTTGGGTCTTTTTTTAGTATTGAAAATGTGGATGCAATTGTGAATTTGTTGCTGTTTCCATGCGTCTTTCTCCTCCAGACCTCAGGACGTTGTTGTGGATTGTATTGCTATTTAATGCAATGGGCTGTATCCAGAGTATCAGGTGTAAGCCCAAGAGTTTCCGTGAAAGTATCATCGTTCTCGAGGTGAACTCCTCAATCGACTCCAATCCAACCAGCATCGACGAGTCATCCAACGTGGTTCTGCGCTATCGGACACCGCACTTCCGAGCCTCTGCTCGGGTACTAGTGCCGCCCATGGCCTGTAAAGAGACGTGGACTGTTGGCTGGATCCAAGCATGCAACCACATGGAGTTTTACAACAAATATGGAACCAAAGGGATGTGAGTATCAACCTAAACCCAACCCACATAACAAGGGAACGTATACAACCATGTGAAATGTAAGTCTAGGCCTACTTCAAGTTCACCAACGGTGCAGGTGATGCGGTAGGCTACTTCGGGCTACAGTCTAATCAGGTGCAGAGGCAATCACATTTGAGTAGACTAAGACCTAATATAAATAACCCTGAATTAAAATGCCAGACAATACCTGCCATCCGTAATCTACCTCATGTTTCATATTCACCTCTCAATGGCACTGGGGCTTTGACACCTCCAATATATTTTCGGAGATTGGAGGGCTAACTCCAGAACGTCAACAGTCTACTGTACCTCGATGCTGGAGCACACTTGCGTCATGATGACTTCCCGGGAAAAGTTAGTGGAAATTAGGAAAGGTGGAAAAGCCAAGGCACATTTTTATTCATACTGCAAATCCATCCTTTTGCAAAATCAAATCAATTATTGGATTGAAAAAACCCAAACTATCAAGACAAAAATCCACTTTTATATCTCATGTCCATGGGGATAAACCCTATGCCCCTATGTCATTCAAAGCCTAAAATATTAATATTTTCCCACAAAGTTGGAAGAACAGAATCATCTAGAATGTCATTGTATGCTGTAGTGTTAAGATTTCCCTTCACTGGAACTAAGGGGCCTAGCCCGAAACAACAGCCCCAGACCATTATTCCTCATCCACCAAACTTTACAGTTGGCACTATGCAACTTTTCTATTGGCACTATGCATTCGGGTAGGTAGCGTTCTCATGGCATCCGCCAAACCCAAATTCGTCCGTCGGACTGCCAGACGGTGAAGCGTGATTCATCACTACAGATAATGCATTTCCACTGCTCCAGAGTCCAATGGCGGCGAGCTTTACACCACTCCAGCCGACGCTTGGCATTGTGCATGGTGATTTTAGGCTTGTGTGCGTCTGCTCGGCCATGGAAACCCATTTCATGAGCTCCTGACGAACACTTATTGTGCTGACGTTGCTTCCAGAGGAAGTTTGGAACTCGGTAGTGAGTGTTGCAACGGAGGACAATGTGTATGCGCTACATGCTTCAGCACTTGCCGGTCCCCTTCTGTGAGCTTGTGTGGCCTACCACTTCGCAGCTGAGCTGTTGTTGCTCCTAGACATCTCCACTTCACAATAACAACACTTACAGTTGATCGGGCAGCTCTAGCATGTCAGAAATTTGACGAACTGACTTGCTGGAAAGGTGGCATCCTATGACGGTGCCACGTTGAAAGTCACTGAGCTCTTCAGTAAGGCCATTCTACTGCCAATGTTTGTCTATGGAGATAACATGGCTGTGTGCTCGATTTTATACACCTGTCAGCAACGGGTGTGGCTGAAATAGCCGAATCCACTAATTTGAAGGGGTGTCCACATACTTCTGTATATATAGTGTATCAATTCACTGTCTCTGGTGCATAGAGAGGCGATAGTGTCCTTGAAGATGCAGTACGCTTTAGCACTGTTGGATTCTATAGAACGGTGAAGTGGGCAAGGACTGAGTCCACAATTTTCTTTAAAGCCAAGGCTTTCATAAACACTCCCTGTTCAATTGATCCATTCAAGCTGGGTTTCATTGTGAGGTAGGCTACTGGAGTCAACAGAAACTGTATGTATGAGAAATCACATTATTTTCCAAATATTACGAAATTAGTTAAAGTGAGCTCAGGCAGTTAGCTCAAATTGACTACACATGTTAGAATCACCTATGGCAGCGATTACAGCTGTGAGTCTTTCTGGGTAAAATTCTTCAAGCTCTGTCAAGTTGGTAGATCATTTCTAGACAGTCATTTTCAAGTCTTCCCATAGATTTTCAAGCCTATTTAAGTGAAAACTGTAACTAGGCCACTCAAGAACATTCAATGTCGTCTTGGTAAGCAACTCCAGTGTATATTTGGCCTTGTGTTTTAGGTTATTGTCTTGCTGAAAGGTGAATTTGTCTCCCAGTGTGTGTTGGAAAGCAGACTGAACCAAATTTTCCTCTAGAATCTTGCCTGTGCTTAGCTCTGTTCCGTTTCTTTTTATCCAAAAATGTTTCCTAGTACTTGCCGATGACAAGCATACCCATAACATGATGCAGCCACCACCATGCTTGAAAATATGAAAAGTGGTACACAGTGATGTGTTGTGTTGGATTTGCCCCAAACATAACGCTTTGTGTATTCCGGATGTAAAGTACATTTCTTTGACAACATTTTTTGCAGTTTTACTTTAGACCCTTATTGCTAACAGGATGTTTTGGAATATTTTGCATTCTGTATAGGCCATCTTCTTTTCAGTCTGTCAGTTAGGTTAGTATTGTGGAGTAACTACAATGTTGTTGATCCATCTTCAGTTTTCTCCTATCTGTTTAAAGTCACCATTGGCCTCATGGTGAAATCCCTGAGCGGTTTCCTTCCTCTCCGGCAACTGAGTTAGGAAGGACGCCTGTATCTTTGTAGTGACTGGGTGTATTGATAGACCATCCAAAGTGTATTAATAACTTCACCATGCTCAAAGGGATATTCAATGTCTGCTTGATTTATTTTTACCCATCTACCAATAGGTGCCCTTCTTTGCGAGGCACTGGAAAACTTCCCTGGTCTTTGTGGTTGAATCTGTGTTTGAAATGCACTGCTCGACTGAGGGACCTTACAGACAATTGTATGAGTGGGGTACAGAGATGAGGTAGTCATTCAAAAATCATGCTAAACACTATTATTGCCACAGATTGAGGCCATGCAACTTATTATGTGACTTGTTAAGCACATTTTTACTACTTAACTTATTTAGGCTTGCCATAACAAAGGGGTTGAATACTTATTGACTCAAGACATTTCAGATGTTCATTTTATATTAATTTGTAAACATTTCTAAAAACATTATTCCACTATGACATTATGGGGTATTGTGTGTAGGCCAGTGACACACACAATATCAGTTTAATCCATTAAAAATTCAGGCTGTAACACAACAAAATGTGGAAAAAGTCAAGGGGTGTGAATACTTTCTGAAGGCACTGTATACCCAGAATGCAGAGGGTTTATCTTCACCCGTTGCAGCATGGGATGTTTCGGGTCTGCATGTCAAAGATTACACACACCCAATACTACAATCCCCTACATGACCTCCTCCCCTTGCCCTAGTCTGGCTATGTGTGTTTGTCTGTGTGTGTGTGTGTGTTAATCTATCGCACTGGGCCTAAAGAGCTACTGAATGGAAAAAACAAAATGAATGCTGTGTGGAGATTAGAGAGACGTCCCTCGGCTCTGCAAACGAAACATAATATGAAAAGAGAATAGAGAGGAGAGTGAGAGAGATTAAACTGGTATTAACAACCCCTCTCTCTCTCTCTCTCTCTCTCTCTCTCTCTCTCTCTCTCTCTCTCTCTCTCTCTCTCTCTCTCTCTCTCTCTCTCTCTCTCTCTCTCTCTCTCTCTCTCTCAGAGCAGCTATCACCTCATATGGCACAAATACTGAACACATCCTCTATTCTGGGCAGATCAATGGCCAAAGTAAATGTGCATCTCCTCTCTCATCTAAGCGACACATTTCTGCTGATTTGGGATTATAAAAAGAATGCCCCGGTAGTCTGATTTGTAAGGCTATACAGTAGCATTTCCCCCTTATGCTTTTCTATGTACCGAGAGCCTACTCTCTGAAAGAGAGGACCACGATTTCCCTGTAAGACTTGTCGTAAGTCTTGACAAATGCCTTCATACATTTAAGCTCATTACCATAATCATTCAGTGCTGCCCTTTTGACTGCAATCTCAGAGAAAGACAAAAGTTATTTAGTAGCTTCTTAATAACACAGAGAGAGCTGTGTCATCCATGTTTGAGGAGACAGTGAAGATGCAGGACATAAGTTCTCTCTTTCTCTATTGAGACTGCTGTTCTGAGTTACGTCAATTACGGCAGTAAACTTCCAGAATGCTCTGGTCTAATTGGACAGAGCGACTCAGGATAATACTGTGGATGATTTCTCTGTCGGCTCATGTGCGTGCCCTAGTTTTGGAATCTGCCAGACACTCTGTCTTACGGTCGCTGTGATTGGAAAATAGAGTAGAGCATCAGTAGTCTAGCATTCTCTTTGTGTGGTATAGTAGAGTTAGGTGTGTATCACACTGATGTAATGCTACACACACACACACAAGAATTCAAGCACGTAGGTGGAGACGTACACAGTAAGCACGCACACACACACACAGAACTCACACACCCTGGTAAGACTCAAGAGGGCGGTCCCAAGCAGTTTTTCCAGACTGTGCACACTCGCTTCGGCACAGAGCCACAGACTTAGACACACCACATCCACAACATCCCCCAGACAAACTCACACACCCACACAAAACTGCCAGAGCCCAGAAATCGTTCGTCCCCACCAGTATCAGACAAAAAAAACAAATAGCTGAACTGAATATGAACTGTATCCACGTGTTGTTTCTTGTTGTGATATTGCTAGAGATTTACACTGTTGAATGCATTTATGCACTCTATCTGGTGATGCTGGGCTCTTATGTTTGAGATGCAAGACACATTTCCTGAAAGGGACACAATAAATAATAATAATTACACACACACACACACACACACACACGGCTCAAGGATGCTATGATTGATTACCCTGAATCAGCCAGCCTGCCATCCCTGTGTCTGAGTAGCCCGTCTAAATAATTTCTCCCTTCCCTACTTGGTAAAAGGTGATTGCTATCCATTTTACCTGCAATAAAACCTCCTTTATAGTAGCACAATTCAGCTATATCACTTTATAAGATGGTACAGCAAAGTGTTGGTGTCTGCTTGTCATGTATCTAGCCCCTCACTCAACATCAAAAGAAGCCAAGCCTGCCACTACTGTTGATTGGCCATTTAGTCTGTTGGGTTCTTCCTAGTATCTATTTCAATAGAGCACCTCCCATGGTTTTGAATACTGTTCTGAAAATAGTATAGTACTATAATAAAAATGCCATCTATAAAGAGTAGGTAGATCCTGTAGTATCATTAGACTTCCAATAGGGGGAGAAAGAAAAAGGTAAATGTTTTTGCTTTTGGGCATGTTCTGTTCTCAAGAAACCATGTGTTAGCAAGATAAAAAATACAAGGAGTGCTTTGTTGGCCATTGTCTGTAGTCGTTGGCCCTTCACAGTGAAATTGATGTAACAATTTGGCTCCTGTCAGAGATATATTTATAGATGTAAAGATTGCTGAAGTATTTTTGGAGACAGATCGATAGAGAGGATAGGATAGTGATTTGTAGCGACAAGAATGGACATGGATAAAACACACACACACACAGATCATTTATTTATAAAGCCCTTTTTACATCAGTAGTTGTCACAAAGTGCTTATGCAGAAACCGTGCCAATGTCCATGCAGGCCTGTCATGTGGCTGGTGATCACACTGTTATATACAGCAGTTCTGCTGATCCTCCACTTCTGGGAGAAAGGTCATTTTCTTCCTGCCGAGGGGGAATCGATAGGCGGATGGACCGGATTGTTTATGAGGTGCCTCTATCCCACAATGTCACCAGCTGCGTCTCAATACTCCAAAATTGCCAAAGTGGCCTCTCCTCGTTTCCTTCACTTAATTCACTCAGATCTGAAATAAGGGTGGACGAGGAAAAGCAATCCCAATAGGCTTAGGACATATCGCTTTCACCTATCCTGTGTTGACAGATCACTGGTCAGTGAGAAATGAGAAAAGGAAGCCATTTGTGATTATTGCCATGCATCTACAGTGACTTACTACACAGGAGTGGGTTAGACAGGCAGGGAGGCTGTTAACAATGGGAACCTGGGGTGTGCTGTGATTGTGCTGCCCTGTCCTGATTCTCAATAGCTACTGAGATGATGTTTGTATAACAAACCCACTCTGCCAGGCTGTTTGAGCCTCTCATGGAGAAAGTCTCCTCCACTTTTCTTATCCTCCAGCCTTTATTTAACAGCGGGTAAGAGCCTATTACGATTGATATCTCACTCAAATACGTTTTGTCAGCAAAGCAGTAGCCACATGCAGAGAGATTCCCACTTGTAAAACAAGTCTCACCTTCTTGTTTCCACTTCCAGGTTAAAGGAACAGTTCACCCAAAATTCACACCATAAAACTGGTCTAAAATCGAGTTCCGTTGACAGTTCACACCATCTGTTGTGTAGATTTAGCTATATTTACACACGGATACTTCAATCCCATGTGAATGTGAGTGATTGGCACTATCTTTGATTTTGTCGTGAACTATCCCTTTAAGCCTCACTCTGTTTTCCCTTCCGGGTTAAATCTAACTACCTGCTTTTCCACTTCCAGGTCGAGCTGGGAACTCCCTGACCTGCGGGATGGCAAGATCCAGGCCATCAGCGACTCGGACGGCGTCAACTACCCATGGTATGGCAACACCACGGAGACGTGCACCATCGTGGGCCCCACCAAGAAGGACACCAAGTTCACGGTCAGCATGAACGACAACTTCTATCCCAGCGTTACGTGGGGCGTGCCTGTGAGCGACAGCAACCTGCCGCAGCTCAGCAGCATCCGCCGTGACCAGAGCTTCACCACCTGGCTGGTGGCCATCAATCAGGCCACGGCCGAGACCCTGGTGCTGCAGACCATCCGCTGGAGAATGCAGCTCCACATCGAGGTGGACCCAGACAAGCCCTTGGGCCAGAGGGCTACGCTGCGCGAGCCCGTGGCCCAGGAGCAGCCCCATATCCTGGGCAAGAACGAACCCATCCCCCCCAACGCCATGGTCAAGCCCAACGCCAACGACGCTCAGGTGCTCATGTGGCGGCCAAAGACCGGGGACGCCATCGTGGTCATCCCGCCCAAATACTGACTGACCTCTGGGGGTTAAACGCTCTTCCTCTTCTCCCACTCCTCTACCTACACCTCACTTTTCCTTTCTTCTCCTTTTAACCTTCCCTCAAGCTCCTTGCCTCTATTTGCCTCTACGTTTCCCACCTCTCCTCTCTTTTTTTGTAAGAATTGAGCGAGAGAGGGAGAGAGAGAGAAAGTGAAACAAGGACAAGAGCAGCTTGGAGAAAGAGGACACTCATTGCCTATAAGTGGGAGCTGAAGCTGACTTTAAAAACAGGAGTGAACAAACTGCAACCATTCTACCTTCAAACTGGGTCGGGTTTCACTGTGCTAGATGAAGTAATTGCAAAAAAACAACAGAAACTGCATTTTTGGTTCAATTTTTTGGATTGAGGAGTGTGTGTGGGTTGAAAAAATAACATAGTATTTATGTTCATGTTTATGTACATGGTACATACATGTATATGCACAAAGTTTGCGTATACCAGTTGTGTATTTATTTATGGGCTGGGAGAGAGTGCATTTTTTGTGAAAAAGCGCTATTCTGTGCTCTACATGAGGGATACGTGAATACGAACCACATCGGGATGACATGTCATTTTAGTACTTTTTTAAACATGCGAGACATTCAATCCTAGCTGCCTTAAGTTTGCATCGCTTTCCACTGCAAACTTTTAGCCTTTAATCATGTGCAATGCAATATTCCTTAACATGTCTTGTCTCTTCTTCCATCCAGACTGTTGGTGCTGTTGTGTGTGGGTTTAGGAACGGAACAGTGGCACCAGAGTGCAAATGATACTGTGACATTTTTTTATGGGCCTAATAGTAAAGAAATGTAAAAAATATATTACCTTTTAATGTGGAATGAACACAACCAGTCATGATGGTTTTATCTGATTGTCAAACAAATCACTTCAAAAAGTAGGTTACCTGCACACCAAAATAATTCCAGCATCCCAAACATGTGCACCCATTTGATATATGGAAAGAGGCATCTGTTACAAAACACCAAAAAGTGTGAATTGAAGCCTGAATTAATTGATGCTGACGAAATGACCTTTTTTGTAGAAAGAAAAGTCGGGACACATGGATTTCTTTTTTTCTTTCTTTTTTTTAACCATGACACAGAGGTGGGGCTGTTATTTTCATATTTACCACTGTAGCATGACACATTGCATTTTAAACAAATAGGGGAATGGTTAAATTAGCATTATTTACGGGGTTACGGGGAACCAAAATGGGTCTTAATACTGTTAGAACCCTTTTTCTACCACAGAACATACAGAGAAAAATCATTCAAACAAACCCTTTCAAAATGCCAGTTAGCTCATCTCATCACTGCAATCGCACACGTTATGTTTGGCAGTGTAAAAGGTTTTCTGACAACATTCACTCCCATTGAGAGTGACATTCAGCTGACATTCAGATAGACAGCTAGGGTTGTCAACAACCTCCCTTTACAGAGAGAAAACTGTCTTTCATCATGTTATCTTTCATTTTATTTATCACCACTCCCTCCATCTCAGGGCCCCTGTCAATGTCAAGTGTTTGTGTCACACACACCTCCATCGCTCCATCCATCCATCCATCCCTCTGCATTTCTTCTCTCCTCGCTACAGCTGTCAGAAGAGAGGGGCAAGCTACCACCTAATCAATATTGGTATTAATAAGCAATCAGAGCAAGCAGCAGCCAGGGGAAATACTGTGCGTTTCAAATCCCGGGGCAATAAGAAAGCATTCCTCCATGCGATGCTATGGGAGATAAATCATCTTGGCTTTAGGGTCCTTGTGTGTGAATCCACACGAGGGGGGCTCTGCAGAGGTTAACTGGATGTAGCCCACTGCCCTCCCTCTCTATTCTCTCTTACTGTAGGTCCCCCCGCTCCCCTCACCCTCTCTCTCTCCACTTCTGATGTTCGTCCCCGTTCACCCTCTCTCACCCTGTCCGCACTTTCTCCTCTCTCTGATCCATCTGTCTCTCTGCTCCCCTCGATCTGTCTCTCTACTTCCTCCATCCCTCCCTCCACCCTGTCCTCTGTCTTCCTTGTGTGGAGGAAGGGCAGGCAGCAGTAGGCATGCGAGGCTCAGCCTGGCATATAGATGACCCACTTCTGGGGTTGCCACTGCCAGTTGTAGCCCGCTGCAGAAATGTGTTGCTTTTTTTCCCCTCCTCTCGCAGGGATAACGCACAGAACCCCGGCTAGCTAAATACCTCCATAAATGAGACGATGTCCAGTCATTCGTTTATCCGTGGGAAGGGCGGCTTTACCCCAGGCTGAAATCTCTCTCATGGAGGAGGGATGGAGGGGGTGAGGTAGAGGGATGACTGGAGGGCAGAATTTGGCATCAGGGTTTTTATCTCCTTATCACATCATCAACGACAACAACAATGAGCTAAAAAAATGGAACAGGGACTGATGTTTGTGTTTTGTAACACTGGGGTCAAGCTGCCATTTTGAAGTGGTTGAGAAAACAGCATCTCTGCTTTTGTCACTGATGGTATTGTTTTAGTATTGATGTTATGCCACTTATTCTGTTTTGATATTTTATGGAGGCAAAGCTTTCTTGGTAGAGGAATAATATTACCATCAAATGCCACTCATTATTTCGACCTACTGCTGACAGGTCTTCGTGGTTTGGTTCATTTCAAATTAAACTCAAATCTGTTGACGTCTCCACCAAATATTGATCTTAATTCGACGTTGATCTGACATCTTTGCCTTATGAGAAAAGACAGAGCAGCCAGTGTGTAGCAGCTGAACAGAATGAAAAAAGAGACAGGGCTAGGAAACTAGATAGACTAATAGCCTCGCCAAACGAGATCTTCAATATGATAGCTATGATACAGTATATTGCAGTTCTCCATTGTTATAATTACATTTATAATAGCCTAATCGGACGGCCCTCGTTGTCCTGCCCCTGCTCTGGACTCAATCATATGGGCTGAGGGAGGGAGGGGGGGACTGGTGGGGGGAAGTGCTGCCATTATTAGATCTGCTGTGAAATACTGAGCCCCCTTTAGATGCACTGTGTTGGGCTGTGCCAAGGCTGACCGGAGTGATATATGATGGGCTCTTGGAGCTAGAGGGCAAAGGTCAGTGTTAGAGGGAGTGGGGCACACACACACTTGTCATAAGACAGCAGGGACAGAGGCCCCCGGGGGCGGTCTCTCCTTGCATGGAATCAGATCGTCACTACATTACACTGGGACCGAGTGTGAACAGCTAATTGGCAGAGCACGTGGCCCCCAGCAAAACACACACATGAGAGAGGGAGGTCACAGGGGAGACGATTGCCTCAATGTGTGTCTGATTCTGACCGTGTTGTTATGTGCTACTGATGAGGCCATCTCATAATGTACAAGTGCTTCCTCGAAAAACGCCTCTAACTGAGTTCTGTTTTTAAAAATGGACATTTACATAAACGTTCTTATGAGATTACGATGCTATCACTGAACGAGTGGAATTCATGGACTTCATGTCTCACCTTCTGGGGTTGTGCTACTGAGTAGAGCCTTCCTTTCCTAAACCCACAGCTCCTAGTTCTGAGGGCTCCCACCTTTTCTATGGATCTTTATGTAAAAGAGTCCTGTAAACAGTCCAGCCACACTTCATTGACCAGCAGAAAAGGTTTAGCTTTTAGTTCAACCAATAACAGGCCCAAGCTCACTCACAGGATCACCCTCCATTGTTTCCTAGCCTTTACTATTGGCTTACCCCATGTAAACAAAAGAGTTGATTGGATATTCCATTTGTCTGTCCATCTTACCATTCGCTCCCTCCACCTCTGACTAGGTTTTCAGTAGAGTAGCCCTATGACTAACTGTAGCAGATTATACACAATTGGCTATGTATTTCTCATTTCTTTGGGTTTGTCTTCTGAAAAATATCTAATATATTTCACAGCACTGAAACAAAAATACAGAATGTTTTTTGTTTTTTAGCTTTGTCATTGACACTGATACTCGATACTTGAAAAAAGAACAGTACTGGCAAATATTTAAAACTGTGAAAATGCACAATGTTAAAAAAACAATACAGAAAATAACAAGTGGTATTTTTCATGAATAAATAAAAATGTGCAAATGTTATCTGTTCCCTGTAATCTTTCTCCTGAAGTGTGGATAGACCAGGCTTTCACCTCAGCTGTGTGATGGGAGAATTTGCACCCTGTGAAATGGTGATTCTATCTACAGAAGCACTTTGCCAAGATGCTTCACAAACACCCACAACACCCTAGCTTTTATCAACTCTGATCCCATGTCATACTTTATGAAGGAAAAGAGTTGGTGACACAAATTTGAAATTCTGCTTATAAACGACTTATTAACCATAATCAATAGTCAAATAACCATTAGTAAACTTTGACATACATAATATACAATCTATTAACATCAGTAAATACAGTAAATCAACTATTTATTGCAGTCATATACAAATCATGAACAACAATCCTTATACATGTATTTAAATGGGTAACAAATTATGTTTATATGCAGTTTATAAGTAGTTTATCTTTAATAAAATAATACCGAACAATTTATGTGGTGCATTTCCTCTATCATTTGATGCATTTTCTTATAATTTTTTCACTAAGGCTGACTTGGTTTAGAGTTTGAGTGTATTAATTAAAATCTCTATTGAAGACCAGAGGCATTCATCCTTCCGCTCTGCTCTGGCCCTGCTAAAACGGATTTCCAGGCTTTGATCTGAATGCCAGAGCTTTAACGGGCAATTACCACTGTATGTATTTGACTAATTTGTCTATTCACCCCAATCTAGTGTTATACTTGTTTAAGGAAGGTATTCTTGTGCCCCGTGACTCAAACAAGCAGATTCAAACAATTCAATTATGTAATTTGTTACTCTATACCCCAGCCTTACTCACGGCACTGGAGTACAATGTTTCAAATGTTGCAGAGAGAAATGTCATGTACAGTTGAAGTCAGAAGTTTACATACACTTAGGTTGGAGTCATTAAAACTCGTTTTTCAACCACTCCACAACTTTCTTGTTAACAAACTATAGTTTTGGCAAGCCAGTTAGGACATCTACTTTGTCCAACAATTGTTTACAGACAGATTATTTCACGTATAATTCACTGTATCACAATTCCAGTGGGTCAGAAGTTTACATACACTAAGTTGACTGTGCCTTTAAACAGCTTGGAAAATTCCAGAAAATGATGTCATGGTAGGCTAATTGACATCATTTGAGTCAATTGGAGGTGTACCTGTGGATGTATTTCAAGGCCTACCTTCAAACTCAGTGCCTCTTTGCTTGACATCATAGGAAAATCAAAAGAAATCAGCCAAGACCTCTGAAAAAAAATTGTAGACCTCCACAAGTCTGGTTCATCCTTGGGAGCAATTTCCAAACGCCTGAAGGTACCACGTTCATCTGTACAAACAATAGTATGCAAGTATAAATAGGACCACGCAGCCGTCATACTGCTCAGGAAGGAGACGCGTTCTGTCTCCTAGAGATGAATGTACTTTGGTGTGAAAAGTGCAAATCAATCCCAGAACAACAGCAAAGGACCTTGTGAAGATGCTGGAGGAAACAGGTACAAAAGTATCTATATCCACAGTAAAACAAGTCCTATATCGACATAATCTGAAAGGCCGCTCAGCAAGAAAGAAACCAGACTACGGTTTGCAACTGCACATGAGGACAAAGATCGTACTTTTTGGAATAATGTCCTCTGGTCTGATGAAACAAAAATAGAACTGTTTGGCCATAATGACCATCGTTATGTTTGGAGGAAAAAGGGGGTGCCTTGAAAGCCGAAGAACACCATCCCAACCGTGAAGCACGGGGGTGGCAGCATCATGCTGTGGGGGTGCTTTGCTGCAGGAGGAAATGGTGCACTTCACAAAATAGATGGCATCATGAGGAAGGAAAATTATGTTAAGCAACATCTCAAGACATCAGTCAGGAAGTTAAAGCTTGGTCGCAAATGTGTCTTCCAAATGGACAATGACCCCAAGCATACTTCCAAAGTTTTGGCAAAATGGCTTAAGGACAACAAAGTCAAGGTATTGGAGTGGCATCACAAAGCCCTGACCTCAATCCTATAGAACATTTGTGGGCAGAACTGAAAAAGCGTGTGCGAGCAAGGAGGCCTACAAACCTGACTCAGTTACACCAGCTCTGTCAGGAGGAATGGGCCAAAATTCACCCAACTTATTGTGGGAAGCTTGTGGAAGGCTACCCGAAACGTTTGACCCAAGTTAAACAATTTAAAGGCAATGCTACCAAATACTAATTGAGTGTATGTAAACTTCTGATCCACTGGGAATGTGATGAAAGAAATAAAAGCTGATATAAAAAATTCTCTCTACTATTATTCTGACATTTCACATTCTTAAAATAAAGTGGTGATCCTAACTGACCTAAGACAGGGACATTTTACTAGGATTAAATGTCAGGAATTGGGAAAAACTGAGTTTAAATGTATTTGGCTAAGGCGTATGTAAACTTCTGACTTCAACTGTATAGATCTGATACAATTCTCTATTGTACAAAGTGGAGAGTAATTTCTGTTGTACGCAATACATTTCTATCTTAAGGCTCTGTAATGTTGCGCCACCCTGACTAAATGGGTGAGTCTATGCAAGGACACAAGGACCACATATCATGTGTCTGCTGTTTTTTTGTCTCCTCTTACTACTGAACTGCCGATTCAGAGCAAAACCAGAGCCCTGTACTACGAATGTAGTTTGAGGAGTTAGTGAGGTAACTTTGGTCAACTCCGAGTTCAACTTGTGATAACCGTTACCACGAAAGTGGGTTACCTTTTAGCCAGGTACATTTCTATGGCAACGAATCATTCAGATCTAACCTGCTCCAAGCAGGATAACAGGGCTAACTACATTTATTCTAAATGAAGTGTCTGAGCCCCGAGTTGAGGACTAATGAAATCAGATTCTCTCCCTCTCGCAAGATTGCGTCATCAACCACTTCATTTGAGGAAGACAACTGATTAAATGTTGTATTTATTCAAATGTATTTGTGTGTTAAAACAAAAGCTCTAATGAAGGCCTTGAGGTCGATATGTAAAGCTTATTAAAGAGCAGTGATGCAAGAGCAGTGTGCGGGTTTCTTATTTTTTCTCATCTTATTCAACTGTTACCATGCACCTGCAACAAAGATAGCTCAGATGTGCGAGTGCCTTTTGAATTTTGTGTTAAAACAACATGTTAAAATACCTATTACATTACACATTTAGTAATGACAAATGCATTTTAAACGTCATGCACAGTAAAACTTTAGTATGACTTAATACAATTAATTAATCGATAGGAGTAGAAAAAAGGTGCTCGTGCATTGATAACCACACCAAAGTAATAAAATAAAGAGGGCACTTCTAATAGCCTCTTTCACACCACAGCCTGCTGAATTTGCAAGATAACTTTTCTTTCATTTTGATTTTGTTTTAGCATCGTCTCAATGAAGAGTTTAGCGTTCGACTAGCCACGTGCGACTTGCACGTGCAGTTACTAGCCTGCTACAGTTAGCGGCAGGAGGAGCGCAATATCCACGGTCATAGTACGGATGAAGCCTGAGCTGGAATGGGAAGCTAACTGAAGCTGGCTAGCTTTAGAAAACCATGAGTAGATCTAGCTTGCTTCGTAGTATACCCCTCAGGTGTGTAGACACCTCAATGACTCATTGACTTAAAGTGCCAAGGGAAAGAACCCTGTATGCATCAGGGCCCCTTATAGCCAGGGGTTGGACACCTTGCTGTGCACAGCACACACATTGCTGAACATTACTTATATTGATCTCATCAGTGCGGATGATGTAAGCCTTGTACAAACAAGGGGGGGGGGAGTGATAGAATACGGGAGGATGAGCGAGAGAGAGATGGTCAAGGAGGATGTCAGAGAAGGTGAGTGAGAGAGATATGGTCAAGGAGGATGTCAGAGAGAGTGAGTGATGAGTGTAAGTCGCTCTGGATAAGAGCGTCTGCTAAATGACGTAAATGTAAATGTAAATGAGAGAGAGATGGTCAAGGAGAATGTCAGATAGAGTGAGTGAGAGAGAGATGGTCAAGGAGGATGTCAGAGAGAGTGAGTGAGAGAGAGAGATGGTCAAGGAGGATGTCAGAGAGAGTGAGTGAGAGAGAGATGGTCAAGGAGGATGTCAGAGAGAGTGAGTGAGAGAGAGATGGTCAAGGAGGATGTCAGAGCGAGTGAGTGAGAGAGAGATGGTCAAGGAGGATGTCAGAGAGAGTAAGTGAGAGAGAAAAGGAAATGGAAAAGAGGGGAATGGCAGGTTATTAGAGATGCTGCTCGGGCATTGGGCCTGGTGAGTGCCTCTGCCACAGGGGAGCAATAAATCAATGAGCTGATGTGCATGGGCTGTGAAATACCTCTGAAACACCACTACTGTACAGAGAGACAGACACAGAGAGAGAAAGAGAGAGAGCGAGAGAGTGACAGAGAGAGAGAGAGAAGGAGAGAGCGAGAGAGAGGGAGAGAGAGAGAGAGAGAGAGAGAGAGAGAGAGAGAGAGAGGAGAGGGGAGAGTGGGAGAGGGACAAGGATAAACCTGAGGGATAGATACAAAGATAAATAGAGAGATATATTGATAGAGAGATAGATTGATAGAGAGATAGATTGATAGAGAGATAGATTGATAGAGAGATAGATTGATAGAGAGATAGATTGATAGAGAGATAGATTGATAGAGAGCAGTGTGATCTGGGAAGAGAGATGTGTAAGCACAGAGATGGGAACACTGTGGTGATGATAACTTCTGACGTCATCATCAACATTCGAAGCCATGACAGGGACAAGCCTGTGCTATGACCCGAAACCTCCATTACACCCCCTCTATAGCACTTTCTTTAAGTGGGGGGACAAGAACTGCTGCTACATCCAGAGGAATAAAACAGATGTGTATTTGTGGTACTATAGAGTAGTCTTTAGAGTTGTCCTGGATACATTTGAATCCTTATTATGCCTAGAGGAAATTGCTTTTCTTTTTATACATCTATGTGTCAGTTAGAGGGAGAGAAATCTTAAAAGACATCACCCATCTTGGGTTGATAGTGATGGTTTTGTGACTAGACTTCAAGACCAATGCTTCTGTTAGAATTACCTAGAATGAGATCAGAAACCAACATGGAAAAGCTTACTTGAATGATCTTAACCTTCCTCATGTGTGTGTGTGTTTGTGTGTGTGCGCATGTGTTAGAGAGAATGTCTGCCAAGCCTCCTTCAAGGAGCAACCAGCAGTCCAGTCTGATTGAAATATCACATCAAGTGGACCAGCCTTGGGGCTTATGGTATTAGAGGGAGAGGTGACATTTAGATTGGATCCCAAGGCTGCTCCTCTGAGATATCTCGACAAACTGTATGAAAGCGCAGGCAAATAGAATCACAGCCACTGCACTGTCAGCTAGTTTTCAGACATTCCAAAAGTATATCTTCTGAAGATTGGGGGCTCTATAGTTTTGCTGAAGCCATGTGTTCATGAATTATGAATTACATTTGTATAGAATAGCTTATTTCACAAGCTTTAGAACTTACTTATATGTTATACATGTTTAATTGAAGTGTGCATATTTCTACACTGCTTCAATATAACTACACAGCATGAGTGATATAAAGGCATGTACTGTAGAGTATGGTGTGTGAACCTCAATGGGTTCAATCAGGGCAGGATAATCAGTAATTCCATCCAATGGCAGCTCTTTTCTCTCTTCATCAACTACCTTATTTTAGCCATCAGTAGTGAATGATTGACAGCCCAGGTTGTGAGGATTCCATCCTTTCCCCTCTGGGTGATAAAGTAAATAACTGAAATGATGGACCTTCTTTGATTGAATCTGAGTCCATGTGACTGACTGGCTGGTGCTTTGAAGCAGGGGTGTAATGTGCTGTACCGTCTGCTGCGGTGAACAGAATATCAACTCCCCTACTGGCCCAGCTGTAAACAACTTTCCAGGGAGGGAGAGTCCCTCCATCATCTATCCTGTTCTCTCTCTTCCTTTTCATCCCTTCTTTCCATCTCACATATATTTTCTCCCCAACTCTGGGTCTCTCCCTTTTTGGGAATAGCCATTCCTTTCTCCTACTGTATGAAGGAAAATATTCACTGCTCCGATCGTAGAAACCATTTGTTCCCCCATTAGATAATAAGAATGTCTACGTATATAAACAAATGGGTAGACAATGTGGAGGCGCAATTGACTCTCAAACGCTACATTATCACAGTAAAGTGGAAGTAAAGGCAGACAGACATTAAGCTAGAGAAATAGCTGCTACCTCCCCACCTATGCGTTGACTGAAAGTCCCTCTCCCCTTGCCTGACTGTCACAGTGCTGCCAGCGTGGTGTGGGGCATGACTAGTGGCACGGAACATGGACTCATACGTGTGTCAATCAAAGCGCACCCTGTGTCCCCCATGGAGAGAGAGAGGAGCGCTGGGATGGAACGGTCCGCTCCGGGAGGCACCAATCAAATGTCTGATAGTGGCTGTGGCCATTCCACTGGGAGAGGGGTGGGGATGTGCGTCACATGACAGACAGAAAGGAATAGATATGGCTAACTAGACAGACACACAGGGGAAATGACAACAGGGAGATATACTGTGTGTGTATACAGTGCAGATCCCCAAGCACTAATGTAAATGCTGTGCACACCCAGAGGGACATAGAAGAATGCATGTTTACACTCATAGTGTATGTCTAAGAATCATAGTGCTAACCTACATAAACACAGGCCTGTAACATAACGTACGGTCCACTGGCAACTAGAATCAAAGTCTCACAGTGGTGTACACAGATCCAGTGTTTCTCAAGTGCTGTGTATACAAAGACAAACTGAATTCAGTGGCACAGAAATGCTCACTCAAAATAAGCATTGAGAATGAAATACTGTGCATACTGCGGGTATCTTTGGTTTAACCTTCAGTCTTATGTCAAAAAGATTCTAGAAGCACACCTTCCAGTCCTTTAGAATTGTATTGATAAAATAGCATATCATCCCATTATACATGGAAGAGGTGGGAGCTTAGAATAAGCTTTCCAAGACCTAGGAGCCAGGGAAATCCATTCTATTTTCCTATGGCTCAGGGACTCACTGTGGAGCTGACTGTGGAGGCTGACACTTGGCTGCAAGTGGATCTTCCAGCAAGACAATAACCGCAAGCACTAATCAAAATCCACAAAGAAATAGTTAATAGACCACAAAATCAACATTTTGCAATGGCCATCTCAGGACTTGAACCACATTGAAAACCTTTGGTTTGAATTGAAGAGGGCAGTCCATAAGAGCAGAATAAGGATATCTGGAAAGATTGTGTAAGGAGGAATGGTCTATCCATTCAAACATGTTCTCCAATCTCAAAAAACATTTGAGAAAAAGGCTCAGTGTCATTGTCCTCGCACAGGGAGTGTGCTAGAGTATTGAAAACAGGGGTGGCAATAATTTTGACCCCTATCTTTTAGCGATTTTTGTATTACCTGTTAAACAAAAATGTTTTATCTGAGCAATTGTATTAGTATAAAATAATATAAATTGTATTATTTTTTAGCATACAATATAGCTCAGTATTTTTATTATTTATTTTATACAGTATTTTTTGCTCATCTTTATCAAGGGTACTAATAATTATGGTCCTGACTGTATGTACACATTAATTGATGTAGTCATTATTGTCTAGTTAAACCGGGGGTAGTTTGTTCAATCGGAGGGTCTTTCCACGAAATGAGTTCCTTTTGCATCCCTTTGATATTTTATGTAGAAATTGTGCACCAATATTGCATATTAAAACATGTAACTACCAAAATAAAGGAAACACCAACATACAGTGCATTCGGAAAGTATTCAGACCCCTTCACTTTTTCCACATTTTGTTACGTTACAGCCTTATTCTAATTTTGAAAAAAATTCCCCCCTCATCAATCAACACACAATACTCCATAATGACGAAGCAAAAACAGATTTAGAAAGTTTTGCAAATTTATATAAACGTAACAAAATGTGGAAAAAGTCAAGGGGTCTGAATACTTTCCGAATGCACTGTACATATGAAATTGGTAAGTACTGTATGTAACAGTATGTAAACATTAAGTGACCAGTGTACAATAATAAGGAATTTGAAAGGATTTATACTTTACCTTGTGATACTTAAGTATATTTTAGCAATTACATTTACTTTTGATACTTAAGTATATTTAAAACCAAATACTTTTAGACTTTCACCCAAGTAGTATTTTACTGGGTGACTTTCACTTGAGTCATTTTCTATGAAGGTATCTTTACTTTGACTCAAGTATGACAATTGGGTACTTTTTCTACCACTGGGATCATAGCTTTCATTTATCAAGGAACCTACCAGGTACAACCCTAAATCCATAAACATGGGCACCCTCATAGATATCATCCTGACTAACTTACCCTCTAAATACACGTCCGCTGTCTTCAACCAGGATCTCAGTGATCACTGCCTTATTGCCTGCGTCCGTAATGGGTACGCGGTCAAACGACCACCCCTCATCACTGTCAAATGCTCCCTAAAACATTTTAGCGAGCAGGCCTTCTTAATTGACCTGGCCCAGGTATCCTGGATGGATATCGATCTCATTCCGTCAGTAGAGGATGCCTGGTTGTTCTTTAAAAGTGCTTTCCTCTCAATCTTAAATAAGCATGCCCCATTAAAAAAATTCAGAACTAAGAACAGATATAGCCCCTGGTTCTCCTCAGACTTGACTGCCCTTGACCAGCACAAAAACATCAACATCCTGTGGTGTACTGCATTAGCATCGAATAGCCCCCGCGATATGCAACTTTTCAGGGAAGTTAGGAACCAATATACATAAGCAGTTAGGAAAGCAAAGGCTAGCTTTTTCAAACAGAAATGTGCATTCTGTAGCACTAACTCCAAAAAGTTTTGGGACACTGTAAAGTCCATGGAGAATAAGAGCACCTCCTCCCAGCTGCCCACTGCACTGAGGCTAGGAAACACTATCACCACCGATAAATCTACAATAATCGAGAATTTCAACAAGCATTTTGCTACGGCTGGCCATGCTTTCCACCTGGCTACCACTACCCCGGCCACCAGCTCTGCACCCTCTGCTGCAACTTGCCCATGCCCCCCCCCCGCTTCTCCTTCACACAAATTCAGACAGCTGATGTTCTGAAATAGCTGCAAAATCTGGACCCCTACAAATCATCTGAGCTAGACAATCTGGACCCTTTCATTCTAAAATTAGCAGCCGAAATTGTCGCAACCCCTATTACTAGCCTGTTCAACCTCTCTTTCGTAACGTCTGAGATCCCCAGAGATTGGAAAGCTGCCGCGGTCATCCCCCTCTTCAAAGGGGGTGACACTCTAGATTCAAACTGTTACAGACCTATATCCATCCTGCCCTGCCTTTCGAAAGTTTTTGAAAGCCAAGTTAACAAACAGATCACCGACCATTTCGAATCCCACCGCACCTTCTCCGCTATGCAATCCGGTTTCCGAGCTGGTCATGGGTGCACCTCAGCCACGCTCAAGGTCATAAACGATATTATAACCGTGATCGATAATAGACAGTACTGTGCAGCCGTCTTCATCGACCTGGCCAAGGCTTTCGACTCTGTCAACCACTGCATTCTTATTGGCAGACTAAATAGCCTTGGTTTCTCAAATGACTGCCTCGCCTGGTTCACCAACTACTTCTCAGATAGATTTCAATGTGTCAAATCGGAGGGCCTGTTGTCTGGACCTAAGGCAGTCTCTATGGGGGTGCCACAGGGTTCAATTCTCGGGCCGACTCTTTTCTCTGTGTATATCAATGATGTCGCTCTTGCTGCTGGTAACTGTCAGATCCACCTCTACGCAGACGACACCATTTTGTATACATCTGGCCCTTCATTGGACACTGTGTTAACAAACCCCCAAACAAGCTTCAATGCCATACAACACTCCTTCCGTAGCCTCCAACTGCTACACTAGTAAAACTAAATGCATGCTCTTCAATCGAACGCTGCTGGCACCCGCCTACCCGACTAGAATCACTACTCTTGGCGGGTCTGACCTAGAGTATGTGGACAACTACAAATACAGTGAGGGAAAAAAGTATTTGATCCCCTGCTGATTTTGTACATTTGCCCACTGACAAAGACATGATCAGTCTATAATTTTAATGGTAGGTTTATTTGAACAGTGAGAGACAGAATAACAACAAAAAAATCCAGAAAAACGCATGTCAAAAATGTTATAAATTGATTTGCATTTTAATGAGGGAAATACGTATTTGACCCCTGCAAAACATGACTTAGTACTTGGTGGCAAAACCCTTGTTGGCAATCACAGAGGTCAGACGTTTCTTGTAGTTGGCCACCAGGTTTGCACACATCTCAGGAGGGATTTTGTCCCACTCCTCTTTGCAGATCTTCTCCAAGTCATTAAGGTTTTGAGGCTGACGTTTGGCAACTCGAACCTTCAGCTCCCTTCACAGATTTTCTATGGGATTAAGGTCTGGAGACTGGCTAGGCCACTCCAGGACCTTAATGTGCTTCTTCTTGAGCCACTCCTTTGTTGCCTTGGCCGTGTGGTTTGGGTCATTGTCATGCTGGAATACCCATCCACGACCCATTTTCCATGCCCTGGCTGAGGGAAGGAGGTTCTCACCCAAGATTTGACGGTACATGGCCCCGTCCATCGTCCCTTTGATGCAGTGAAGTTGTCCTGTCCCCTTAGCAGAAAAACACCCCCAAAGCATAATATTTCCACCTCCATGTTTGACGGTGGGGATGGTGTTTTTGGGGTCATAGGCAGCATTCCTCCTCCTCCAAACACGGCGAGTTGAGTTGATGCCAAAGAGCTCCATTTTGGTCTCATCTGACCACAACACTTTCACCCAGTTCTCCTCTGAATCATTCAGATGTTCATTGGCAAACTTCAGACTGGCATGTATATGTGTTTTCTTGAGCAGGGGGACCTTGCGGGTGCTGCAGGATTTCAGTCCTTCACGGCGTAGTGTGTTACCAATTGTTTTCTTGGTGACTATGGTCCCAGCTGCCTTGAGATCATTGACAAGATCCTCCTGTGTAGTTCTGGGCTGATTCCTCACCGTTCTCATGATCATTGCAACTCCACGAGGTGAGATCTTGCATGGAGCCCCAGGCCGAGGGAGATTGACAGTTCTTTTGTGTTTCTACCATTTGCGAATAATCGCACCGTTGTCACCTTCTCACCAAGCTGCTTGGCGATTGTCTTGTAGCCCATTCCAGCCTTGTGTAGGTCTACAATCTTGTCCCTGACATCCTTGGAGAGCTCTTTGGTCTTGGCCATGGTGGAGAATTTGGAATCTGATTGATTGATTGCTTCTGTGGACAGGTGTCTTTTATACAGGTAACAAGCTGAGATTAGGAGCACTCCCTTCAAGAGTGTGCTCCTAATCTCAGCTCGTTACCTGTATAAAAGACACCTGGGAGCCAGAAATCTTTCTGATTGAGAGGGGGTCAAATACTTATTTCCCTCATTAAAATGCAAATCAATTTAAAACATTTTTGACATGCGTTTTTCTGGCTCTCACTGTTCAAATAAACCTACCATTAAAATGATAGACTGATCATTTCTTTGTCAGTGGGCAAACGTACAAAATCAGCAAGTGATCAAATACTTTTTTACCTCACTGTACCTAGGTGTCTGGTTAGACTGTAAACTATCCTTCCAGACTCACATTAAGAATCTCCAATCCAAAGTTAAATCTAGAATCGGCTTCCTATTTCGCAAAAAAGCCTCCTTCACTCATGCTGCCAAACATGCCCTCGTTAAACTGACTATCCTACCGATCCTTGACTTCGGCGATGTCATTTACAAAATAGCCTCCAACACTCTACTCAGCAAATTGGATGTAGTCTATCACAGTGCCATCCGTTTTGTCACCAAAGCCCCACATACTACCCACCACTGTGACCTGTACGCTCTTGTTGGCTGGTCCTCACTACATATTTGTCGCCAAAGCCACTGGCTCCAGGTCATCTATAAATCACAGCTAGACAAATCCCCGCCTTATCTTAGCTCATTGGTCACCATAGCAACACCCACCCGTAGTATGCGCTCCAGCAGGTATATCTCACTGGTCATCCCCAAAGCCAACACCTCCTTTGGCCGCCATTCCTTCCAGTTCTCTGCTGCCAATGACTGGAACGAATTGCAAAAATCTCTGAAGCTGGAGACTCTTATCTCCCTCACTAACTTTAAGCATCAGTTGTCAGAGCAGCTTACCGATCACTGCACCTGTACACAGCCCATCTGAAATTATCCCACCCAACTACCTCATCCCCATATTGTTATTTATTTTGCTCATTTGCACCCCAGTATCTCTATTTGCACATCATCTCTTGCACATCTATCATTCCAGTGTTAATATTAACTTGTAATTATTTTGCACTATGGCCTATTTATTGCCTTACCTCCATAACTTGCTACATTTGCACACACTGTATATATATTTTCGACTTTATGTTTTGTTTACCCCATATGTAACTCTGTGTTGTTGTTTTTTATCGCACTGCTTTGCTTTATCTTGGCCAGGTCGCAGTTGTACATGAGAACTTATTCTCAACTGGCTTACCTGATTAAATAAAGGTTAAATAAAAAATAAATAATTTAAATTTCACCTGGATTCACCTGGTCAGTCTATGTCATGGAAAGATACTTTGTACACTCAGTGTGTGTGTGTGAGTGTGTATATATATATATACACATACACTACCGTTCAAAAGTTTGGGGTCACTTAGAAATGTCCTTGTTTTCCATGAAAACATACATGAAATGAGTTTGAATAGGAAATATAGCAAAATGAATAGGACATTTTGTCATTGACAAGTTTAGAAATAATTATTTTTAATTGAAATAATAATTGTGTCCTTCAAGCTTTCGTCAAAGAATCCTCCATTTGTAGCAATTACAGCCTTGCAGACCTTTAGCATTCTAGTTGTCAATTTGTTGAGGTAATCTGAAGAGATTTCACCCCATGCTTCCTGAAGCACCTCCCACAAATTGGATTGGCTTGATGGGCACTTCTTATGTACCATACAGTCAAGCTGCTCCCACAACAGCTCAATAGGGTTGAGATCCGGTGACTGTGCTGGCCACTCCATTATAGACAGAATACCAGCTGACTGCTTCTTCCCTAAATAGTTATTGCATAGTTTGGAGCTGTGCTTTGGGTCATTGTCCTGTTGTAGGAGGAAATTGGCTCCAATCAAGTGCTGTCCACAGGGTATGGCATGGCGTTGCAAAATGGAATGATAGCCTTCCTTCTTCAAGATCCCTGTTACCCTGTAGAAATCTCCCACTTTACCACCACCAAAGCACCCCCAGACCATCACATTGCCTCCACCACGCTTGACAGATGGCATCAAGCACTCCTCCAGTATCTTTTCATTTGGTCTGTGTCTCACAAATGTTCTTCTTTGTGATCCGAACACCTCAAACTTAGATTCGTCTGTCCATAACACTTTTTCCCAATCTTCCTCTGTCCAGTGTCTGTGTTCTTTTGGCCATCTTAATCTTTTCTTTTTATTGGCCAGTCTGAGATATGGCTTTTTCTTTGCAACTCTGCCTAGGTTAGCATCCCAGAGTCGCCTCTTCACTGTTGACGTTGAGACTGGTGTTTTGTGGGTACTATTTAATGAAGCTGCCAGTTGACGACCTGTGAGATGTCTGTTTCTCAAACTAGACACTAATGTATTTGTCCTCTTGCTCAGTTGTGCACCGGGGCCTCCCACTCCTCTTTCTATTCTGGTTAGAGCCAGTTTGCGCTGTTCTGGGAAGGGAGTAGTACACAGCGTTGTACGAGATCTTCAGTTGGCAATTTCTCGCATGGAATAGCCTTCATTTCTCAACAAGAATAGACTGACGAGTTTCAGGAGAAAGTTATTTGTTTCTGGTCATTTTGATTCTGTAATTGAACCCACAATTGCTGATGCTCCAGATACTCAACTAGTCTCAAGAAGGCCAGTTTTATTGCTTCTTCAATCAGCACAACAGTTTTCAGCTGTGCTAACATAATTGCAAAAGGGTTTTCTAATGATCAATTAGCCTTTTAAAATGATAAACTTGGATTAGCAAACACAACGTGCCATTGGAACACAGGACTGATGGTTGCTGATAATGGGCCTCTGTACGCCTATGCAGATATTCCATAAAAAATCTGCTGTTTCCAGCTACAATAGCCATTTACAACATTTACAATGTCTACACTGTATTTCTGATCAATTTGCTGTATTTCTAATGGACAAAATAATTGCTTTTCTTTCGAAAACAAGGACATTTCTAAGTGACCCCAAACTTTTGAACGGTAGTGTATATAAACATAATTTAACTTTCATTACTTAGCAAAGGCTGGTATGTGTTATACATTTAGTTTTGAACACATCAGCATATGTTTTGTATGTATGAGTAGTGCATCCTAGTACTGAATGTGTCTTTTCTTTGAGGGGATCTTGTCTAGATTTGTCCCCAGCTGCAGATGGCCATGTCTGGATAGTTCAGTACCTGCACCTTCCTCCGTTTCACATTCACATGTATATATATATATACACTACCAGTCAAATGTTTGGACATACCTACTCATTCAAGGGTTTTTCTTTATTTTTTACTATTTTCTACATTGTAGAATGATAGTGAAGACATCAAAACTATGAAATAACACATATGGAATCATGTAGTAACCAAAAAAGTGTTAAACAAATCAAAATATATTTTAGATTTTAGATTCTTAGCCACCCTTTGCCTTGTTGACAGCTTTGCACACTCTTGGCATTCTCTCAACCAGCTTCATGAGATAGTCACCTGGTGACACTGCTTTTCCAACAGTCTTGAAGGAGTTCCCACATATATACAGTTGAAGTCGGAAGTTTACATACACCTTAGCCAAATACATGTCAGAAATAATGGAGTGGTTGAAAAACAAGTTTTAATGACTCCAACCTTAAAACTAGTTTTTCAACCACTCCACAAATGTCTTGTTAACAAACTATAGTTTTGGCTAGTCGGTTATGACATCTACTTTGTGCATGACACAAGTAATTTTTCCAACAATTGTTTACAGACAGATTATTTCACTTATAATTCACTGTATCACAATTCCAGTGGGTCAGAAGTTTACATACACTAAGTTGACTGTGCCTTTAAACAGCTTGGAAAATTCCAGAAAATGATGTCATGGTAGGCTAATTGACATCATTTGAGTCAATTGGAGGTGTACCTGTGGATGTATTTCAAGGCATACCTTCAAACTCAGTGCCTCTTTGCTTGACATCATGGGAAAATCAAAAGAAATCAGCCAAGACCTCAGAAAAATATTTGTAGACCTCCACAAGTCTGGTTCATCATTGGGAGCAATTTCCAAACGGCTGAAGGTATCATGTTCATCTGTACAAACAATAGTACGCAAGTATAAACACCATGGGACCACGCAGCCGTCATACCGCTCAGGACGTGTACTGTCTCCTAGAGAT
This sequence comes from Coregonus clupeaformis, assembly GCF_020615455.1. Classification (NCBI taxonomy): domain Eukaryota; kingdom Metazoa; phylum Chordata; class Actinopteri; order Salmoniformes; family Salmonidae; genus Coregonus; species Coregonus clupeaformis. The sequence continues at coordinate 28,282,250 of NC_059218.1, read as the reverse complement.
GAACGTACTTTGGTGTGAAAAGTGCAAATCAATCCCAGAACAACAGCAAAGGACATTGTGAAGATGCTGGAGGAAACAGGTGCAAAAGTATCTATATCCACAGTAAAACGAGTCCTATAGACATAACCTGAAAGGCCGCTCAGCAAGGAAGAAGCCACTGCTCCAAAACCGCCATTAAAAAGCCAGACTACGGTTTGCAACTGCATATGGGGACAAAGATTGTACTTTAAGGAGAAATGTCCTCTGGTCTGATGAAACAAAAATAGAACAGTTTGGCCATAATGACCATCGTTATGTTTGGAGGAAAAAGGGGGTGCCTTGCAAGCCGAAGAACACCATCCCAACCGTGAAGCACAGGGGTGGCAGCATCATGCTGTGGGGGTGCTTTGCTGCAGGAGGGACTGGTGCACTTCAGAAAATAGATGGCATCATGAGGAAGGTAAATTATGTGGATATATTGAAGCAACATCTCAAGACATCAGTCAGGAAGTTAAAGCTTGGTCGCAAATGGGTCTTCCAAATGGACAATAACCCCCAGCATACTTCCAAAGTTGTGGCAAAATGGCTTAAGGACAACAAAGTCAAGGTATTGGAGTGGCCATCATAAAGCCCTGACCTCAATCCTATAGACAATCTGTGGGCAGAACTGAAAAAGCATGTGCGAGCAAGGAGGCCTACAAACCTGACTCAGTTACACCAGCTCTGTCAGGAGGAATGGGCCAAAATTCACCCAACTTATTGTGGGAAGCTTGTGGAAGGCTACCTGAAACGTTTGACCCAAGTTAAACAATTTAAAGGCAATGCTACCAAATACTAATTGAGTGTATGTAAACTTCTGACCCACTGGGAATGTGAAGAAATAAAAGCTGAAATAAATCATTCTCTCTACTATTATTCTGACATTTCACATTCTTAAAATAAAGTGGTGATCCTAACTGACCTAAGACAGGGAATTTTTACTAGGACTAAATGTCAGGAATTGTGAAAAACTGAGTTTAAATGTATTTGGCTAAATTGTATGTAAACTTCCGACTTCAACTGTATGTATGTGTGTGTGCGTCCTTGGTGTCACAGCCTTATACAAGCACACAGCCTACTCTTTCACACCAAGCTGCACACCTGTCCTCCTCCGTAATACTTAGTAATCACAATGCAACTTCCCTGTACTTTGGCAACTGTCGCTGACTATTAATACCAGCCTGTGCTAATATTACGATAGCAATAGCAGTGTGCTAGTACCCTGATCCCTGGAACAATGCTGTGGGTAACAGGGCACTTAGCCATGGATCTCTATGGTTCAGCCTATCTGGCCCTATGGGGCTTACAGCTCTATCTCACAACATCTCTACATTCCCCTCTGTGTTTTCACTGCTTCCCTGTTAGGACTAGAGACTAATCGAAGTCCACTGTGGCTGTACAGCTCTTATTGTTTCCATTCATTTGTATTGTGGTAGTAACCTAAGTGTGGGTGGAGGAACTCTAATGGAACTTGAAGCCAAGCGTGGAATGGGGATAATTGAAACGCTGAAAACATTCTTAATAAAATAATGGATACATTATTGACTCTGCAAAGTCTAGATAAACCAAATATATTTTCAAAAAAAAATCTTAATATCTTAAAGCATATCATTGAAGTCAATGACATTGCAAACAGCTGCAAACTCAGAATGTCAGCGTAGACCATTGTTCGCATTGAGCTATTCTTCTTCCATTTCTAGGACTGTGTAACGGTCAGAAAACTTTTCCTCCAAAGGATTAATCTGATAACGAGGAGTCTGGCTTGGCATGACAATCTAACATCACCTTAGCAACAGCTAATTAGAGACAGGCTCAGTGAGAGAATCAGGTGTTTTAAACCAGTTAACAGTTTGAATTATTCAAGCTTTGTTGCAATGGTGGTAAAGTGAATGACATACTGTGTAATGGGTTCAAAAACAGTTCCTTGGAAAAAGCTAGACCTGTCTAGATATCCTGGCTGCAACCTTCATGTCTACATTATGTAACAGATTGATTGATGCTTTGTGGGCAGATTAGAGTTGACAGAGTGCAGCTGGGGGAAACAGCATGGGTAACAGAGAAAAGGTAGACGTGGTGAAAGGACAGTTTGACTAATGATACTATAATACTATGTGTCAAATAAATCACAAAGCCATCTGAAATCTGATCCATGCAGAACTCAATCCACTCAGCATCATTTGCAAGACTCACAACTGTTACAACCAATAAACATACAGTAAAGGTCATTTTGAAGAATAATATGCTGAACCAATGCAAATCATTTACAGTGAGGGAAAAAACTATTTGATCCCCTGCTGATTTTGTACGTTTGCCCACTGACAAAGAAATGATCAGTCTATAATTTTAATGGTAGGTTTATTTGAACAGTGAGAGACAGAATAACAACAACAAAATCTAGAAAAACGCATATCAAAAACGTTAGAAATTGATTTGCATAATGAGGGAAATAAGTATTTGACCCCCTCTCAATCAGAAAGATTTCTGGCTCCCAGGTGTCTTTTATACAGGTAACGAGCTGAGATTAGGAGCACACTCTTAAAGGGAGTGCTCCTAATCTCAGCTTGTTACCTGTATAAAAGACACCTGTCCACAGAAGCAATCAATCAATCAGATTCCAAACTCTCCACCATGGCCAAGACCAAAGAGCTCTCCAAGGATGTCAGGGACAAGATTGTAGACCTACACAAGGCTGGAATGGGCTACAAGACCATCGCCAAGCAGCTTGGTGAGAAGGTGACAACAGTTGGTGCGATTATTCGCAAATGGAAGAAACACAAAAGAACTGTCAATCTCCCTCGGCCTGGGGCTCCATGCAAGATCTCACCTCGTGGAGTTGCAATGATCATGAGAACGGTGAAGAATCAGCCCAGAACTACACGGGAGGATCTTGTCAATGATCTCAAGGCAGCTGAGACCATAGTCACCAAGAAAACAATTGGTAACACACTACGCCGTGAAGGACTGAAATCCTGCAGCGCCCGCAAGGTCCCCCTGCTCAACAAAGCACATATACAGTGGGTAAAAAAAGTATTTAGTCAGTCACCAATTGTGCAAGTTCTCCCACTTAAAAAGATGAGGCCTGTAATTTTCATCATAGGTACACGTCAACTATGACAGACAAAATGAGGAAAAAAAATCCAGAAAATCACATTGTAGGATTTTTAATGAATTTATTTGCAAATTATGGTGGAAAATAAGTATTTGGTCACCTACAAAGAGGCAAGATGTCTGGCTCTCACAGACCTGTAACTTCTTCTTTAAGAGGCTCCTCTGTCCTCCACTCGTTACCTGTATTAATGGCACCTGTTTGAACTTGTTATCAGTATAAAAGACACCTGTCCACAACCTCAAACAGTCACACTCCAAACTCCACTATGGCCAAGAGCTGTCAAAGGACACCAGAAACAAAATTGTAGACCTGCACCAGGCTGGGAAGACTGAATCTGAAATAGGTAAGCAGCTTGGTTTGAAGAAATCAACTGTGGGAGCAATTATTAGGAAATGGAAGACATACAAGACCACTGATAATCTCCCTCGATCTGGGGCTCCACGCAAGATCTCACCCCCGTAGGGATCAAAATGATCACAAGAACGGTGAGCAAAAATCCCAGAACCACACGGGGGGACCTAGTGAATGACCTGCAGAGAGCTGGGACCAAAGTAACAAAGCCTACCATCAGTAACACACTACGCCGCCAGGGACTCAAATCCTGCAGTGCCAGACATGTCCCCCTGCTTAAGCCAGTACATGTCCAGGCCCGTCTGAAGTTTGCTAGAGTGCATTTGGATGATCCAGAAGAGGATTGGGAGAATGTCATATGGTCAGATGAAACCAAAATATAACTTTTTTGGTAAAAACTCAACTCGTCGTGTTTGGAGGACAAAGAATGCTGAGTTGCATCCAAAGAACACCATACCTACTGTGAAGCATGGGGGTGGAAACATCATGCTTTGGGGCTGTTTTTCTGCAAAGGGACCAGGACGACTGATCCGTGTAAAGGAAATAATGAATGGGGCCATGTATCGTGAGATTTTGAGTGAAAACCTCCTTCCATCAGCAAGGGCATTGAAGATGAAACGTGGCTGGGTCTTTCAGCATGACAATGATCCCAAACACACCGCACGGGCAACGAAGGAGTGGCTTCGTAAGAAGCATTTCAAGGTCCTGGAGTGGCCTAGCCAGTCTCCAGATCTCAACCCCATAGAAAATCTTTGGAGGGGAGTTGAAAGTCTGTGTTGCCCAGCGACAGCCCCAAAACATCACTGCTCTAGAGGAGATCTGCATGGAGGAATGGGCCAAAATACCAGCAACAGTGTGTGAAAACCTTACAGAAAACGTTTGACCTGTGTCATTGCCAACAAAGGGTATATAACAAAGTATTGAGAAACTTTTGTTATTGACCAAATACTTATTTTCCACCATCATTTGCAAATAAATTCATAAAAAATCCTACAAAGTGATTTTCTGGATTTTTTCTTCTCATTTTGTCTGTCATAGTTGACGTGTACCTATGATGAAAATTACAGGCCTCTCTCATCTTTTTTAAGTGGGAGAACTTGCACAATTGGTGGCTGACTAAATACTTTTTTTCCCCACTGTACATGCCCGTCTGAAGTTTGCCAATGAACATCTGAATGATTCAGAGGAGAACTGGGTGAAAGTGTTGTGGTCAGATGAGACCAAAATGGAGCTCTTTGGCATCAACTTTGGAGGAGGAGGAATGCTGCCTATGACCCCAAGAACACCATCCCCACCGTCAAACATGGAGGTGGAAACATTATGCTTTGGGGGTGTTTTTTGCCAAACGTCAGCCTCGAAACCTTAATGACTTGGAGAAGATCTGCAAAGAGGAGTGGGACAAAATCCCTCCTGAGATGTGTGCAAACCTGGTGGCCAACTACAAGAAACGTCTGACCTCTGTGATTGCCAACAAGGGTTTTGCCACCAAGTACTAAGTCATGTTTTGCAGAGGGGTCAAATACTTATTTCCCTCATTAAATTGCAAATCAATTTATAACATTTTTGACATGCGTTTTTCTGGATTTTTTTGTTATTCTGTCTCTCACTGTTCAAATAAACCTACCATTAAAATTATAGACTGATCATTTCATGGTCAGTGGGCAAACGTACAAAATCAGCAGGGGATCAAATACTTTTTTCCCCTCACTGTATGAGAGGTTGCATCTGAGATCAGTCGCTTCAACACTGCTTTCAAATTCACCAACGTTTCATAACAGATTACTGAGGAAAAGAGGCTTGTGCAAGGGATCTTCTTCTGTCAGAGTTTTAAGGTAACCCTGTCAGTCCTGCACCCACACACCACCGTTAATAGAACATGTGGCTGCTTCCTCTCATTTCACCCAGATCTTCCAATCCCCCCAGTTTATTATCCAACAGGGATTACACGCGATGGGGACCGAAGTAACGAATGCCAGGATTAAGAAAGGTGGGTGTGGGGGGGGGGGGGTGCCCCATTGAAAAAAAAATTACTTTCCATGGTCAGAATGAGTTGTGTAGGGTGCACGTCCGCATCCAGTTGCATGTGCCTTGCAATAGTACCAGCATATTAATAAAACACATTGAAACTAGATGAAATTCCTAAGCGAAGATTTATTCGATCTACAGGATAATTTTATTTATATATCCAGGCCATTATTCGGTGCACACCTACAATACATTTTTACTGCACTCCAAGTGTGGGATTAATCAGTGTGCACTTTAAATTCCACATGACCATTTCAAGTGTAACACCTTACAACATCCACAACAACCTGTGTTGCTCGGTCACGAACATGTTCCCTACTATTCCCATACTAAAGCAAAGGTAGCTGATCGACAGGCAAGACTTGTCCATAAATTGGACCCTATTTTTCTAATGGTAAAGAATTAATGGTCACCAGAAGCAGTTAGAGATCTGCCTCTACAGTGCTACAGTTTATAATTCTGCTATAGATTTGCTGGGACAGGAAGGGAAGCTTTGAGAAAGAATTAAACTTAAATGAGATGTATTCATATTGTTGGGGTTCTTATGCAACATTAAAGACAATGAGATGGGACAGTATCTTCAACAAGCAAGGTTTGACATGAAATCATTTCACATTTATGAAATATTCATTGCGCTGAAATTTTATGGGACTGTAATTTTTCCATAAATAATTTCTCAACAACCACCATTGATTTTGAAATCAATATGTACACTTGTATATACAGTGGGGAAAAAAGTATTTAGTCAGCCACCAATTGTGCAAGTTCTTCCACTTAAAAAGATGAGAGAGGCCTGTAATTTTCATCATAGGTACACATCAACTATGATAGACAAAATGAGATTTTTTTTCTCCAGAAAATCACATTGTAGGATTTTTAATGAATTTATTTGCAAATTATGGTGGAAAATAAGTATTTGGTCACCTACAAACAAGCAAGATTTCTGGCTCTCACAGACCTGTAACTTCTTCTTTAAGAGGCTCCTCTGTCCTCCACTCGTTACCTGTATTAATGGCACCTGTTTGAACTTGTTATCAGTATAAATGACACCTGTCCACAACCTCAAACAGTCACACTCCAAACTCCACTATGGCCAAGACCAAAGAGCTGTCAAAGGACACCAGAAACAAAATTGTAGACCTGCACCAGGCTGGGAAGACTGAATCTGCAATAGGTAAGCAGCTTGGTTTGAAGAAATCAACTGTGGGAGCAATTATTAGGAAATGGAAGACATACAAGACCACTGATAATCTCCCTCGATCTGGGGCTCCACGCAAGATCTCACCCCGTGGGGTCAAAATGATCACAAGAACGGTGAGCAAAAATCCCAGAACCACACGGGGGACCTAGTGAATGACCTGCAGAGAGCTGGGACCAAAGTAACAAAGCCTACCATCAGTAACACACTATGCCGCCAGGGACTCAAATCCTGCAGTGCCAGACGTGTCCCCCTGCTTAAGCCAGTACATGTCCAGGCCCGTCTGAAGTTTGCTAGAGTGCATTTGGATGATCCAGAAGAGGATTGGGGAGAATGTCATATGGTCAGATGAAACCAAAATAGAACTTTTTGGTAAAAACTCAACTCGTCGTGTTTGGAGGACAAAGAATGCTGAGTTGCATCCAAAGAACACCATACCTACTGTGAAGCATGGGGGTGGAAACATCATGCTTTGGGGCTGTTTTTCTGCAAAGGGACCAGGACGACTGATCCGTGTAAAGGAAAGAATGAATGGGGCCATGTATCGTGAGATTTTGAGTGAAAACCTCCCTTCCATCAGCAAGGGCATTGAAGATGAAACGTGGCTGGGTCTTTCAGCATGACAATGATCCCAAACACACCGCCCGGGCAACGAAGGAGTGGCTTCGTAAGAAGCATTTCAAGGTCCTGGAGTGGCCTAGCCAGTCTCCAGATCTCAACCCCATAGAAAATCTTTGGAGGGAGTTGAAAGTCTGTGTTGCCCAGCGACAGCCCCAAAACATCACTGCTCTAGAGGAGATCTGCATGGAGGAATGGGCCAAAATACCAGCAACAGTGTGTGAAAACCTTACAGAAAACGTTTGACCTGTGTCATTGCCAACAAAGGGTATATAACAAAGTATTGAGAAACTTTTGTTATTGACCAAATACTTATTTTCCACCATCATTTGCAAATAAATTCATAAAAAATCCTACAATGTGATTTTCTGGATTTTTTTCTCATTTTGTCTGTCATAGTTGACGTGTACCTATGATGAAAATTATAGGCCTCTCTCATCTTTTTAAGTGGGAGAACTTGCACAATTGGTGGCTGACTAAATACTTTCCCCCCCACTGTATAGACAATGCATACTGATGACAATAGAAGGCAGCTCATGCAATAATCCAGTGTTGGGGAGTAGTGAACTACATGCAGTTCAACTAGTAATTTCATTACATTTTGCAGTAGCTTGGTGGTAGTTGAACTAAATTCAAATCTTGGTAGTGTTTTCAGTAGTTAATTTTTATGCCATGTATTGGTGTGGCTGAATACTGGAACTACACAACTTTTTCAGCATCAGACTTGCCTAATTCTCACTTGAAACACTTTCTGCTTAATTCTCACTTTTTGTGTTTAATAGACTAACTCACACATTCCATTAAAATCCGACATAGTGATGATCTGTTCTTGCAATTTGTAGTCTATGACATTTCAAATTTAGATATGCTATTCTTTCACAAAGTAGTGAAAAAAATGTTGAAGTAACTTTAGTTAGGTAAACAATGTTTCTTACGAGAAGCTTTAGTGTAGCTTAACTTCTTCCAGTGTGAAGTAATTGGTAGCTTGGTAAATTATATTTTCAGAGTAGTTTCCACAACACTGCAAGAATCTACAATTTAAATGTAAAGTGCTAATTGTATTTCCAGCCATTACTAATGATGCAAGAAAATTGGGAGGGAATAAGTCTCATGCAATTTTCATATCCAAAGGAGTTTGCAAATGTTTATGAAACAGAATAACATCCATAGCCCCTGGCACTTTAACTGTGGTAAACAACCGCAGTTAGGGAGCAATAATTCATGATTTGAGATCTGTAGTCAACCTGAAATCTATCTCCCAGTCACCAAAAAGGTTAGAAATCCCTCCATTTATACACAAGTACATGTTAGGTTCACCATGTCCACCGAAGAAGAACATAGTGATATTCCCACATCATAATGAGAATATCAGGCTGTAAGCCGGCAAAATAAATATCTGATAATGTGAAGGGAATTTAATCACAACTCTGCTATTGATGGATAAACTCCTATTATGGTGTCCTGGAAAGGTCAATAATGTGCTACTGTTTCTGAAAACTGCAATGGTCCAGTGTATTTCTTGCCTGGCTACCCAGACTCCTTGTTCAGATCAAATGCTACGCCGCCCACGGACATTAGTTTCTTCTCCGCAATGAGTCTGTATCGGAGTACCTACCTGACCCTTCACCGAATACGAACACATTTGGGGCCGTCTGATTGGTCCAGAAAACGATGGGTTGGGCCAGAGCCAGAAGACATGGGTAAAGCGGCGGTTTGGAAGTTCGTCACTGGCTATCATACCCTGATTAGTTAGAGACGATCCAGTTGCCGATTACTTTTTATACAACGTCCGTCACCACAAATTACTTCAATGATGGCAGTCTCAGACTAAAGTATGTAGCGAACGACAGAGCAGCGGAATAATTTAGTGTGAGTTGTCAGGCTTGTGTATTTCAGCATAATCCCTCGCAATATGGTGAAGGTACAGTGAAGCATGATTGCAACAAACATCAAATTTGAGTTTTATTTTTCCTGTGATCAAACATATTTTTTTGGGGGGGGGATACTGTAGACCAAGCTTACATTATAAACATCTTGTGTGCAGAAATAACAGATCTCACTCCCCCCAAAATTGAAAACAGCGTAGATTCTTTATTGTAGTCCAGGCCATCTTGGTCTGTAAAAGCACAGAAACATCAGTGTTAGACATGGCATGGCTGCGCTGGCCTCCATTATTAACTGTAGCAGGTTTGTTCTCAATTTGAAAACACACCATTTAGTTTCCTCCTGGATTAGGGGACCCCACTGGATCATCTGAAAGAAACAACTTATTTTTAGGATATTCGTGTTTAAAGACAATTTCCTACTTGATAAGCTAATGTCCAAACAATGAATGTGGGGGGCACCATTAACTGTAACACCAACCAAGGGGTGAGTTAAATCATTGGCTGAAATAAGAGGGGGGCTCAGTGGCTAGAGGGCTAATATTTTGTGATCACATGGGATGAATTCACCAGCTGAATTCACAGCAAGCAGTCTAAACACAGGGCATACATAAACATACACATAGATTACTGTATTATCAGATGGGAGGATAAAGAGAGAGAATGTTGTTTTCACAGTAAAGAGCGTTTCCACTGCAGGCATGAATAACTAGCCTCCGCTAACAGCGCTAAGACCGAGAGCCTCTTAAATAACAATACCGGCCTTCTTCCGGTAACAGTGATGAGCGTGGACACTAATTATGATTCATTTCATTTACTATGTCCGCCTGCCACACTCTTATCTCGACTGAGGTAAATTGATACATCCATAGAGAAACACAGACAGCACACAGCTTAAGATATGGAAGGTTTTTTCCTCTCTCCTCAGTTAGTGGATTGTGGCTCCATCAGATAACTGGCTGGCTGATGTGATGTTAAAGTCACGGCAGCATGGCTGATTTCACTGGCGCACTCTCGCACAGACGCCGATCAAATATGAAATGTCTGCATGTAATTACTGTAAAAGCCCTAGAGGGCACACAGACTGATTCCTGCACTCACCCTTACCGTCCAATCAGACAAGGCCATACAGACTGGGAGTAGGGTCAACTATCACACACACTAAAATATATACACACACAGAGCAGTATTTCAAAACCTCTGACCACGTGAAGGGAACATTGACCAGGAACATTGGCTACATGCACTTGGCATGACATGGTGTTCTTGGGATAGCACTTGGCAGCTGGGAGATTGGACGTCAACCAGGTCACACAGCCTGCAAGGTCAAAATTACTCTACTGTAAGGCACATACACACCTCATCTAACTACACCTCTAATGGCACTGTATATCAGGCAATAGGAAAGCAACCACAGTAGTTTGAAGTGCGAATTTGCAAACCTCTCACCTGATCGTGAATTTGGAGTCTCTTGTGTGCTCTCGTTTGCTTGCGTCCCGTTACATAATAAAATAAGCTGCCAGCCACAAAGCTAGACTATAGTGATGACTGACTACACTCTCCAAATCAGACTCTAAAACGTCTGTTTACCTCACTCCCTGTCCAATCTGTGCGGTGGGGAGACAGGGATATTTTTTACCAAGGTTATCAAACGCTACCCTCACTGGCACCCATGCCTTTGTCACTAAACGAGTCACTGGGGCTTTGAAGACAATCAAATCCAATTCTCTCAGGATGAACCAGTTGTAAAGCAAGTAAGCTCTATTAGCCAGTGACAACAGGCAACCAAACCTTCAACTTAAAGCCAATAACCTTCCCATAACCTAAAAGTGGCATACATCTGACGAGAAAACAGGACAGGCGCCATAGCTCTAAATGCTAGCTACATAAGTCTCTGTGTACATCAACATAGGTCGAACCCCCCCCGGAAATCACCTCAGCATCTAACACTCGGTGGGCTTATTGCATTACACATTGACAGCTTGTAGACAAGCCAGCGAGCAGAAAAGGCTGGACCGATAAAGCAGCGAGAGTGTGAACAATGCCAATCATCCCTCCGTAAAAAGAGTGAGAGAAACCGACAGAGTGGTTATTTTTATACGAATTCCTCAAAAACAGCTGCCGTCCCCATGGGTGCTTGTGTGACTGGCCTGCTCTCCCTCTCTCTGTCAGAGCGATGCAATGATGGAAAGCAGGAGAGAAAAAGAGGAGAGAGAAGGCAGTGTTGCACTCTGGGAGTTATCATTGTTGAGCACCACAAGACACTGGGAGTATGTATCAGTGTTGCGCAGCAGCAGCAAATCCACAAAACAAAGTAGACTGTCCTTGATCTGTTCAAATAAGTCAATTGCGGGATGGAGGAAGGGCACTGTGCTGAAAACCTCTCCAGCTTAACCTCTTTAGCAACAATCACAACAGTGCAGAGTTTGGGCTCCGTGATAGGCCGTGTAGCAAAATGTATAATTAATTGCCAAGTGAGACTATGAAACGGATCAGATATTCCAAATACGTATACCTATGATTTACATTTCACACAAACACATCGAGTCTCCTTGGGCTATAACAGCAAAGCATACATTAGTATGAAAGATAAGCGGTAGAAAACGTCCAGAAGTCCAATACAAATGTAACTCCCTCTCTCTAGTCTTTCCTACCTCTGATACCACTGACCACAGTGTGTGTGACCAATCTTAGCGAACAGGGAAGGATAAATTCCACTGTTACAGAGGGAAGCTAGGACTATAGGTCACGTTGTGACCCCAACATTCCCCAATCACTTCAGTGTCCGGGCTTGCAACATTCCCCACATTGCCAGGCCCGCCAGAGATAAGGGGACGGTGACATTCTCAATGGCGGTGACCATGGATAGCATTCTGGTGACAGCCACACACCTCAAAGACCAGATGCCACTACAAAACACTAGCACCCCTCTATTCACTATACTCTCATTCCTGCAATGTCTTAGGCTTACATCCAAATGTCTAATACTTAATAAGGGCCAGTGAATTCCTCCAAATCAAGAACGCTACGCTAATTAGCAGCTAGCTAATTCCCCCCCATCACTTTCTAAACATAGCTTGGAGTTCCCTTACAGCGCATTCGGAAAGTATTCAGACTCCACATTTTGTAAGTTACAGCCTTATTATTCTAAAATGGATATATATTTTTTTCTTCTCATCAATCTACACACAATACCCCATAATGACAAAGCGAAAACAGGTATTTAGAAATTTTTGCAAATGTATATAACAAAATAAGAACAGAAATATCTTATTTACATAAGAATTCAGACCCTTTGCTATGCGACTCGAAATTGAGCTCAGGTGCATCCTGTTTCCATTGATCATCCTTTAGATGTTTCTACAACTTGATTGGACATGATCTGGAAAGGCACACACTTGTCTATATAAAGTCCCACAGTTGAGAGTGCATGTCAGAGCAAAAACCAAGCCATGAGGTCGAAGGAAATGTCCTTAGAGCTCCGAGACAAGATTGTGTCGAGGCACAGGTCTGGGGAAGGGTACCAAAAAATGTCTGCAGCATTGAAGGTCCCCAAGAACACAGTGGCCTCCATTCTTAAATGGAAGAAGTTTGGAACCACCAAGACTCTTCCTAGAGCTGGCCGGCCGGCCAAACTGAGCCATCGGGGGAGAAGGGCCTTGGTCAGGGAGGTGACCAAGAACCCAATGGTCACTGACAGAGCTCCAGAGTTCCTCTGTGGAGATGGGAGAACCTTCCAGAAGGACAACCATCTCTGCAGAACTCCACAAGTGAGGCCTTTATCTTAGTGGCCAGACAGAGGCCACTCCTCAGTAAAAGGCACATGACAGCCCGCTTGGAGTTTGCCAAAAGGCACCGAAGGACTCTCAGACCATGAGAAACAAGATTCTCTGGTCTGCTGAAACCAAGATTGAACTCTTTTGCATGAATGCCAAGCGTCACGTCTGGAGGAAACCTGGCACCATCCCTACGGTGAAGCCTGGTGGTGGCAGCGTCATGCTGTGGGGATGTTTTTCAGCGGCAGAGACTGGGAGACTAGTCAGGATCGAGGGAAAGATGAACAGAGCAAAGTACAGAGAGATACTTGATAAAAACCTGCTCCAGAGTGCTCAGGACCTGACTGGGGGCAAAGGTTCACCATCCAACAGGACAACGACCTTAAGCACACAGCCAAGACAACGCAGGAGTGGCTTCGGGACAAGTCTCTGAATGTCCTTGAGTGGCCCAGCCAAAGACTTGAACCCAATCGAACATCTCTGGAGAGACGTGAAAATAGCTGTGCAGTGACGAGCTTCATCCAACCTGACAGAGCTTGAGAGAATCTGCAGAGAATAGGAGAAACTCCCCAAATACAAGTGTGCCAAGCTTGTAGTGTCATACCCAAAAAGACTTGAGGCTGTAATCGCTGCCAAAGGTGCTTCAACAAAGTACTGAGTAAAGGGTCTGAATACTTATGGAAATGTGATATTTCAGTTGTTGATTTTTAAATAAATATGCAACATTTTCTAAAAACCTGTTTTTGCTTTGTTATTATGGGGTATTGTGTGTAGATTGATTAGGGAAAAAAACTATTTCATCCATTTCAGAATGAGGCTGAAACGTAACAAAATGTGGAAAAAGTCAAGGGGTCTGAATACTTTCCGAATGCACTGTATGCTGCGTTAAATTATTACATTAACCATTAACGCCAGAGACAAACCTCTTCAGCACCTCTTTTCTCTGATTCAAATACTCTTAATCCAAGGTTGATGAATGAAATACATCAATTAAATACATCAACATACATGATACTGCAACAAATTTGCAACAGATTTTCCTCATGGGTACAATAGTCATTGAAGTATTTAGTCCAAAGACATCAAATTGTTGGGCCTTTCAAACAGTAAGCTAATCATATGACATCTTCTGTTTAATAAGCAGACAGACAGACACACACAAAGGCTATAGGAAAATAGCCAGAGGCTGTCATCATTAAAACAACAAAAGGCGATCAATTAGTGCTCATCTTCAGTGCGTTGCCAAAAAAAAGAGAGACTACATTAGATACAGATTTGAGAATTGGCAAGTTTATTTCCCATTTTCCATGTATAAAATATACACATTTATAGGAATAGGGGGTTCCAGCAGTAGGCATGATAAAAAGCAGAATACATTTTTTTTATCATATTGCAGTTCATTCTACGCAATCAAGAGTGGATACTTCTATCAACGACCTGACCAAGTCTTGCGTTGCGTCAGTAAATGATGAATTATGGTACCGGAGGATGGTATTTTCTACTCCATTTACTGAGACAAGACAAGTTGAGAAACATTAAGAACTTGATTCTTATCAGAACTACTAAAGCTTGGAACATTCGATATCCTAAAACCTCAATTGAAAGCATAGAACTTTCCCAGATTCAAAATATGTGCGAAGAACAAGGCTAAATGATGAACTGCGGAATTATTTTATAGAGCAAAACAAAGTCAATACGGATTAACATAAATCTATTATAGCGTTACAGCCAAAAGTGGATGACAATGGAGACAAATGCACAGTATTCTATTTCATATGAATACAGGTGTTGCACATGTTTCAATGAGGTAAAGCGAGTGGATTATTAACTAACTAAATATTCCAAGTAAATTCATAATAAATGTATTAATGGGATTATGACAAAAACCTACATTAGGTGCCCTTGAAGTTTTTGCACAGTGGATGATCAATTTATGTGATAAATAATTACTGTTCTGATTTTTTAAAATCCCCACACAAAATGTAAATTCATTAATCCAAATACACATTCCACATGGTAGTCGACACTGATGTACTTGAAGTAAGCATATTACGATGGTCTGTAAGGTCAGTCTACATACTTTACACCTTGTTTTGGACTGTCTCACCTCAACCCCCCTTCCTTCCACCCCAACCCAGGCACCCTTTCGCCACCCTTCTCCCTTCAGCTGCCGTCTACTCAAAGAGCTTGATTGCAGAGAGCAGTGTTGCTGGTCACACACACCAGGGGTGCACTCGCCCAGGGAGGGGTCAACAAAAACTAGCTTCTCCAACCCGGACCGGCTCCAAACGTTTGAGAAGATGATCTGAAAAAAAACAACCAATGAAGACACAAACCCCCCCCAAAAAATAAAAATAAGGGGAGTCTGCTTGGGAAGTTAGCTACCTTGTTGTGTGATGGTTTGGCCTTTTCCCCCTAGCCCCTGCCTTGCCCTGACTGATGATTATGAGGAATACTAATGCTGTCTCACAGTACTGTGAGGGAAGTATGTACTGTATATTCAGGGACATATAACATATATGAGGAGGGAGTCCTGGACGGAACAAGATACACATATCAACACATAGCACACTAGAAAGGGAAGATGGAGGCGTAAATGGATGAGTGGAACAGAGAAGGAGAGAGAGGGTTGAGAGAGAGAGGGGGGGGGGACTGAGGGAGGTGGAGAGAAGAAAGAAGGGATGGGACTAGAAGGAGGAGAGGAAGAGGGGGAGGAAGAATGTGGGAGTGATGAGAGGGACTTGAGACGTGAGATATGTCCAGATAGAGTAATACTAGGAGGCAGCTACATGAAGAGTGGCATCAGTTTCTATGGGTTGGAGGAGGACCTGCAGTTATGTACTGCAAGTTCTGCATACATGAAAACGCTTTGCCTCATGAAAATGTATTCAGAATAACATTATATAGAAAGACATATATATATACATTTTTTTAAAAAGGGCTAACGCTTGCTTGTGTCAAAGAGTATTAATATAAACCATGTTTCTTTAAGCAAACATTCTTGTTGCATCAAATTAAACT
The DNA here is from genome assembly GCF_020615455.1 of Coregonus clupeaformis. NCBI lineage: Eukaryota > Metazoa > Chordata > Actinopteri > Salmoniformes > Salmonidae > Coregonus > Coregonus clupeaformis. Next base: position 28,266,251 of record NC_059218.1, on the reverse strand, counting down.
AAAACATACACAGAGGACCCATCTCAGAGCATTTGGCAGCATTTTGCTTTCATCAACCATTATAAATGGGTATGATGAGGGGAAGAGGATGAGGAAGAAGAGAGGAGAGTGAGTGAGAAGGAAATTTAGTAAGAAGGGGGGATGAGGGAGAGAGCAAGGTCGGAAATGAGGGGGTTAAAGGAGGGATGAGGAAGAGAAAGCGAGAAATAGAAGACGAGAACAGGGAGAAGAGGAGGGGAGAGGGTGAAGCGGAACGGAGGGAGAGAGAGGAGCTTATCTAACAGCATGTGAATGACTCTCAGAGCTCGGGCCACGTCGCCACACTCTCCTGAGCACTTCAGATCGCATTCCACTGCAATGCACCCTGGGGGATACACAGGGGCCATGTGACACAGCAGCACAAGGAGAGGAGGCACGGGAGAGAGGGAGGAGGAAAAGGAGGAAGCAGGGTGGAGATAAATAAAGGAAGGAGAGGGAGGGAGGAGGTAGAGGAAGAGGGTAGAGAGTGGTAGATGAGGTAGGGGAAAAAGGAGAGCAAAGACGGGGAAGCGGCTAGAGTAGGCGAGTGTCTGGGGTGAGCCCTCGAGGGTGAGGAGATCAGTGGTGTTAGAGAGGAGAAGGGTGAGGGTTGAATAAGGTACAGGAGGGGGGAAGGGGGGGAAGGAGGGATGATATATTAGGGCAGCTTGTTGTGAATTCGTGCTGCCCTTCAGATTCTCAGAAGTGGGCTGTGGTCACACTTTTCCTCCACACACTACTGCCAGAGACACACAAGCGAGTGTGTATAGGGAGGGTTCAATCACTCAACAGACAAATGTACACACTCAAGCACAAAGACACTAATGAACACAACAAATGTGAACACAGACACCAAAACACCCACCCACACACAGAAGAGCACAAAGATGAGTGATACTTACTGATTGGACCCAAAGCCGCCAGCGGACCCAAAGCCTGCAAAAAAACAAAAACACACTTAATCTAGATCAAACTCATTTTGCCCCGGGGGCCACATTCGGTCTTCATCAAGGTCCAGAGGGACACAGATATTTTTTTTTATATTTCCTTGTCGTCAAAATGTGTAAAAAACAGTCCTCTATCCATCATATTGGGAATTTTCAGTGCTCTCTGACTGTCTAGCTTTCATTTCGGTGATTATTAGCGAGCTGGACACAGTCAAGAAACTGTATGAATGTAGGTCCATTATCATTTCTACAGTTTCTATTTTGCTTTAGTCATTTTAAATGATATTGAGTTCTTCCCCCCAGATGTTTGACACCCCTGATGTAGATATAATTATTTTTAATATATTTTTTCTTATTCTTATTTTTTCTTATTTTGTATTTATTTATTTTTATTTCACCTTTATTTAACCAGGTAAGCCAGTTGAGAACAAGTTCTCATTTTCAACTGCGACCTGGCCAAGATAAAGCAAAGCAGTGCGATAAAAACAACAACACAGAGTTACATATGGGATAAACAAAACATAAAGTCAAAAATACAACAGAAAATATATATACAGTGTGTGCAAATGTAGCAAGTTATGGAGGTAAGGCAATAAATAGGCTATAGTGCAAAATAATTACAATTAGTATTAACACTGGAATGATAGATGTGCAAGAGATGATGTGCAAATAGAGATACTGGGGTGCAAATGAGCAAAATAAATAACAATATGGGGATGAGGTAGTTGGGTGGGCTAATTTCAGATGGGCTGTGTACAGGTGCAGTGATCGGTAAGGTGCTCTGACAACTGATGCTTAAAGTTAGTGAGGGAGATAAGAATCTCCAGCTTCAGAGATTTTTGCAATTCGTTCCAGTCATTGGCAGCAGAGAACTGGAAGGAATGGCGGCCAAAGGAGGTGTTGGCTTTGGGGATGACCAGTGAGATATACCTGCTGGAGCGCATACTACGGGTGGGTGTTGCTATGGTGACCAATGAGCTAAGATAAGGCGGGGATTTGCCTAGCAGTGATTTATAGATGGCCTGGAGCCAGTGGGTTTGGCGACGAATATGTAGTGAGGACCAGCCAACAAGAGTGTACAGGTCACAGTGGTGGGTAGTATATGGGGCTTTGGTGACAAAACAGATGGCACTGTGATAGACTACATCCAATTTGCTGTGTAGAGTGTTGGAGGCCATTTTGTAAATGACATCGCCGAAGTCAAGGATCGGTAGGATAGTCAGTTTTACGAGGGCATGTTTGGCAGCATGTGTGAAGGAGGCTTTGTTGCGAAATAGGAAGCCGATTCTAGATTTAACTTTGGATTGGAGATTCTTAATGTGAGTCTGGAAGGAGAGTTTACAGTCTAACCAGACACCTAGGTATTTGTAGTTGTCCACATACTCTAGGTCAGACCCGTCGAGAGTAGTGATTCTAGTCGGGTGGGTGGGTGCCAGCAGCGTTCGATTGAAGAGCATGCATTTAGTTTT